>NC_056739.1:1159306890-1159660640 GCF_019279795.1 Protopterus annectens
GCCTGGGGAGCAGTCATGGCACTGCCAACTTTCCTTGAGATGTTGCCTGATGAGGTCTTTAAAGGAGGCTTTGGATGATGTGTTTTGAATGCTTGTAGGGACAGAGTTCCATTTTTTAGCCACTGAACTACTATATAATGCATCTCCAAAGCTATTGTAGCTGTTGGTGACTTCTAGTAGTAGTTTGCTTGATGATCTGAGAGGCCTTTTGGCTGAGTGATGTTGTACTAGGTTTTTGAGGGCAGGACACTTATTGGGGAGGTAATAGATAGAATGACAGAGGCAGAGCTGATTGTAGGTTAGGAGGTTGGGCAGTTCAAGCCAGTGGAGCTGTCTCAAAGCAGTACAATGATGAGTTCTATATGAGCAATTTGCAGCAAAGCGGGCTATTCTGTTATAGCAGGCTTCCATTTTGCTTAGTTCAGTTTTGTTGAGATTAGTCAGAATGTGAGACGCATAGAGTAGGGTGGATAGAAGTTGGGAGCGGGCAATGGCTGATCTTGTGTTGTTGGTAAGAAATGGTTTGATACGGTAGAGAGACCACAGTTTGGCATGTACTTTTTTAATAGTTAAGTTGAGATGACTATCAAATTTTAGGTGGGAGTCTATGGTTATTCCCAATAGCTTAGCCTGTGCCACTGGAGCAATTGGAGTAGCATTAGTGGAGTAGATAGTGAATTGACTGTTAGCGTTTTTGTTAGAACTGGTTATAATCATAAGCTGAGTTTTCTTTGGACTGAGGATAAGTTGGGCTTTGGTAAGGTAGTTTTCACCGTCAGAGAATGCTAGTTGAGTTGTTTGCAGGAGGGTGGGAATGTTTTGTGCAGCACAGATTAAGGTAGTGTCATCTGCATACTGAATTATAGATGCATGCTGTGTGGAGGTATGGAGGTCATTTGTTAAGAATGTGAATAGTAGTGGTCCTAAGATAGAACCCTGTGGGACTCCTATAGTTATGGGCAGCTGAGGAGAGAGAAACTTTTCCCATTTCACAGCTTGGTACCTGTCAGTTAAGTAGCTTTGGAACCAGGTAAGAGTGGAATTTGATAGATGATATTGGTTTAGTTTGTTTAGCAGGATTTGGTGTGAGACTGTGTCAAATGCTTTGGACATATCCAAAAAAATGAGTTGACACTTGTAGGCCTTCATTTTTGAGACGGTTTAATGTGTCTGTGAAGTAGAGGAGGGCTGTAGTGGTACTATGGGCAGGTCTGAAACCATGCTGAGTAGGTGACAGGATGTTGCTGTCTAGGAGATAGTTTAGCATATGGGTATGGATGCATTTTTCTAGGATTTTGGCCAGGGGGGAGAGTAAAGCATTGGGTCTGTAGTTATTAAGTTGAGGTCCCACCTTTATGTATGGGTGTAACATAGGATATTTTCCAGAGTTTGGCCACATAGTTTTCAACAATTGATCTGTTTATGAGAGTGGAGACTGGGATAGCAATAGCATCTGCTGTGAGTTTCAAGAAATAGCTGGGGAGTAGGTCGGCTGCTGTTGATGAGGTTTTTAGTTTGGAGAGCATGCTTTTGATTGAAGTGGTGGAAACTGTTTTGAGGGTAAAGCTTGTATTAGTGTTATTTGTGTTGGGGGGATAGTGAGGAAGGAACACAAATAGTCTAAGCTTCCTGTTGTTTAAGGTGAAACAGTGGATTTGCCCTGTAGTTAAACTTTTTCTGTCTTTTGCAAAATTACCTGCTTTTTTATTCTCAGTATAAATAATGTTGTACATATGAATAAAATCCAGATTCAAGAAAGTTTGCAAATATTATAAATTCTTCTTCCCTTCCTCAGTTTGTCAGTATGATGCTCAGAACCCCCATGCTTATGTAGTGCCAGAACAATAGTACAAATATCTTTAACATTGGTAGCATGTTTATACATTTAACTGTCTCATTTAGTATATTATTTACTGTTTCTCCACAACTATTGCTAGCATGATTATTAACTTTGAGGGCAAAGCAATGCACATTTACTTATTGAAAGAGAGGGGCTTTTGACTGTTTTTTGCTCTTTCCAAAAGTAACAGCCCTAGTCATGAGTGGTAGGCCATTGCCTGTCAACATATTAGCTCCAGGTAATTGCTTGCAAGGGGTGTTATACTGGGAATTACTCAGTGGGAGTGCAAAGATGACATCCAGGCACAGGCAGATGCCACCACTGCCAAAGCAGAGGTGACATGGTACTACGTACCCTGCATGATGACATTGGTAAGAGCATCTTGTGACTCACTGCTATGTCAAGGCAGATGGGTGTCATCTTTATTGAGCAAATTTTGATAGCAGCTTAGAGGATAAGCAACACCTCAACCAAGAAGTATGTGGTTTACAGAGGTCTTAGGAGGTCTTGTCACCTTCACAGGCAACTTCTTGTTGTTTGACTGTGATGTAGTAATGATAGCCAGAAAATCCTTCATATTTTCGATTTTTTTTTTTTTGTTTTGTTTTGTTTTGTTTTGAGCATTCATTATGTATAGCTGCCCTGATCAGACCAATTACATCATATAATGCCCCATAGCATGAATCAATCCAGTCACAATACACAACTCAAAAGAACACAGAGGCTCCTTACGAAAAAGCTACCAAAACAATCCTCAAAATAAAGACCATAATTTATAAATACAGGTTTATTTATATCACCCCATACTATTTTTTTTTCTTGTAGACTTCTTCACAGCAGTTTATGTACAGTCTACAATGCTGTTAAGAAGTCAGCTCTATTTGGTCTGCTATAACTCGGTAACAAAAAAAAGGTTCCCCAAACTCTCAAAGCTTCCTAACCAAGAAGATTGCAGGTGTCAAGTCCATGAGCTAACAAGAGAGGTTCTAATCTTTATTCATTTATTCCGTGTCATACAGATTTTTGAGGGGAGTTTTCTGTCTCACAGATCATGACATTACAGCGCCGGTTATCCTTGACCTCATGATTCTCAGCAAGACCAATATCTACGCCAGTATTAGAACCATGGACATAAATCTTTACTAACAAATAAATAAAACACGGTGGAAGGACAGGTTTACAAATCATCACTCCCAAAACCTCTAGAAAAAAGTTTGCTTGCATGTTCAAACTCACTGTCTTCCTTTAAACATAAAGTAGCTGATTGGATGGGTATCCATCGATTTATTTGCAGAATTGACCTCTACTGCCCTCACATAGAATTGCAACCTGGGGGAAAATGGAAAATTGTCGTGAGGTTCATAAGACGTCATAATAGCTATGAATTCATAAACGTATGAGGCAGTGTCAGCAACCATAGAATGGGCCCATAGGCTGTCCACATAATCAGCACATACCAAAGGTGGGTAGGCCAAAGACCCAGCCTTAGAGTTCATAGTTCTTTCACAGTATGAGACCACATTATTTTTGTTATTCCTAGTTTGTAGGTGACTGAAAGCCCGGTAGCCAAGATGCTTCCAACTCGAGAAAGAGAGCATAATCTTGAAGCGTGACATTTGGAGATAAACACCACCATTGTCACTGTAGGAACAATGGAACAAAAGGTTAGGAAAAAGAGTCTGAAGTCAGTAGTGCTTACTGTAAATCAGTATGCATATTGAACCTGGTCATCCACTGTAGCTAGGCAGCACATACATATAAGTTACTGAGCACTTGCAAGATCAGTGCCATTTTGTATAGTCCGTCAGTGTGAATTTAAGTTTGAATGGAGATGTACCTTTGTGCATTACAAGTAACGAGTCTGTCAGTAAGTATATGAAGTACAAAGTAAATGTACAACTTACAGCACCTGATGTGTGTAAGTATAATAAACGACTTGAACGCATACCCAGCCTGAGTGTCTCATTTAAATACTAGCGACATGCAACATGGTTTCAGAATGGGATCTGAAGTTGAAGCAGCTTGCAAACCATGAGGCACATACATAGTTAGAAGTGGAGTAACATCTAGGAGTGAACTCGCAAACAGGTCAGCGATTATTCAAAGTTACTTAAATTCATTTCAAATGATTTTCAGTTGCCAAGCACGTGGCATAGCATTCAAAATAATTTCTGAGATGTTTCAAATTTGCGAGATAGTGACATAATATTTTAAGTGTTTGAAATAATCTCTGAAGTATTTAAAATGTTCAAAAAGGCTAAAATGTCCAGACATTTTTTGCATTGTCTTGACGTTTTCACAGTAACTAAGACTTTTTGAAGTGCCTGGAGTGTTCAAGTAATGCATTTTCAGAGACATTGTTGTACACTTGAGCAAAATTACAAGTAACAGGTCTATACTTGTGTTTAAAACAAATTTGTTGTTTTGACAGAGGGATTTCGCAGACCTGAACCACTGGTGTTTGATGATGATATTGCTGAGAAATGACAAGTGTTTGAGCAAGAATATATTTTCATACAGGTTGCATTTTCTGATAGACACACGTACAAGAGCATTTATCCTTTTCGATTTAGCTGGCTCAGAGCCCATTGAACGGGAATGTTCATTTGTATATGTACCTGCCATATATTCAGGGGAGGGGGAGAGCCACCATATTGTGATACAGGCTGAAACGGGAGAAAATACTGAGTGCTTAAAACATAAATTTAGAGAAATGTGTAAACGAATATTACAATGGAAAGGCACAAAATTTACATAAGTCAAAAAGCCTGTTGAAACTATTTAATCATATATTACCAACTTTAGAAATAAAGCAAAAACATGCAGATTTGGTGATCTATGAGATGAGTTGGTAAATGTGGTGTAAGTAATGATGCAGTGAGAAAGATTTTGCTTCGAGACAGTGAACTACCATTGAGAAAGCCATTGAGATTTGTGAGTACATGAGATTACAGAAAAGTATACAAATATGTTTATGAATGAGAATAGCATGTTTGCATTATCTTCTAGTTCGAATGTTGATAGTGTGCAGCAGAAAGTTAAGATAAAAAAGAAATATAAACCGAGAGGCAGTGCCACACCTAACCTCATTAACCGTCTCAATTGTGGAGGCAGTTATGAACCTAAATGGTAAGAGCGCTTAGCTTTTGGTCAGCAGCGTCACAAATGTAAAAAGTGGAATCATTTCAAAAGGCTTTGCAAGTTTAAAGTGTCGCAAACTTATATTAAAAGAGAGTATCCACAGAAGCACGTTGATCAGATAGAGACTGTAGCAAACCTAGAGCTGTAAGCAAACTTTCTATGTGGATGGGGTCTCTGTGATCGATGAAACAGTTAATACAGTGGATTATCAGTTGTCAGCAAAGAGTGAAATATTTTGTATTGTGCAAATTAATGGGAAACCTGTAGAGCTTAAACTAGACACTGGACTTAAGTGCAATGTTATATCAGTGCAAATGTTTGCTAAAATAAAAGCTGGTGCGAAACTTGATTCAGCAAAGTGTGCATAACTAATTACTTATGGTGGTGAAGAGATTCAAACTGATGACGTGGTAGTTCTTTCATGCCATTCTGCTGGAAGCAGCTGTGACTTGCAGTTTTACTTATTCAATAGACACGTGCACTCACTGTTAGGCCTCAAAGACAGTCTAAGAATGGGACTGATTTCATTTAATAAAGAGATTGACCATTTAAGTCTGAATAAGAACTATAGTTTTACACAGAATATTTTTAGTGAATATGCTGATATTTTCAAAGACAAGCTCGGTAAACTTCCAGTCACATATTTCATGAAGTTAAACCATGAAGTATCCCCAGTTGTCAGACCAACATGGAAGATTCCAGTAGCAATGCAAAGTAAAGTAAAAGCAGAACTAGACAAAATGGTGAATATAGATGTCCTTACTCCGGTAGAAGAACTGACTAAATAGGTATCCTCCATGGTCATAGCACATAAAAGCTCAGAAGATACTTGACTGTGTATTGATCAAGAGACTTAAACATAGCACTTAAACATCCTCATCATCCAATGCATACAGTATAAGAGGTAGCTGCTGTCATGCCAAATTCCACTGTTTTTTCATTCTTAGATGCAAAAAGCTCTTTTTTGGCAAATTTTGCTGGATTGCAAATCTTCATTGTTAACCACATTTGGTAGATACAGATTTTTAAGAATGCCATTTGGAATAAATTCTACCAATCAAGTAATTCAGCGTGCCATGGAACAAAATATTTCTGGTTATCCATGTGCTATTGTAGTACACGGCATTATTGTTGGAGGCAATGGTGAAGATGAACACAGTAGAAATCTCAGAAAAGTTCTAGACCATCCACGTGAAGTAAATTTTAAACTGAATCCTCTGAAATGTAAATTCAAACTGAAAGAAATTACTTATGTGGGGCACTTGTTTACCAGTGCTGGCTTACAACCAGATCCGTCTAAGCAAACAGCAGTTGTTGAAATTCCAGTTCCAGAGAATGTCACATCTGTACAACATTTTCTAGGTATGGTCAACTATTTAGGAAAGTTCATCCCAGACTTG
Source organism: Protopterus annectens (assembly GCF_019279795.1). Classification (NCBI taxonomy): domain Eukaryota; kingdom Metazoa; phylum Chordata; order Ceratodontiformes; family Protopteridae; genus Protopterus; species Protopterus annectens. The sequence goes on from NC_056739.1 coordinate 1,159,313,272, forward strand.
TGTGAGCTTTTCTGCACCATTATGTGAGTTGGCACAAAACTGTAAACTGGTCATGGTTGGAACACCACCAAAGGACATTTGATATTCTGAAGAAGAAATTTCCCAGTCCATCCACATTGAAATATGATGTTCACAAACCTGTAACTCTTTCTTGTGATGCTTCAAGGTGCGGCCTTGTTGCAGCATGTCTTCAAGAAGGCATACAAGTAGCCTGTGGGTCAAGAACTTTAACTCAAACTGAAATACATTATGCACAGATAGAAAAAGAACTTTTAGCAGTAGTGTTCACATGTTCAAAGTTCATTGATTTTATTTATGGCATACCTATTCAAAGAGAGACCAATCAACCATTAGTGACAATTTTGAAAAAGCCAATACATATAGTTCCAGCTCGATTGCAACGCATGATGTTGAAATTGCAAAAGTGCAATTTCATTATTATTTACAAAAAGGGCAAATATATGCACCTTGCTGATGGTTTGTCATGAGCACCCAGACAAATGACAAAGCAGCCTGAAAATGAAACAGCAGAGTTTGCAGTCATGGAAGTCAAAAATTTTTCATCATCACGGCTTGATGAAATAAGAAGTTACACAGCTTCAGACCCAGTTCTCCAGAAGCTGAAAAACATTATCAGTCAAGGATGACCAACACGACAAACCAGTTTACCACTTGACATTCAGCAGTATTTTCCTTACAGAGTTGAGCTCCTGATGGAAGATGGAATCATTATGAAAGGTCCAAAATTTGTAGTTTCCAAAGTATTGCAACAGAAATATATCAAAATTTTGCATTGTGGTCACCCAGGTGCTGAGTCAGCCAAAAAAAGGGCAAGAGGCATTTTATTTTGGACTTCTATATCTAAAGATATAGGGAAGGGAACTCTAGCATGTTCAGTTTGCAACAGCACCAAGCTGCATCAACGAAAAGAACCACTTTAGCTACAAAAAATTCCTGAATTACCATGGTTGACGGTTGTAGATATTTTTGAATGGAATGGTCAAATATTACTTGGTGTTAGTAGACTGTTACTCAAATTGGTTTGAAATTAACCTACTTCCTAACTTGATGTCTAGCACAGTCATTACAAAATTGAAGAGACATTTTTCTGGCCATGGTAGTCCCCACAAAGTCATGCCTGACAATGGTGCACAGTTTACTAGTCAGCAGTTCATAAAATTTGCTGAGTCTTGGGATTTTGTTCATATTATATATTTATTTAACATTTGTTTACTGGGAAAGTCCAACTTGGAACAAATTCAATTTTCAGTGGAAGCCTGGGAAGAAACACTCCAGACGCATGTCTTTGAAATGTGGGAGAAAACCAGAACACCTGGAAGAAACCCACACGAATGCAGGGAGGACATGCAAACTCTGCACAGAAGGCACTCCAAACGAGAATCGAACCAGAGAACCTCTTGCTGTGAGGCGACAATGCTACAGCTGCACCACTGCACCGTTCAATATTACCAGTAGTCCTGGGTATCCACAAGCCAGTGGTTTAGTTCAATATGCAGTTCATAGCGCAGAGTATTTGTTGGAGAAATCCAAAAGGAATGGTACTGATGCTTTCCTTAACCTAGTTAATCTCAGAAACATTCCTTGAGACAACTTGCTTGATTCACCTGCCCAATGATTGATGATCAGACAAACACGAACAGCTCTTCCAATCAGTAAACAATTGTTTGTACCAAACGCAAAGAATAATAGAGTGGTCAAGGCTCAACTTTTGAGATAATGTTAGTCACAAAAGTTGTACTATGATAAAGCCAGTAAATCCCTTCAACCATTGTTACAAGGAGAAGTTTTGATAATGTAAACATCCAAAGGTTATGATTATGTTGGAATCGTGAAGTATATTTGTGAGAAACTGAGATCTTACATCATACAATCTGAAAGAATGGATTACAGTAGGAATCATAGATGTGTTACATGCCTCAGAACCAGTGCCACAGCATATTGCCTATGCCAGTGACTCTGATGTCCAGAATGGCTCATCAGCTGTTCGAATTCAAAAGGTCATTGTGCTTTCTTTAAACAAAAATGATGTAAACCCAGATTTTCCAGTACTGAATGAATCTCCAGATACTGTCCCTGTTGCTTAACCCAGTCAGAATTTCTGTACATCTAGATCGGGTAGAATTTGCAAACCCAATCCTAAATATGCAGCAGCTTGGGCTTGAAATCAGTTGTTTTGTGGAAATGTTGAAATAATGTTTAGCTCTTCCTCTTGTGTTTTGCAATGTCGAACAAAGTTAAAAAGGGAGGATGTAGATCAGTATGCATTTTGAACCTAGTCAGCCACTGTAGCTAAACAGCATGTGCATATAAGCTACTGAGCATGTGTGAGATCAGTGCCATTTTGTGTAGTCAGTCAGTGTGAATGTGAGCTTGAACGGAGATGCACGTGTGTGTGTTAGAAGTAACAAGTCAGTCAGTAAGCATATGATATACAAAGTATATGTACAAGTTATAGCTCCTGATGTGTGTAAGTATAATAAATGACTTGGAGCACATACTCTGCCTAAGTGTCTCATTGGAATACACAAGACATGCGACACTCACCTCAGCTCTAAGGTATACATGTCACATTTCAGTGAAGAAAGTGAACAGATGTATAGTTTCTGAGCACTACATTGCACCCTTTTGCAATTATAGTGTGCCCCTTGTTGGTATTTACAAATCATCCTGAAATGTTTTTGTCATGGCCCATGTCACACTCCTTTAGTGATATCATACATATAATTTTAAAGTTTAGGACAAACACAAGTTTGTGTGACATTGTGTATCTTACAGCCCTTACAAAAACTGAAAATTGTTTGGTAATGGTCACAACACTTCCCTATATTTCAAATGTTTTAATGTCATACTTGATCACCTTAAAAGATGTCAGCAGGTGTGAAATTGATTAAGCCAGTGCTACTGAACTATGTAACAGTCTATAAATTACTATGTAACACTCTGTATATTTTAGTGTTGGGCTCTTATCCATCCATCCACAACCCCTTTTTCACACATGGGGTCAGGGTGTCACTTCAACAGTGACAATCATCTGTAACCAAACTGTGGACTGGTATGCCATATTTAATATCACATATCGTACATTGTATTTCAAATATGAAATTATAAGTGGCCTAATCTTCTTTGGCAGCATTTAGTACGTTACTGTATCACACAGAGAACCATTTCAGACTTCGCCCTGCAGTACTGCCTGATGGTAACACAATGAAGAAACTGAAGTTGTGTGAATCTAACCCTGGACTATATAAATCTCTACAACAGTTAGCTAGAGAAAATGCCCCTGTCTCCAACTTGCTACAGCAGCCATCCATTAGTGTGCAGCTTTGTAATTGAAAAGAAAATACATGATCACCTGACATTTATCTGGAAGTCAGTGCTCAGATCACATGTAAAAACATTAAACACCCAGTCTTTTTCATTAATATCAGTGAAATTCTACTGATGTACCAGAAACAGAAATAACCAAATAAAATATTTTTTTGCAGTGTGGCAACCCCCCATGTACTCCTACTCCTTAACCATAGTAACTTCCCCTTCATATAACCAAGTAAAAATGAAGAGCGTGACATGAACAAAGGAGTTGTTTCCACTACATACCTACAGCCTTCAGCTGCTGTTACAATGAACTATATCAGAACTGAAAAGTTAAAAATTGTGACCTTAAACCCGTGTTTTCCCACATCCAGTACATTAAAGTCCACTACACAAAATCTGATATCATCATAAACTTTCAGAATGTCTGAAAATACAAATAATTAAGAGAGAGAGCACTTACTATAGGTAGGTATAGTACATAACCTGGAGAAACATTCCCACATCCAGTATGAAGTTTCAGTTTAAAGCAAGTGCTGTACAATTTTCTGACAGCTGTTGAGAGAGAGAATTATGATATTGCTTTCAGATGTATGAAACTATACAAACCAAAATCAAATGCACCCCCTCATAATGCCTTTCACAATTCAGATCATGCTTCTAGAAACAAGGCAGAATTTTTCTGAATTGGAATGGAAAAATTGTGTATTCACTAGATTTAAAAAGTTGACTCATAGATAGCTTCTTGTGTTGCATCCATTCTACATGCCGTTTGAGTTAATGTTATAACCACCTAAAGCAGATGTATGCTAGTAGTCTTACATTTGATGACAGGAGATAACATTATGGTAAGTCAGCAGAAGCCCCAAAATTGGAAACGTCTCCTTTATGCCACTCTACCCATTGTGGATTGAAGACTTTGTATGCTTTTGTAAAACTTGCCACAAATGTTGCCTAGTAATTCACACAGATGATGCAGAACACAGAGATGCAGTTTGCTGCTTTTTAAGCCAGTTCATTGACTGATATTGCACATCTGTGAGTAAGGAAAGTACCAGACCAGGTTACAAAATAATGCATCATTTAGTTTCAGTTCGACACTAGTATATGGACTTTGAAGAGGGTAGAGTTGAGTACTTTTATAATAGCAGTTAGTGATAACCCGTGGCACTGAAGCCCAGCTCACCCAAGCACCTGATGAAAGCTTACCTTTTTACAGATGCAGAAGTTGATGTTAGTGAATTAATGTTAGTAACCGATAAATAGTTTTGATAGAATTCCTATAGTAAATAACTGATAAATATTTAATGGGAGCAAATCATGCATAAAAGGTAGATGCATAAGTTACTGAAATTAAATCTAGATTGTGGAATACTCTTATTATTACCACGTAAACTTCATCAAGGGATTACTCATTTAAAAAAAAATGGTTTGATTTTTTTTAGATGGGTCTACCAAAATCTACTTCCAGTTTTCTGGAAGGTCAGTCCATGTACCCCCTTTTGATACAGTCCCCCAATTAAAATGTGAAACATCTGTTGTAAAAGAATGAGGAAGAAGCAGAGGAGCAAAGGGTAGACATGGGTTGAGAGAGATATAGTCCACTTTCCGCAATGTCTCCCTCCTCAGAAACCTGAGTGCTGGAATTGGAAAAGATAAAGGGTGTTAATGCCGAGACCAGACTGACCTGAGGTACCACTGAATTTTTCTCACGTGAAGTCTGGCCAATGGAATTATGACAATCAGAAGCATGAAAACAACAATCCTAAGAAATTCATTGGCAGATGCCAGAGATTAGTTGGAAAAGCTCCGGAAGATTTTTTTTGCGCCATTTTACTTTATCCAGTGGGAAAAAAGCTCTTCCTAGGGAAGTATCCTGAACTTTTCTAAATGAAGGGATGCTAGATGAATTCTGTAAGTTGAAAGCCACAACTTAATGGGAGTTTATTGACAGTTTATAGACTTTTGACAACTGGAAAATGAGAAAATACTCTAAATATGGAAAAATGTGAATGTCTTGAAGTCTGCAGTAAGGAGTGACTGGATCCATATATTTTGTGAACACACACTGTGCACTAGATAGACCAAAGGGTAAAATCGATAACTAATGTATGCCATGTGCATAAAATCTTGTAAACATCTGAAATCTCTGCCAGTAGGAATGTCATGGAATGCCTCTTTAAAGTCTAATGTTACCATGAAATTAAGTAAGAGAATGAACAGTAACACAGTTTTAAGGGATAACATTTTGAACTTTGGGAGCTTGACTTGGAGATTGAGAAAGGAGAGATCTAGAGCTGGCCTCCAAGTTCCCTGTTTGTCTTGGCACAAAGAAGGATCCTTGAATAAAAATCATTGCCTATCTTATCTGGGCACACTAAATTATATTATTTTATTTTGAATTTGATAGCCGGGGTAGAGCACTGATCCCAGTGGACCTATTTCAGTCACAGCTGGGGGAAAAATGTAGTACACAATAGTTGTATGACATTTGTGTGTATATATATATATATATATATATATATATATATACACACATATATACATATACACAGAGTGAATGACAAAATACAATATATACATATGTTATATACAAAGTGAATATCATAGCTGGCTTGCGGGAATAAAGGCAATAGATAAGTGAAAACACACACACACATACATATATGCACACGTAGGATGTATATTAAATCAGCGAATGCTTAAAATAGCGAACGCTGATTTATTGACCCTTTAAAAGCGAAAGCTTGAAATCCCGAAGACACAAAACAGCAATTTTTTTTTCCCAGGGAAAAAAATTGCCGGGCCATTTTCAGGACTTTGCCATTTCTTCCACTGTGGTACGATCACGGAGTTGGTATATTTAAGTAGGGGGGGTGTGGTGGGGGGGTGAAGCCCCCTACTTTATTTAGTGTTTTGAAGTTTTTTTGAAGCCCCCCACTTTTAGTGTTTTGAATGTTTTTTTTGTGAAACAGCGATTTTTTTTCCCCCTGGGAAAAAAATTGCTGTTCTGTGTGTTCGGGATTTCAAGCTTTCGCTTTTAAAGGGTCGATAAATCAACATTCGCTATTTTAAGCGTTCGCTGATTTAATATAGACCCCACACAAACATACACACACGCATATATATATATATATATATATATATATATATATATATATATATATATGGAAATAAGAGTTGGCGTGCTAACAGAATCACAATTAAAATAGAGTCAAAGTAAGGTATACAGATAAAAGAAGGGAATGAAGAGGTTAACTAATATGACCAGAGGTAGCAGTTGCATTTTCTTGGAGTCTTGAAATGTGCTTTTATTTGTGAAAGTGAATAAAAAAATGGGCTAAGAGGAATTACCTTTAAGAAAAGAAGGGAGAGATTCCCACAGTTTGGAACCAAGAACTGTTTAGCAAGTCTTATTTTGGGGGGTTTAGAGGGGAGGACATCAGTGGTTAAGATGTCTAAGGTTGTACATTGGTGTATCTCTGAATAGTGTGGAAGCTAATGGAGGGAAAGGGTCATTCTACTTGCCTGTCAACTATTTAAACGTATCAAGAAAGTCAGCACATTGTTTCACAGGTAGCAAATTAGCTTTTCCATTGGTTTTTCAGTGGTGTTCATTTCTTGGGGGCAGAGCGATGAATCTGCAAATGCATTTGAAATAGAATGACTTGTGGATGTATTTCTTTTAGAAGCTGCAACAACAAGCAGGAGACAGTATTATAACTGACCAGTACTGTGGCATTTATACATGGTCTAGATAGAAAAGGGGAGATCATATTAGTCCTGCATAGAAAATAGTTGATTTTTGTGTGTAGTCCAGGTGAAGTTAGACATTTAGGAAGGGCTCAAATCACATCCGTAGATATTTGAATGATGTAACATTTTCAGTAATGTCATTAAGATGATTGAGGATTTTTAAAGGCCTGGAGATAGAGCTGAATTTTTGCTTAATGCCAAAAAGTATTGATTTTTTTAGAAGAGTTTAGCAGTAATTGTTTAGCATTGACCCATTGAATAAGGTAATGAAAATCAGCCTGAAGTTCAAGAGAAGAGAGAGAATGGAGTGCAGTTGGACCTTGTTATTAGCATAAAGCAGGAGAGGAAGATGGGATAAGTGAAAAAGGAAGTATGTTAATGTACATAGAAAAGAGGAGAGGTGCCAGCATAGATCCTAGAGGGACACCTCTCTGCATAGCGACAGATGTAGAGGTTGATGAATTGAAATTAACTGACTAGTGGTTGTTAGAAAAGGTAGTTTTTGAACCAGGACAGTGTGTCATCACTAATGTGTATTTCAGTGAGATCGTCTAGGAGAAATGAGTGATCAACAAGATCAAAGGCTCTGACGAAATCGATAAAGGTAGCCCCATTAATTCAACCTTTGTCCATTCCAAGAAGAATATTGTCGCAGATTGTCCAGGTAGTTGCCCATGTACTGCAGTCAGACCAAATACCATGCTGCTTTTGATTGAGAAGGTGATATTGATTGATGTATTGAGTGAGTTTCAAATAAAATAATTTTCCAGAATCTTTCCTAAGGTTGGTAGAATAGAAATGGGCCAAAAGCCTGAAAGATTGGAGAGAATGGATTTCTTAAGGCATGATTTTACAGTGGCATTCTTCCAGTTATTAGGTATAGCAAGTGTGATACACATGCTGTAGATGTGTTTCAATAGGGTTGTGATGTTGTTTCTGAAGTGATAAGTAAACCATGGGTTAAGGTTGTCAGTACCAGGGGGGCTATCAAGTTTAATCTGTTCAACTAGAGTGTGGATGTCTTTGGCTATGATAGTTCTGAATTATAATGTAGGGATTATGGAGGGGAGGACTGAGTGTCAGATGCATTTTGGGACTGGCTAGAGAAAGGGATGGGAAGGTTGCTGAAATGAGAATGAAAATCAGAGCAGAAAGTTGAGGCAACGTGGAATTCATGGAGGGAAGGCTTTTCCGGTCCTATGAGATGGTTAACCTCTTTTCAGACTTTTTTGAGTAATTTTGTTAGTAAGGTTTTGTACAAGTTCATCAAGTCACTTTTATGACAGCATATACAGCTTGTTTGACAAGGTTGTGTAGTTCCATGACCCCATGAGACAGTATTTGGTCCAAAACTGGAGGAAACAGGGATTTTACAGGATGAGGTGGATTTCCCTGAAAAGGAAGGAGATAACCCATTGACATTTGTACCCTTGTTGGATAATTTTCAGAACTAGTTGTCCGACTTAATCTGATGACACTGATGAAGATGCAGACCTAGACTGAGAATTCGATTGCCAGGGTGGAAAGGGGTTAACTTGGTGAGGCAAGTAGTCATTTTCAATTTTTGTACTGTCCTTGCTTCTGGGAGGTATTCCCTTTCTATTGCCTCCTTGTCATGCATTTTAAAATACTGTTTGCTAGTACTTTGCTCATTAAATTGTGTTTTGTGAAAGGGTACTGAGTTAGAAATAAAGTTTTATTTAATTTTGAAAAGGTGGACTAGAAAATTTGGGTGACCCTTTGAATCAGTTTCCCTCTTTCATTAAGTCTTGTAATTACCTCAGCAGCAGGACCAAAAAGAGCATCTTTGTCGAGGGGAGAATTTAAATTGTCAGTTTTAGAATCTTTTTAAGTTTTGAGAGCATAACTAAGCAAATCTTCTCATACCTGATCCCTTAGCAAGCACTCTCTGGGGCAGCACCAGTCACAGTTAGGACATTCAGTAATTTTTTTTTCCCCCTGAAGAGTTAAGGTTAACAACTATCTTCTTCATATTCTCAGAAGACACCAGTAAATTTTTCAGCATGTGAGCCTGGCAGTTAAAAACTTTGAAAGGTAAAATGGCTCAAGAGTGAAGTTTCTTTCAAAATCTAGCAAAAGCTTTCCCGTCTTTCAAAGAAGGAATGGGGTTAGCACGAACAATCCTGTTCAGTATTAAAAGTTTTAAGTAAGGAAATAACTGTAGGGTCTTCTTTAAAATTAGAAAAGTTAGTTACGAGTGTGCGGTACTTTATGTAACATATCAGACTTTTCAGAATTAGGAGATTGACTGTCAGGCATGCTGTAAGTTGTTAAGGAAACAACATCTAAACCTAATAAAACAGGATGGATGGCAGCAGGCTGTGGATTATTCCATTGCAACAAATCATGATACTTTTGCTGGGAAATAGGGAATTCATTCTGCTCCTAGTGAAATTTTTTTTTTTTACTTTGGCTGTAGACTCAGAAAAAAAGATAGCTTTTCCTGAAGGAAAATCTGAAGTAGCACTTTCCTCAGAATCCAAAGCTTCAGCTTAAGGAGAAATCACTGGAAAAATACCCTTCCATTCCCTATTCTTCTGACTTAGAATCCATGTCAGGATGTGAGTTTTTTTTTGTTTTTTTTTTAGTATTTGAAGTAACTCAAAAAAATGGATTTGAAACATAAAACATAAAAATTCAGTTAGCAAATCCCAGCAAGTTTTCCATGTCCATAGTAATAGAAACCAGAGTCAACATTTTTAATTTTTGTTTTATTTTCTTACGGGACTCCCTGGAAAAAGACCAGCTCATGGCAAGATACTATCCTGGGAGTCGGGCATCCTAACCCAGCTATCTGGTAAACCTTCAGCCGGTCCTTGCCTCAAGCCTTTTGAGTGGTTCTCCCTTGCCAGAAAGGACAATTTTCCATTCGCACTGAATGTGTCTGCTGCTCCTTAGTGGCCTCCTAAGAAGCTACACCAGAGAGAATGAGACACATTAATGAACAGTTCAAGGAACCAAGTCCAGCCACAGGAGATTCCCCAGAAAAGGTCTTTTCCTTACTGATAGGGAAGGAAGAACAGAGAAAACTGGTAACTGCTCCATGGCCTAGATTACAGTTACCTTAAAGACTGGCAGTAGAGCTTGTGAGAGTCTGCAAACATTTTGACAGAAATGTAATGGTTTTAATATAAGACATAAATGCCAGTCCACAAAAATACTGTAACCTGCCTCAACACATCAGTTCTAGAAAAACATGTAGGGGAAAAAATAGATTTTAGACAGTTTTCTCACACAAGCATATACTGATTAAAGCTCCCCTGTAAGTCATGACAATCTATAAAAATTAATTTCCACACCATAAAACAAACAAAATTTACATTAAAAACTCAGTCTTTCCTCAGAAAAATTAATTTGTGAATGTTTTTTTTCAAGCATGGTACTCATCATCTCATCATTGAAGGCGTGCTAGCCAACTGTCCCTAACAGGAAACCCGCAGTGGGAGTGCATTTCCTTGGCAAGAAAGTTCTGGTGCTTTTGGTGCCCAATTTGTTCTTTCTTTATAGCTCTACTCGAGCTCCAGAAAGTTAGGGTGTATGGTAGGTGACCTAAAGCTTTCAGAGCTGGCGAGTGGACATATCCTATGCATGATATAATCCAAATAGCTTAGACTACTGCAACAGTAATCTAATGTTGAGCATGTGTACTTAGACCGCTTTATTGTAGTTTATTATTTGTATCATAAGATCATAGGAGGTAATGAGGCTATAGACCCTAGCATGCCTTTTTAAGTCTATCCATGCTTCCCAAAAATATTAGCTAGATTTTTGTCCTATAGTTTTTTCTGGGAGTATGTATAACTCTGGCATGAGTGGTCAAGCATTTACAAGGTACCTTTCTCTGTTAGATACATAGGTGCCAGACCAGGGTAAATTTATGATTTCCCATCCACTGATCCAAGTTGCACTTGTATGGGTGCAGGGAAGAACTTTTCTTTATGTGGATGGGAAGCCTGTCTCAAAGAGACATATCTGTGTTTCCAGCATAATTTATTTACACTGCAGATGAGGTTTAGATCATTGGATCAGATGTTTCTGATGCTATTTGTTTTACATATCCATTAAGGTTGTATCAGTGGATGCTTTGAAGGTCAAACACAGATTGCCTTTCAGCAGCCTGTAGGAAACTGAGTGTAAGGATAAGGCTTTGAGGCAGCCTGCATAGGACATGTTGCATGTTGCCTACACCATGTACTGTTTTTGTGAGAACCTCTATGGACACTCCAGTTGTTGCATATGCCTGGTTATGTCTATATGGAAGGGGGCACTATGTTCTATAATTGTCCGAATCAGGGCAGAGTACAGCAGAACAATGACATTTTTAGACCTAGATGCCTTACCTTTACTTATATGATACTTAACATAAAAAAAAGTCCTAAGTACAGTAGACACATGGTGGGCAGCAATCAACATGTGTAACAGTTGTAGTTCTATGTTCATTTGGCATGAAACCTTTTTGGAGGATATGGTTGTAGTCATTGGTTACATGGTGATGCTAGTGAACCCAACAGATCATGTTTCATGCTATTAAGGAGGCATTGTGGGATATTATCAAGCTCCATTGATTCAGTATTTTTGGCCTTGGAGAGTGCTTTGAGTGACCAGTTCCCCATTGATAGTTGAGGGAGTAATATGTGAGGGTATTTCTTGATTGGTGCTTGGGGGTGAGAGTAGGTTATATGATGAAGCTAAATTTGTCTGCTAGTAGATATGCAGTGTCTACCAGTTCAGTATAAGTGGCTTCATTTGCAATTGGTTTAGCACATTGTGTATTGCCTTTAAGGTTGTGGACATAGCTGAAGAATTCCTTATAATTGTCCTTAACCTGGGATTCTACTTTTACTTCAAACTTAGCTCTGGTAGACTTAATTATTCATAGAGCTACTTATTTAGTTTGATGAGGAAGTTCTTATCTTGCTGGTCATTGCAGTTGCTATTTTTAGACATCTTTATTGAATTATCACTTGTGACATAGGCAGACTTACATTTATATAAAAGTACTCAAATAATACTACCAAGTTCACTTTTTCAAACATTATACATGACATATATTTTATATATCCTACAGTCATTACATTGCATAAATTATTTCCTGTCTTCTCTTAAATCTCATTCCTCCTCCAAAATATTTTTCTGCATGTATTGTTCTCACAGTTTCCATTTCTTTCTCCATAATGTACTCCTACCCCTTTCAAAGGTCTTGCTTTCCTGTTGGCTTATCTCTTCTACAGTAGTCACTACTTCAAGTATAGTTGGTTTAGATTTTGATTTCCATTTTTAGAAATTGCTTTTTTGGCAGCCACAAGAATTATACTTAACAAGGCCTTACTATGTTAAAGCAGTTCAGATCCTGTATCCTACACTCATTTGCTCACCCAGCATTCTGACAGAGTACTCTGTAGGGAAATGTTAGTCTGCAAACTTACTACACTCCAAAAACCTATTTTCACAATTGCGTATCTGTTTTTCATTACACCTCCAACATTTGCCATCTACCTAAGGAAAAATTCTTTGGAGTCTGCTTGGGGTATAAAAGTATCTATGCAAACACTTCCGGGCAAAAGTCCTAATTCGTCTTCACTTTGTTGCATATTTGGGAGCCATACGTATGTCCTTCCATTGTTTCTTTGTGAATCAGATATATAATTTCTCTTCCATATCTTTTCTGACCTTTTCTTATTGATTCCAACAGTAATCTTGCAGTATTTAAATGTCCTATTAATTATCACTTTTTAACAGCAGCTTCTGTTCTAGATTCAATTAAAAATTCAGCCAGTGCAGGTCTTTCATTTAGGATTCCCCCATTTCTTTCTCTTTGTCTATACTCTGATATTGAACACTAATAGGGAAGGCAGTCACTAGCCTGCAATCCAAATGTCTTCTTGGCCTCTTCCCATTCTGTTATGTTTCCTTCTCTAATGATTTGTTCCCAATGCCTTGGTTCCTTTGCCACCTTCCTCTAGTAAATTCTAGCCTCCTCTTCTCTATTCCCTGTACCTAATTAGCAGTCATCCCTGTCGGCAGGATCTTCTTTCTCTATTCCCGTGTTGGCTTAGTATGCTTTCTGCTACTTTATGAATATAATATTCTGTGATTGTTCTTCTCTTAAGGATCTGTGTCCAAATTCCCACTGTTTCCTTATTTCTTGTATTACTTTCCTGCTTCGTCATCATCCTTTTCCACGTTGAATTGTAGCTTTCGGCTTGTGATATGTATAAGAGACTTGACTATGTAGCTCTAAACTATCCCTTCAAATCAGGTAATCCTAAACCTTTTTGCTGTTTTGGGAGGATCAACTTATCCCACTGGACTACTTCCCTTTTCCCCTCAGAAATAAAATCATTCAACTCTTTATTAATTATTGTTTACAACTTCTACTCTGGTTGATAAAAATATGCCTGATATGTATATAAAACTAAAAGGACTACAGACATTTTTATTGCTGTCCATATCCGTATGCAAGTACTTCCAGTTTCTCACTTTTTGTATTATATTTTGTTTAATCTCTCCCACATATCCTTAGCTGTCATAACTGAATCCTTTTTAATCCATACTCCTAAATACTTAATTTTATTGTTCCCCTATAAATATGGGTATAGTTGAACCAGTTCATGGGTAGGTGCACAATTTACAGCTATAGCCTTTGTTTTATCTTCTTTAATTTTGTATCCTGAAAAAAAAGGAAATATATCAGAATATTTCACAACACTGAGACGTGCTGCACTTGTTCCATTGGGTGCAAAATAATATAAGCAGCAAATAAAGCCCACTTTTCTTGAACACCATACCAGTTCTCTCCTTGAATTTCTGAGTCCCTTATTTTTTTTGCCTTGGTTCTAAATATAATGCAAATAAAGGGGAAAGAGGACACCCCTCTCTGGTTCTTCTGTTCCGACACAGCTTATCAGAGAAGAACCCTCCCACTTTGTATTTTGCATCCAATCCCTCGTATATCATAAGATCATAGGAAATTATTAGGCTATCGACCCAGAGGTCATTTTAAGCCTGGCCGTTTCATCCCAGTATAATACCATAGAAATGCAAGGCAGTACCCAAGATTGCATGTAGTGATGATTGCCAATGTCCAGGAAGGTTGTGGGCTCTATAACCAGTAAGAATTTACGATGCCCCATCCACTTGTCCAGTTTCCTCTTGAGCAGTGTGACAGAGGTGCTCTGTTTCACATGAATTGGTAGTCTGTTCCAAAGACACGGCAGTCTGTGGGAGATAAATCTGTCCCTCCATTAGTTAAGTCATAGGCCATATTTAGGTCTCAGAATGGGTAGCCCTAGGCCCTTTTGATTTATGGATATATGCAGCAAGTTCATTAGGTTTGGGTCTTGGATTTCTCTGTAGGCCAGGCATAAGCCTCCCCTAAGATGTCTGTAGGATACAAGGTATAGTGACAGGGACTTTAGTCTGTCTGTGTAAGACACATGCTGAGCCCCTTGATCTTCTTTGTTAGAAACTAATTAACCTTATTCTTCTGTCAGGAAATGTACATGCTTCCGTTGCCCTACTCAAAATCCCAGGTTACTCTGTTGAATGCTTTCTCTGCATCTAGACCCCACCAGTAACAACATTTTTCCCCTGTATTCTGCTTCCCTCTGGATAATCATTACTTTATTAATGTTGTCAAATGTTTGCCTTCCCTCCACAGAATCACATTGGTCCATATCTCTCAATTTTGTTATCACCTTTGGGATTCTCTTAACCACTATAGGTATAAACGGTTTACTATCAGATTCGCGAACGTCACTCGGTCGAACGTTGTATAGACGAACGCATAAGGTCAGAATCACAAATGTCGAAGGCAGTAAAATCAATCGAGGAACGGTTTTACCATGGGTCGAGGTAGGGAGGATGTTTGTAGTAGGGTATTATACTGTACACCTACCTCAACCCATGGTAAAACCGTTCCTCGATTCATTTTACTGCCTTCGACATTTGTGTTTCCGACCTTATGCGTTCGTCTATACAATGTTCGACCGAGTGACGTTCGCGAATCTGATAGTAAACCGGTATAAACACTTCACAATCATGATTTAAAATTGAAATTTTAGGGGGAATATCAGTACATGCCAACCATAATCCTCATCCCTTGCCAGTAGCCCATGTGATGGCCGTGCACTGGCCCAGCAATCAAGGAGCCTCAATCCTCACCACTAACACCAGTGAGGGGAGTCCATATAGGGAAAGGATAATAAGTACACACACAGTAAAGTACAGTTTCCTTTAAGAGCACACAGAGATCAGTCAGTCTGGGCCAGGTTTCTCCCTCTCTCTCCAGGTCCCCAATAAGACTCCCCACTGGCACAGCTATAGGGTCCAGATCTTGGCCTAGTGGACAAGCTAAAACCTCCAGCACCCTCTCTGTCCAAACAGTGCTTCGTATCCCTGCCCAAGTAGCTGACACACACTTTGAGATAAGAGTTATATGCAACCAAGCAGACAGTCCTGTGGAAGGCTGGCACAGGTTCTCCAGCTGTGCCCCTTTTACCCAGACTGTACAGTAGAAATCACTGCCACCAACCAGCTAATATTTATCAGCTACTCAAAGGCCCTTATTAAAGGGTGTCCAGTTATTACTGTGCAATATTATTATCCAAATGGTAAGTGTGACTGAACAGCAAAGCTTATTTGGAGTGACTTGACACAGTATCACTATATACATGCAATGTACTCTAAGTTATCTCTATACAAAGCAGCCACAGTTGAAAGGTTTAAAAATATTTAATAATAAATAATAAAAACACAAGACAGTATTTCTTACTACACAGTGCTTGTCAAGAGTTCAGAGATCACAGAGAAACGTTTAAAATAATACAGTAGAAAAGTTCTGACATCACAGAAAAATAAACTAGTCTAATCTTCTTATTTCCTAGCTATATCTAAGAGAAACCCTAAAGTCTAAGATTCTCCTTACATGAGGGGTGGCTTGTGCTATAGGACTGCAGCCCCCCACCTTGAAATGAAGAAGCAAAAACAAAACAGAAAAATAAAGAACTAAAATGAATGAGTCCCGGAACTCCACGCATGCGTGTTTGAAGTTCCTGTATCAGAACTCCAGACTGCTGTGCCAGGCAGTCCGGATAAGGGAGAGTGGCATCTCTGCCCTGCAGCCAAGAAGTCTGTGCGGTGATGACGACCGCAGAACAGAGCAACACTGGACTGCATCGTCAGCAGTCTGGGGCTTCCAGCCTACTCTCGTGGGAAACCACTATCGTCGGCAGGCTGAGAAACCTACCAGAAGGACTGGAAAACCCAGCCGTTAGCTTCTGCGGGCTGAGTGGACTTACTGTAGCCATTAGCTTGCGCGGGCTGAGGAGGAGACAGAGTGGATTTACTGTTTACACGATGGGAACGGAGACTGCTGAACTAATTCAGGTAAGGAAGGAGTGTGTGTATGTGTGTGCATGTGCGTGTGTGCGTGTGTGTGTGTGTGTGTGTGTGTGCGTGTGTGTGCGTGTGTGTGTGTGTGTGTGTGTGTGTGTGTGTGTGTGTGTGTGTGTGTGTGTGTGTGTGTGTGTGTGTAAAATGCCCCAGTTGCTATATACTGGTGGCTACAGTGTAGAGAACACATGGTGGTGGGTAGAGAATACCTCAGGCTTGAACCCTGTACCTTGGATGCAAGGTGGCAAGGGCCTGAATTCCCAACCCACCACCATTTGTAAAAAAAAAAAAAAGTTTGCAGATCTTTGTCTCGTATTTTCTGTTCCTCATAAAATCTGTGGTTTCTGTAAGTTTGTTTTTCCTTGCACAGTTAGTAGTGCAGTGGTGCAGTGGTAGCATTGTTGCCTGAAAGCTACAGGTTCTCTGGTTTGATTCCTGGCTTGGGTGCCTTGTGTGTGGAGTCTGCATGTCCTCCCATCTTACAAAGACATGTTGGGCCTCTGCTGAACATTGGCTTTTGTTCCAAGTCAGACTTTCCTGGTTAACAAATGTTTAATAAATAAAAATAAAAGGCATTTGAATTTCAGACTTCATATTCTTCAGAAAGTACATAGTAACACAAAACCTTTTATTCTAGCAATTTTCTAAGTTTATAACATGGGTATTTGAAATTTGTCCCTATTTTTGGGACTGTATCCCCCCATTATTGGCTTCGTCCAGGTTTTCTGTGCTAAGGTTGAGAGCTATGGTGAGAACTGAATTCGCTGGATATGTTTGGGGACTGTATTCCCCCATTATTGGCTTTGTTCAGGTGTTTTGTGCCAAGAGGTTGACAGCTATGGTGAGAACTGAATTCACTAAATGGTAGCCATTTAAGTTTGTTTTCCTCTCTTTCACAAAACAGCTGATTTCGCATAGTGGTATGTCGCTCTGACTGTTTTGCATAGGGTCCTGGGTTTAAGACTTGGCAGTGAAATGTATGGTGGTAACACAGCATTTTATTCTCTAGCAATTTTCCAACATTGTACAAGCAATGTTTAAAATGTGTCCCTGGTTTTGGGGCTTTTGCCCCCCCCCCCCAAATAAATTTTGGCTTTTTCCAGATTTCTTGTGCTGCAAAGTTCAGAGATACAGCTGAGTGTCAAGTAGATTTTACAAGGAGCTAAGAGCTGCAGGGGAACAAAAGTTTAGTGCTGCTTATGCTGTCGGCTTGCATTATTAATAGCACAACAGGTAGTGTACTTGCTTTTGATGAAGAAGGCTGTGAGTTCTATTCCCACAGTAGGTAGATGCATTGCTCATACTGTACTGTGTTGTAAAGGGGGTGGATGCTGCTGTCCTTTTTGATGAAGATACCTAGTAACTATGAACCTGTTATCAGTTTACCATCCATTCCCTATTGCGATATTACTAGCATATCATGTTTTTAATGCAACATAGGCAATTTATTCCTCAAGGGCAGCAGACATTTTATTTGTAGATGAAACAATGACATATAAAGTTGTTTGCTAGCAGCAACCTCTTCATTAGTTACAGATTTCTTTAATGTGGAATTTAGATGACTTTTGCTTCTTCAGAGATTGTGCATATTTACTGATACTGGTGGACTGTAGAAGTTTGAGTATACTTTTATGATGGAAATGTTATGAATTGGGCAGTTTTGTCATTATTGGTGCATGCATTTTGTTTCATTGTTTACTGGAAAAAATGTTCAAAACAATAAATTTAAAATGCCCTCTAACTGTATTGTATTGTACAAGGAATATAATTTAATACAATCAGGAAGGTGTATCAAAGAGCACGTGTATGTTTTGTGTTCAAGGGGCCTATGATTTGAAAACAGCCCAAAGTTAGTCTTTATCTGCCACTGGCAAAATGCATTTTCTTTGAATGTGGGTTTCAATGAATGTGAGTTTCAAGGGCAGAGAAGTTTTAATGCGAAGTCTATTTTCATTGTGAGACTGCATTGCTTTGTTTAGCAGATATCTATTAGTGTATGCACTGTAAAATGCAAAATAAAACTTTCAAATGAAATCCAAATCATTGCAGAAGTAAAGCAGTATGCACATTACAGTGTTTATGGTAAATGGGGCGAAATAACCAAGGAATGGGACATTGAAATGGCTGCAGGGGGGAGGCTCCATTCGACCATGATTTTGTGAGGGGGGAAGGGCAGCAAACTCAGACAGCTGCAGCTGAACTATACCTCTCAACTGTCCAGATTTTTGCTTCTTATTTTTGGTTTGTTCCTCATAAAATGTGTGGTTTTCTGGCAAATCATTTAGGAATGAAGTCACTAAATAATGACAGATATTGAGTTTCAGACGTCATAACCTTCAGAAAAATGCATGCTAAAGCAAGACCTGTTATTCTATCAACTGTCTTGAATTTATACAAGAGCAATTTTTAGTACTGTTTGTATGTTCCCCCAATATATTTGGCCTTGTCCAGATTTCCTGCATTAAGAGGTTGAGAGGTACATGCAAATAAATCGCTTTATAGAATTGGGAATATCCAAACCTCTCAACTGTCCCCAATTTTGTCTCAAAGTGTTGCTCTCACCCTAATAATCTCTCTGCAAAATGGCAATTTTGGAAGAAAATATGGAGGGTTTACAATTATAAATAACTGTAGTGATCAGAGTTATAGATTACTTTTATTTCAGAAATGCATGTAGATGCTCTTATTTTGTCAGTTGCTCAGGTTAACAGTACTAATATTAAAAAGGTGTCCCTTCTTTGACAGGTTCCCAGCTGTATTGTGTGGCAATTTTATATTTTTGCATCACATTTTTGGTCCGTTTTTCATAAAATTGTGGCTTTCTGGCAAATTAGTGGCAAATCGTTAAAGATTGAAGTTAGAAAATAATGGCAGACATTTGAGTTTCAGATTTCATACCCTTCAGAAAATTCATACTAATGCAAGACCTACTACTAGTCTATTATATTTCTAAGTTTATAAGAGCAATATTTAAAATTTGTTCTTATCTTTGGGCCTGTGTCCCACTTCTATGTATGGCTTTGCCCAGATTTCTTGCTCTGAGGTTGAGAGGTATGAGCCATCACCATCAGCCAGAGACATTTCAAATTGTAACATACTTGTTACACCCCACTCCCCACTGTAGTGGCTTTGGATGTGTCCAAGCAAGACAAGGAGCAGTTATGCAGTGTAAGTGTGCAGAGTATTCCCCATCCAAGGTAGACCACAAGTACAACTGTGGCTTTTCATCTGTCCTTGATTTTGCAGAATGTTCTGGTTTTCTGTCATATTTTTATATTGTTGATTTATGCTTCTTATTCAGAAAATGCATGCTGTTGCAGTGTCCTGTTGCTCTTTGTTTATGTAGCAATGCTTTAATGACCATCAGGTAAGCTTGTTGGAGATTGTAAGATGCAAGTAAGCTTTGATAAGCATACTGTTAAAGAATTACCAACATTGAAAGCCTTTTTGCTGTTGCCATGCAGAAAATATTTACATAACTAGATAACGTATAAGCCTTAGGTGTTGAAATGCATATGACAGTATTTGTAATAAAGGACAGGATTACAGTATTTTCAGAAGCTCATTACATTTGTTGGAGACTTGTAGTCATCTTTGTAGGCTTTACCCATAAACTAAACAATGCCAATCTATTATGTGTGGTCCATATCTTATGCAGTAATCCTTTAAGCAATTTATCTTGAGCTTGTTTCTTGTTTGCTGTTCATTTTTTACTTTGATCATGTCTTCCCCATGAAACAAGTAGATAGTTATCAGGCAGCAGGTCTTCTTTGGATAAGAAACATTTTTACAAGTGGGGGTATCACAGAGAGTGGTACGTTCAGCATTACTTGGTAATTTTATAAAGCTGAATATAAATTATAATTAGAACTGCTTTTGACTGACATTCCAGTAATGTATTTAAAAAGTAATTTATTTTTTCATGTCTCACAACCTTTGTTTTTCCGTGTAGATATTAAGTAAGTGGTCATGTAGCCAATGCATTGAAATATTTTTTTTTTCTTCTACAGTTCATTTTGTCTTGATTGGACTTTCATAATGATGGTTTGGCACCCAGGGCAGCGTATTTAATTAAAGTTCCAGTTGTGGTTTTGAGCACCACACCCCTTCCCATTGACCCCACCCATTCAGCTGTCTCCTACAGCCCCCTTTAATTTGAAGTCACCAGCCGCCACTGCCTTACATATAGATACAGGCAGTGCCGGTGATGTTGGATGTTCTCAAGACAAATGCTCTTATTCTTTCTGCCCTTAAGTTGATAACACAGTACCACTGATTTATTTCAGATTATATCATTTCTTTCTGGTTCCCAGGCTAACAGATTCT
Source organism: Protopterus annectens (assembly GCF_019279795.1). Taxonomy (NCBI): domain Eukaryota; kingdom Metazoa; phylum Chordata; order Ceratodontiformes; family Protopteridae; genus Protopterus; species Protopterus annectens. Next base: position 1,159,334,101 of record NC_056739.1, read on the forward strand.
CAGAGGTTAATAGCCCTTGATCTTGCAGCTTGTCAGGAAGCCAGAACAATAAAAGGATTTATACTTGCAAATTTTAGCAATTAATTCTGGTCTCAAGACAATAGCCATAATTCCTTCATCCAGACATATCGGCTCCAAGTTTTGATATCAAAGAATTTACTTCTTAGCTTTGTTACATCAGAGTGCACTGTTGTTACATTTTTTGCAGTTCCACATTTAACACCATTTTTCCCATTTAAGAGAACAAGCCTGTGGCTTGTATTAATATTTACAAATGACAAAATTATCTACAAAATTCTATCTGGCTAGGCTGGCAGCCTTCACCTATCTTCACAGCCCATTACTGCTCCAAGCCTGCCATTATTACCTTTTTTTCCTCTTCTATCATCACTGGAACTCCTCTAGCAATTAATATAATACAACTCTTTTTCTTTGTCCCTGATGTTCTGCAGAATATTCGTCCTGAAATACCTTCTTTATCAAATTCACATTCTCAGTTCTTTCTAACATATCTCCTGTAGCATTGCTATTTGCACTCTACATGTGTTAATATAGTTAAGTACATTTTCCTTTTTCTCTATACCTGTGAGACCATTGACATTCCAAGATAATATGGAAAGTGTCACCATTGTGATAAGTCATTATTTCCACCTGTTATGTATGCCAGCTTTTGTGATAAATGCACCCATTAATGTTTAACACTTTATACAGTTGTTTCTTATCATCAGCATAAGAGCCTGTGTCACATTTTACAAGACTTTTTGTTTTAATAAAAACACATCCCATAACACCCCCATAACCTATTACCTTAATACAAACACATATAACTATTGTATATCTTCAAAAATAAGATTGACCTTCCTAATAAGAACATTTGTGCCAGAAAGACAGCTGCTAATACAGGCCCTAAGTAACCTGAAATCGAGGTTATCTGTGATAAGATGCATGCTATTGCCTGTGCTTCTATTTGCGCTAATTAATGTCTGTTCTTTTTTTATCTTTATACCCCCTCCCCAGATGTGAAAACAACATGCACACTTTAAGAAATCATTAACTTTTAGGCTTGAAGAAAACATTCACTTATGCAAAAGTAAGAGAAGACAAATCAGCTCATTGTATATTTTTATTTGTGCACTTTACACACCATCCCCTACCATAACAACCCAAAACTACTGCCCATTAACTTAAACATGCATTTGTTCATCTTTTCGACTCTTTCTGCACTCCAGTGCCCGACATTTCTTAATACCAAAAAAAAGAAGAAAAGGCACTTGATTTCTTCAAGAATTTTATCACATACAAGAACAGCTAAAATACTTTACTATAACCTATGCAATTTGTATTTTGTGTAAAGTTTTATAAAAGTACCGTTAAGAAAAGAAATTGTTTTACTTGGTTACCTTTTTCCTTTCTCTTCCCCTCACTTCAGAGTCCTTCCAGACATTAATGACATGAAGTGAGGCAAATGCTTTTCAGTCCCTCGTAAGTCTTACAAAGTCAACCAAAGTCCAATCTTTCCACTTATTCTTATATAGGTGTATTTCAGAAATGTGATTGATGGTTTACTGTCTCACATTTGTTCAGTACTTTTAGTATTACGGGTCTTTTTCCATTTCATCTCCATCTCAATATCCAAATTTCCATTCAGTTCCATGTTGCTCCTGATTCTTCTGGTCAACTCCTGTGCTTTTCTCTCTTTCTCAAAAATTTTCCTTTGAAACAGTGGAAAAGGTTTCACTGGCAAAGTCTGTCTGTGCTTTATTATCAGAAGCAGAGTGCCCTTCTACTTGATGACTCATTTTTTGTTGGACAGACTTATACATTTCCTCCTTAGCCTGTTCTGCATCAGAAAACAACTTTGATCCTCCAGAAAAAAAATGTTCTGAAGACAGCTGGATATTGCAGCTTGACTCTGACACCTGCGTCTCGGCATTCCCTGGTTACTGGAATAAATTTCTTTCTCTTCTGCCAGGTGTACAGTGAATAACCATTTTCCATACACTCACTACTGTCTCCAACTTTTAATACTTTGCCATAGTTTTGTCAGGATCAACTCTTTCTGCTGGTAGGTTTGTATCCTTACTAATAAAGGTGTTAGTTGCTTTCTAATGGCCATATCTGGATCATACACATAGTGTGCCCTTTCAGTTAACAGTTACTGCTGTGGAATACCAGTCCAGCTGCTTATTTGTGTCTTCATAAAAGTAATACCATCTGTTCCTTCTAATTTCTGTGGTACAGCAAAAAATCTCAGATTTTCCCTAAGTGCTCTGTCCTCTAATACTACCCTTTTCTGAAACATCTCTTCTTGAGCATTCTCATACTCAGCCAGCCTTTTCTTTATTTCAGCATCGGATTTTTTGCAGTGTTATCAGCTCACCTGAATTTAAAGCTTCATCCATTTTTGCCAGCATTTTGTTATTTGAGTTGATATACTCCTTCAGTGTTTTGTTTATTTTAATCAATTCTGAGCTTATTTGACTTATTTTTTTTCCTCTAGATTACTGAAAGCCATGTCTTGCACCAAAGCTGGAGCTTGATGTGCATTTTGCTAAGTATCTTCAGTATTCTTCTCATTCAGCACTTTCTCTCCATTTTTTCTAGTTGATTTTCTTTCAGGCTCTCTTGGTTTCTTCTTTGCAGGCATCCAAGTAGTGTACTTACTAGCCAGTAACTGAATTCTACTCAGTCTGACAGTATCTGTGGCTGCCTTTTCCCAGTTTGTGTTTTCACAATGGGAGAGCTGAAGTTAAGCTATTGATCAGTGTGCAGCCATCTTGGAAGTCCCTGCACTTCCTATTTTTGGACATGATTTTCTTCCTTATGTAGTACAACCTATTAATGCTGGGATTTCATCAGGGTAGCTTGTTTTTGTCTTGTGCTTACTTCTGGTACGTACTACATAATGTATGCAGCTGTATACGTGATTGTAAAGAATTTTCCCCTGAGTTTGTGGTGTCATTTAAAAGTAGGAATTTTGCCTTGGAATAATTCCTGAAAATTTCAGAATTAGCTGGTGTCACAGACCTTATTTTTATTTTGAAGGAGACAATTTTATGAAGGCAGGAGGGGGAGATGCAACATTCTCCCGTATTGGTAAGATCTAGGTGAAGGATGTTTGCACCTCTATACTTGTGAAAAACAAGAAGAAAGTAAAAGGAGACAGGGATGTCCAGCTAAGTAACAGATGGATTGTGTGAGAGATGACCTGCAACAGTCAGGCATAATTTTCAAATAAAGTAGGCGAGTGGCACTCAATGTAGCAACAGTTGACTCAATACCTCGACCCAAGGTAGAGAAAATGGTGAAAAAGGGTGCTGAAGATATTGATCTTCATCTTCATCTGTCCTTGTGTTGCCTGTGTTCTCCTCCCCAATCCCAGATACAAAAAAATGTTTCATGCTGTCTACAGACTTTTAACCTTTAGCCTTTAGACAAAGGGCACTGGCTACCCTTGCATAATTAAACTAAACTGTGCTGCAGGAGAGGCAATGGTACATTGAGGATTGTGAAAAACATACTACATGTATGTTGCTAGTAACCGTTGGAAACATGAACCAGAAAGAACTGCAGAAACAAATTAAGCAGTTCTGATCGATATAGATCACTTAATATCAACATTCAAGAAATTAGACACAAGAAGAGCAAATGTCATTGTCGAAAAACAAAGGACAATAGTAACGTTAATGATTTAAATGGCTGTACCTAGAAATTATACTGTCCTGCATACAGAGAAACATAAGGTCACAAAATACCAGAGTATGCAATTAGAAAGTAAATTAAAGATATGAAATATCTGCGTGGACAGCACAGTGGTGCATCGGTAGTGTTGTTGCCTCACAGCAAGAGGTTCTCCAGTTCGATTCTTGGCTAGAGTCCCTTCTGTGCGGAGTCTGCATGTCCTCCCTGCATTCATGTGGGTTTTCTCCTGGTGCTCTGGTTTCCTCCCACATTACAACGACATGCATCTGGAGCGTTTCTTCCCGGGCCTCCACTGAAAATTAGCTTTGTTCCAAGTTGGACTTTCCTGGTTAAGTAAATAAATAATCCCACAGATTTAGTTCCAGTAGTAGGAGGAGCAACAGGGTTTCAGGGTTAATAGGAAATAATTTACAAAAATACTTAAATATGCTTCCAGATAGAAGTAACACAACATGAACTGCCGAAAAAGGAATTTCTGTGTTTATTTCTGATGCTAAGAGCAGCACTCTTAGCAAACTTAAAAGACTTAAGTAGTATTAATTTGATGAACTTTAATCATGCCATAACGCAAAAATTGTGTACATTCCTGTTGCAGTATAAGAAAAGTGAATCATTTTGAGAAATAATCAAATTGAGGAAGCATCCTTACCCTTTGCCCATGCACACTTGCAGTGGCAGCTGCGAAGAGCATACATACATACTGACAGGGGTCAAGAGTGGTGGGCCTTTGGCTGGCAACACTTTGGCTCCAGCTGATTGCTGGCATTACTCAATATGCTTGTAGGTCTGTCATTCAGACAGATGACACCACCATCAAGACACAGGTGAGGACCTAAATAAAGACATCCTTCACAGTCTCTGGTATGTGTGACAGACACATAGGTGTCCTTGCTGCTAGCATCAGACTGCATACCGGTACAGACTACTGTGGGCCTAATTCTCACAGCCGACATTCAGGCGACTTCATTGTGGACAGACACATTATGGCAGATAAAATTCACATTCTGTAACCTCCTCCACATCATGCACTGGTGGTCTGACATAAGCAGCATGGTGTGGCCACTTAAGCAGTTATACTCCACATGGTGTACTGGCACATGCCACAGTGGTGTGGTAATGGTATGTCTGTTTTCTTTTCATCCTTGCTGGGGGGGTTTTAGTGCCTTTCTTCTTGGATGGGGGCACACTCATCATTCCACCACAGGTGCCAAGTACCTGTCATACACACACAAAGACAGTTTAGCCACAACTGCTGGAGCCTTGTCAGCTGAAAGCCAGTAATATGATTTGTGTCATCACAGAAAAAAAGACAGAATGACTGCACCGATTCCAGTAGATGGTACTGAAACTCACTGGGAGACATATGGAGGAGTCCCCTCATTGACATGCTGTAGGGTTTGCATCTCTGTAACTATTGCTTCCATTTCTATTCACCTACATGCAGGGGTACTGTAACTGTTACTCCATTCATACCAGATGGATATATTTGATATGTTTAGTGAGGTACATCTCCAAAGGGGCATTATACTCAGTCATTGGGTTAATCATTGCTAAGCATAAGAGAAAAATGACCTCTTTAGAGCTGGATGATATTCCCATAAAAATAAGCTGTGGTTAATACAGGGATCTCTTGCCATGTGATAATCGAAACAGAGGGAACTGTTGACCTATGATCGAAAGTCCCTGACAACATTTTAATTTTGAAATGGGGGTATTGTCTATGTTGTGTGCTGAGTGGAGGGCTAGTACAACAAATGTGATGATATTTCACTTTTTTGCTTGTATTTTTAGCCCATTTTCAGTTCACACATTACTTACATGTGTAATTTATTCATAAAAGGTTATGGTATCAGAGGGGTACTTCACAATAACTCTGCATTCATCTGAAAACTTACTTAGCCATGGGTTTTTCTTTCCAGTCTGCAGATCAGAGTAGTAAATTTCAAAAAGGAAGGGGTCACAGCACTGATGCCTGGGGACACCAATGGTTACTTTTGTATTGTCTGATGTTGCACTTGTGATTCACCCTGTGTGTGTGTTCTCTCTTATGGACTGTTTGCTATAACTTTAACTGCAAAAGATCCATTCTAAGGCATTAAGCTTACTTTCAGTGCCAACTTTGGGTATGGTATCAAATTCCTTAGCTTTGTCAAAATATGCTATATGAACAGTATGGCCACTGTTGACAGCCTGGTTAACCCTGTCAGATGCGTTAACCAAATTCATTAGGCAGGATCTTCCTCTGCCAAAGCAAAACTGCTGTGAGTCAAGTCTAATGAAAGAAAAAAAAAAATATATATATATATATATATATATATATATATATATATATATATATATATCATAGTTTATAGTACATAACATGGCTTTGCAGATGACAGTCATCAGGCTGACAGGCCTGCAGTTCCCAGGTTCAGTGCTAAGGCCTTTCCTGTAGGGTTGACATCACCACTGTACTGTATCAAACTTCAGGTGCCAAATGTGTAGTTAGACATACGTTCAACAGTTTGATGAGATATTCTGCCTTGGCATGCTTAATACTGTTTCTTAAAAAACAAGGCATATTGCCAGACTCATGGAACAGGTACATTTTTTTAGAAAGCAGCTTCAGTGCATCCTCCGTAATAACAGGGTCTTTAAGAGACTCTGGGATTGGTGGACTTTGGAAATAATTATTTGGTGTTTCCAGAATTATCCTGACAGCAGTAAGAATCAAACCAATGGTATAAAACTGTTAAAGTACCTAATTTTAAAAGAGAAATGCAGGCAAACACAGTCACATCAGACTGAACTTTTGGCCTTTTCAGACATCTGCATTGTTGGGATTATTCTTTAAAGAGAAATAAGTGGATTATGAGCCATACCAATTAAAAACTCTTGAAGGGCATCTTGCTTCAAATCGTGTCATCAGTATAACTATATATGTAATGTTAAAAAAATTTAATTAACCACATGCCAACTTTGTGGTACATATAAATAAAACAATGACTTTCACCCAGACAACCCAAGTTCCATTATTTTCTCAGAACCTTGAGGGGCCCTTTGGAGAAGATAGAAGTGAGCAGCCAATGCTGGCCCACCAGTTTTGGAAGATGAGAACAGAGTGGCATGTCATGCATGAATAAATAAAATATGTGAACATTAACAAAGCACCTAGTGGAGGCTTCAGGTGTGGTATGTTTTTTACAGTACAGCTAGACCAGGGGTTGATGTCCACTAAGCAGCACCTGGAGTTATGGTCAGAAAACTGTGAGTTGCCAATTCCAAGCTGCCACTGGCAAGGATTAAGCTAAATGAAAATGTCCACCTTCTCCACAAGTGAGTCAAGCACTCAAGGTTGAGGGTGATAATTCAGGAAAAAAGCTCCCTTCATGGCAGCAGTTTGCCAGTATTTGTCGTCAATACATTAAAAAAAATCATAGCGGCCTTAGGCATAGGCCAACTAGGTGGCCGCCTAGGGTGCTGGTCTAGGAGGGGTGCTTTTCCAGTAATCTGGATGATGTAGGTAGATCAGGATGGGGGCACAGGGTGGTATTGGGGGGGGTGCTGTGAAGACCTTTTGCCTAGAGCACCAGATGACTAAAGGCCGGTCCTGGAAAAAATCCATGGAAAAAATTGAACCTGAGACAAATGGCAACCTATTCAGTGTACAGTATAACAAAGCATATGTGGTGCTTCTTCGTGTATCACTGTGTTGTTTTAGGAAACTTGTACTAGCCCTTCCTTTCTGCAAACGGAGGACTTCCTGTCCTTTTGCATGCAAAGGCAATGCTGGTTACACTGATGGTAGCATAGTAAGGAAAGCGCACACCATCCTCTTTTCTTTCAATGCAAGCATCCTGCAAGACAGTTGTGAGAAAGAGACATGGTAACATGGTCATAAAGTAGGCAAATAATTTATAAACTTCATTAGTATTAATGTATAATTTAATTATCCTCTGATAAACTTAGATGGTTAGAATATCAGGTTTAGCATTAGCATTCTGTGAAGGATCAGAAGTCTCAAATGTCAGTTAGTATTTAGTTGTTTCAGTCCCCAATGGCTTGCTAGAAATGTTTATGAAAAAAAGAGGAGACACGGATCTTGACATTCAGTGAAAAAAAAAATGGGGAGAACACTTATAAATATCAGCTTTGAGATAGCCAAACCTTCGTGAAAGGAAAACTTTGAGAAATGATGTCGGATTTCGTATGCGTAAGTCATCAGTAATGCAGTCATGCTGTTAATCTTTGACTCACTTGATGGGAATGTGGATATTTTTATTTAGTTTAATCCTGGCCAGTGGCAGCTTGGACTTATGTCAACTTATACTTTTCTGACTATAACTCCAAGTGTTACTTGGTGGACAGTGGGCGGTTAGTGCATATGAGTTGGACAAATGCTCTGTAATGAATTGCACAGTAGTATAGCATGGCCTTTACTCAGTGAAAGACATCAGGTAGGAAGTCCAGCAAATAATTAAAAAAAAAAAACTTGCTCTGCTGTCTTTGCACAAAGTTCAGCTGGGACAAAAAAAATTCCTCAAATGCTTGCAGTGCCTGTCCTTGCAAATTCACCAGAGACAGTGGGGTATTAGTCCTCCCATAATTTTTTGTGTTGAAGAATTTAGGAAAAGTTAAAAAAATAAAGGTAGGTGAATGGCAAATATGTAAATAATGCCGTATAAACTTAGAAAGTTTTGCAAATATATTTTTCATTAGCATGCATTTTCTGAAGGATATGACCTCTGAAATCCACTTTTCAGTCATTATTTAGCGATTTCATTATTTATTTATTTCCAGTTTGATTACCGGGGAAGTCCACTGGGCCCAGGGGACCCGTTTTCAGTGGAGGCCTGGGGAGAAAAGCTCCAAATACAGTATACAGTACAGATATAGTAGTACAGAAATGTAAAGATACATTATCTAGAACAAATTGCAACAAAGGTACATACAGTGTTGCACAATAGTCAGACAAACATCATTGTAGATGATCTTAAGGGTTATACAGGTTCATTTATGAGAGCACTCATTGCATAGTATGTGGGGAAAACACTTTACATACACACCTTTAAAGTAGAAATATAAAACATTTACAAGCACACATTTAAAGTATGAAACTGTTTACAATATTTACACAGTTGTGAAGAAGGTTCGGTAGCTCTAAGAATTAAAGAGAGCTTGGATACAGTCATAGAAAAACAAGCTATGGGAGATTTAGAGAGCTTAGGAACCTGGGAGAGAAGAAACAAAAACATTTTATGGGCAAGTAGTTGGGAGAATTTAGGTAGGGTGAAGGCAGGTACATTTCCATTTAGTGGGCAGGTGTTTGAAAAGCTGGGTTTTGAAGTTTTCTGAGTTTGGTATAGTTCTTAGAGTGGAGGGGAGAGAATTCCATTCTTACCTAGTGAGAAAGAGAGGAGGAGTTGGCCAGCAGGACGTTTGGGCTTATGGATTGCTATCAAGTTTTGATGTTCAGATCTGAGAGTTCTATTAGGGGTGGAAGGGGGAAGGATATTAGCTAGAGCTGGACATTTAGAAGGGTGAAATATGAGTCTATGAGCAGTGGTGAGTTGGAGGTAGTTTAGGAGTTATAGCCAGTTCAGAGATTGCAGGTTGCGGCAATGATGTGTGGATTGTTTGGATTTGGTGGCAAATTTAGAGATTTTATTATAGCAGTTTTCTAGTTTGGAGGTGCTAGAGGGGGACAGGCTGGTAAGGAGAGGAACTCCGTATAGTAAGGAGGGCAAAAGATAGGTAGTGGCCAGAGTGTGCCTAGTAGAGTGTGAGTGAAAGTGATTATTCCTGTATAGCATACCAAGTTTTTGGTGGGTTCTCTTAATATTTTGCAGAATGTGGATGTTGAACTTAAGGTGTTCATCTATAGTAATGCAGAGTAGTTTGGCGGATGGAACCACTTCTATAGGTGAGTTGGTTTGACTCAGGACTCTGAAAGTATCTTTGTTATAGGAATGAGTCTTTGTTGGGGGGAACAGTAACATTTTAGATTTATTGGCATTGAGAGAGAGGTGGTTTTGGCACATCCAGTTGTCGGTGGTTGAAAAAGCAGTTTGAGTTTTAGTGAGCAATTCAGAGAGGTTAGAGGAAAGCAGACCAAGGTAGAATCATCTGCGTATTGAATGATTTTGGCATCAGGAATTGCAGAGTGAAAGTTATTAATAAAGATGTTAAAAAACATTGGCCCTAGGATAGATCCCTGAGGTACACCACTAGGAGTAGCTAAGAAGGGGGAGGTGGAATTTTTCCATTCGACTGACTGTGATCTGTCTGATAGGTAGCTGGAGAACCAGGATAAAGTTCTTGGTGAGAGATGAAGATTTGAGAGATGAGAGAGGAGGTGTTTGTGGGAAACAGTATTGAAAGCTTTGGACAAATCTAGCAATACAGTAGAGACCAGTTGTCCAGAATCTCGGGCTTGATTGACAGTTTCTAGGAAAGACAGGGTGGTTATGGTGCTGTGGCCTGGGCTTTTCAAGGATTTTAGAGATTGGTGAGAGTAGTGCAATAGGGTGGAAATTTGAAATATTGGTGTTTTTGCTTCCTTTGTGGAGAGGAAGAATATAAGCTGAGCGCCAGAGTTTGGGGATGTATGATTCCTTTAAAGATCTGTTAATAATGATGCTGATTGGGAGAGCTATACCGTCAGCAGCACATTTTAGGAAAAAGGAGGGAATATTGTCAGGAGCATTAGAGCAAGGTTTAAGTTTGCATAGAAGTTTTTTTTATAAAGTTAGCAGAGACAGGTTTGAAGTTGAACATAAGGGAGTGATTGTTAGGGGAATTAGATGGGGAAGAGTGAGAGACTGGAAGGTTGTTGTTGGGGAATGTCTTGGTTAGGTCTGATATTGTTTCTATGAAAAATGAATTAAAATCTGAGCTGATTTCAAGGTCTGATTTACTAGGGTCAGGACAGGGATTATTCTTGGAGCCAGGATTGAGAAGTGAATTAATAGATTTCCAGAATTGCGTAGGGTTTTTGTTGGTTATTAAACTGGAGCCTAATATAGTAGGATTTTTTATCCTTGGTGATTAGCTGTTTCACATGGTTACGAAGTTGTTTACATTGAAGGAAGGTATTTGTCAGGGGTTTTTTTTGGTAAAGCTTCCACAATTTGTCTCTTTGAAGCATACTTTGTTTAGTATGCTTGGGTAGCCAAGGAGCTGTATTAGTTTTTATTCTTTTGTTTCTTAGTGGGGCTACAGAATTTAGGGTGTCTAGGAAGACAGAGTTGAAGTAGTCTGTAGCACTGTCAAGTGGGAGGGTTTTTAGAATTTGCCAGTCCCTTTGTTTAAGCATATTAGAGAAGGCTGTGGGGTTAAAGTTACTAAGGTTGCGAGTAAGAATGTATTAGTGCTGGTGAGGAGAAGAGTTAGTTGCACGTTGAATGAAAGCTGGGAAGTGGTCACTAATGGAATCAGGAATTGTTCCAGAGTTGATTATTTTGTTTGGATCAGAGACTAGGATCCAGTCAATAGTACATCCGGGGGGCTTAGTTTTGTTAGGTCGAGTGATAGGGTAGATTTTTTTAGTGAAGTTATATAGAGGTTAATGGATATGGATGGAGTGGGACTATTGACCTTGTTCCAGTCAATATTTACATCACCTAGAATGTAGGTTTTGTATTTAATGTTAGTAGATGCCCAGTTGAAGGAGGCATTCCCAGGTGAAAGGACTGGAGAAAGGCAGTCTTCTGGAGGTCATACTCAATGAAATTCCAGGAAAACCACTAATTTTGCAAGGATCTAACCCCCCCCCCCAAAAAAAAAAAGCAAAACGTATGGCATTATGCAAAATTATAAACAGAGAAGAGGTATGGTCATCCACAGTAAACAGCTGGACCGCATTATTTGAAAAAAATGCACTAAATTGTATTTCTACCATTTGCACAGCAGACATTTTTTATTTTATGCAGAGAATGAGAAGAAAAACTCTGCTGCATACATCATTGAAGGGGGCATTCCCAGGTGAAAGGACTGGAGAAAGGCAGTTTTCTGGAGGTCCTTCAGCAGCAACAAAAAATAAACAAAAGGCATTATTGCCAAGCTGTTGGCTGTACCCTTCCAATCTAAACAGTAGCACGAGAATGTTAGAAGGTGCAAGATGGCTCACACTTCTTCTTTCGGCATTTCCTGGTTAGGGGTTGCCACAGCGGATCATCTGTCCGCTCATGGTTGGCAGTGGAGTTTTACAGTGTCGAGTTGCCAGCCCGGCGCCCAGCCTTCCACAGAAGGCACACACACATGCACACACTCACACCTAGGGCCAATTTAGAGTGTCCAATAACATGGCTCACACTAATTCCATTTATTTCCATGACTCTTTCTCTTTCCCTTGTGTAAAGCTCTCCCCTTCAGTTCTTTTATCACCTTTACAGTGTCTAGGACTTCCTTGTCATTTGCAATAGGTTTTGATTTCCATTTTCTAGTAATTTTGGCAGCCAAGAACACTACACTTAGGCCTTACTGTGTGTAGATAATTTAGATTCTATACCCCAGGGCAAAGAATACTTTTCCTTAGTTACAGCCATGTTTCCCCAACATTTCTGTCAAAGTACTCCATAGGAATTTTTAAATCTTGCCAACTCTTTACACTACCAAAAGAACATGATCATAGTTGTCTCTGTCTTCCCCCATCATATCTGCAGCATTTGCTAACAACCAGAGGAAAAATCATCTGAGGTTTCCTTGGTGTATAAAATACCAATGCAAAACTTCTAAGCCTTCTGGACTTGTGCTTGTGAATCTTGCTTATTTCGTTTCATTGTTCATTCTCTTTTCCAATCTTTCCTAACCTCCTTTGATTGATTGTTATAGTCACTATACAACATTTCATATACCTTACAAATTATCCCTTTGTTAACAGTAGCTTCTGTTCTAGACTCAAATAAAATCTCTACCAGAGCTAATCATTCCCGTGGCACTCCCGTATCCATTTATTTTTGCCTGTACTGTTATCAGTCTCAGATAGGTAAGGCATCCTTTAGTCTGCAGTCAAAACATCTGCTTAACCTTATCCTACTGTATTACATTTCTCTCCCGAGTTATTTACTCCCAATATCTTGGTTCCTTTGCTGATTTCCTCAATTAAGTTCCAGGCCCACTTGACAGTTTTCTATACGACTACGAGCAGATTACATATTGATAACATTTCATTTGTCGATTATTGCACTGCCTTATTTATTTAGAATAATTTTTGCTACTTTATCAATGTAATAATATGTCTGTTTATTTTCCATAAGAACTTGCATCCAAGGTGACTTCCAAGATGACTGCACATTGAGTAACAGCTTAATTTCAGCTCATCCAGTGTGAAACCAGTAACTCAGAAAAGAGAGCCAGTGAATTTGTCTTTGGGTAAATTGTGGTGACTGGCTACTAAGTGAACTGTCAGGGTGCCAGCATAGAAGAACTTTAGAGAACCTAAAAGAAAATTAATTACAAAAGGTGAGGAGAAAACACTGGCTGAGAAGAACCCTGCAGCACCAAAAGCAATTCAAGCACCAGCTTGCATGCACTATACAAGTCAAATGTGCTAAGAGCTGATTAAAATAAAACACCGATGAATAACAAAAGGCTAGAAAAAATGGAGGAAGCTTTAAACAGATATTCAGATGAGCTGATAAAAACTACAAAATTAGAGGTCAGAATGAAGAAAAGTCTGGCTAAGTATGAGACTCTTCAAGAAGGAATGCTTCAAAATGGTAGAATTAGAGTACAAAACATGTAGAGAAAACCTGCCATTTTCTGCTGTACCAAAGAAACTGGAAGGACAAGACAGTATTAATTTTATGAAGGCACAAGTAAGTAACTGGATTAGTATTCCACTGTAGGATTTGTTAATTGAAAGGGCAAATCATGTGTATGCTTCAAATCTGTCAGTGAGAAAGCAGCCAAGATCTTTAATAGTGAAGATGCAATCCTACCAGCAAAAAGTGTTGATTCTGACAGAACTATAAATCTAAAAAAATTCCACCAAGGCACAAGAAGTACTGAAAAACTGCAAAAGGTGCCAAGGGATACGAAGACCACCAGCCAAGTGACAGTGAAGGGTGTTTATTCAACCAAAGCAAACATTCCACAAGCACATTAACGCTTCACAAATACAATATGTTTTCGTTCATCACAAACTTCATCAGATGCGGACTGAAAACATAAAATGCACTTGTATATCATCCTACATTCACACATTTAACAATCAGTTAAACAATTAAGAAAAGCAAAATTATAAAACCCTTCTTTAAAAACTTGATAAAATGAATAAATGTATGTTTTGTTTATTTAAATACAAGTAAATAGATAAAAATCACTTTTAACAGATTAAATACCTTAAATAACTCTAAATAAATAATCCCTTTCCTTGGAAAAAATACTTAATAACCTAAAATCATATTTAATCATTGGGCATGTTTATTCATAATCTTAATTCTCCATCTTGTGGCTAAAAGCTAGTACTACAGACAAATTCAAAAATGATAAAACCACTCCGGTTCCCCTTTTCTTACAAAGATTTTATCTGTTTGAATAAACTGAAGCATAGGGATGTGTGTCAAAGGAAAGTGTTTGAAAAAACATTTGTAAAACCATGTAAAGTTAGAATGTCTTATGAAAACACATTATAATTTGCAATTTAGCAGCTCTTAATTTTAATAAGGGAGGCCAAAAAACAGGCAAAAAATTATTTTTCTTTTCTTCTGTGTTTGATCTTAGCTAGCCTTAACTCTGTACAAGTTTACTTATGTAGAATCTAAATAATGTACTGTATCTCATGTTACTCATTCATACAATGTATGTCATGTCACTGCCTAAACTTGGAGCTTTTCTCCCCAGGCCTCTACTGAAAATGGACACATACCAAGTTAGACTAGCCTGGTCAACAAATGTAAAATAAATAAAATAAAATAAATAAAAAAATAAATAAGGGAGCTGTGGAAATATTCTCATTCAAGCCTGGCAGACAGGTTCAGTGCAAACTTCACCCTTCTCTCACCCCCAAAAGGGCCCATAACTATACCAGAAGAATGTAGTGTCCCTGAAATCACAGACACTCAGGTTAAAACAGCCTTCTCCAAAGCCAAAAACACAGCATCAATGGGACCGGACGGTGTCCCAGGCTGCGTCCTACACGAGCTCAAAATGAACTAACCCCTCACCTAAACTCACTGTTTAAACTCAGCCTCTCCACAGGCTACGCGCCCACAGAGTGGCGCACAGCAATGGTTGTTCCAGTCCACAAAGATGGAGCCACAACAGACCTCGGGAAGTATTGCCCTATAAGCCTGACTAGCTTGGTCTGCAAAGCTATGGAGCGCATCATCATGGATCTCATTAAGAAAGACATTGGAAACCTCCAAACGCTGGACGCTACCCAGTTCGGCTTTGTTACGGGCAGATTATGCCTCCTAAACCTGGTGGACTTCTTTGAGACAGTTACCAAGACTATAGACGAGGGAAAAATGGTCCACACAGCCTACCTAGACCTTGCAAAGGCCTTCGACACCATTCCGGGCTCCGTCCTAGGACCCCTCCTGTTCGGCATATACTTCTCAGAGGTACAGGCAAGCACAGGAGGACTATGGCTGACCAAGTTCGCAGACGACTGCAAACTAGGGGCTATAATTGACTCTCCGGCTGACAAACATCCTCCAAAAGGGTCTCTCTGAGACAGATACCTGGTGTCAAAACCATGGCCTCAAGCTAAATGCCAAAAAGTGCATAGTCATCCCCTTTGGAAAAAACAAAGTACCCACAAACTACCACATAGGTGGTAGCCCGGAAGACATAATAAGGGATCTGGGGACCCAAGTAGATAGTAACCTCTCCTTTGATAATCACATTGCCAAAGTGGTTAGAAAATCCTTCTATGTGGCCCACCTAATCACAAAAGGGTTTGCATCCAGATCGAAGAGGTCATTGGGCCCCTCTATGCATCACTCATCAGACCCATCATAGAGTACAATGCCCTATTTGGGATGTACCTTACAAGACACCTGCAACAACTAGAAAGACCACAGAAGTACCTCACCAAGAGGATCACTGGCCTCAAGCAGATGCCCTATGGAGCTCGACTGAAGAAACTCCAGCTGTACTCTGTTGCATACTGCCTACTCAGAGGTGATCTCTGCCTGATGTACAAGGCTATGTCCAACCCAGAATTGATGGACATGCTCCACCTAAAGAAAACCATATCCCCTCGAGCCACACGCTCCACCTAAAGAAAACCATATCCCTCGAGCCACACGCCCAGGGATCTAAACCTCACCACAACAATAAATAGGACATGCTGGAGGGATCGATTCTTGTCCCAGAGACTTCCCATGCTGTGGAACAAGATTCCAGTCTACATTAGGCAGAGCTCCTCGCTAACCCTCTTCAAGAGAAACCTTGACGAGTGGATGGGAAACAGAAAGTTTACCCCAGGGATCACTTCAGTGGCTCTGCTGGACAGAGACACAGGGACCTAATCTAAGGGGTGGCGAAGCCAACACATTCTGTCTAGGCTTATAAATGCCTTCGAGCAGATAGCCTAGTACCTACCTATGAACCTATAAACCAAAACACAGCTGGTTCACCCAGGCTAACACTGTGCTGAAAAGCAAATAAACTGTCTGTGCAATCCAGTAATAAAAGTTCTGTTAAAATCCAGAATTTAATGAAAATAATGAAATAAAACAAAATAAGAACAAAAATAATAAAAGTTAAGTCCCTTGTCCAACGATAAGCGTTTTCGAATAGTTCTTCTTCAGATCGTATAATCAAATGGGACATTCATCTGTATATATAATCCAGTCAGGATTATTCACCCAATGAGAATATCAACACCAAGGTTCCAGCCAATCCATGTTTGGATTTCTCCATCTGATTTGCATAAACCAGGTTAAGAATCCCATTTTCTAAATGGATGCCACACACAGCTTGCTAATGTTCAGTACTAATGAAATATGCAAAGTAGGTGATGTTAGTAACCAATAGCACTTCCAAAAGAAGTAACAGATGAAGCAGCTAGCTTTCATGCATACTTAGAAACATGCCTCACACTAATGTATTGGAGTCAAAATATGCAAAATAGGTGAACTAAACAGCCAATAATGGCTTCCAAGAAACAGCAAAAGTCATCTGCTAGCCTTCATGTATTCTTATTGAAAAACTTGTCAAATAATCCCAAAAGCAGTTCTTTACATATTTCTGATATTCAATAGAGGAAAAATGGCACGAACAATAAATGTTCTTATCATATTGGCACTGGCATTATATTCCAAAACCAGTGCCCTTCCAAAGTTTTCTTCTTCATATTGTTTGTTCCTATCATTTTCAAGGTTAACACCTAGAATGGGTTTGAACCTATCCTTTCTCCCATACTTCCTTCTTAGTTTTTTCAGTCATAAACTCCAGGTATTTCCTGGCCCTAAACATTATCTCTAAGGTCTCCTTTTCAAATTCTTTATCAAGTGAGGTCATCCTGCATGATCTTACAAAATTGACCCTTCACTATATTATTTTTGTAATGCCAAGGATGTGCACTGTTAAAGTGCAGGTATGAATTTGAAAATGTGCTTTTTCTGTATACCTTAGAGTTAATTTTTTTTATTTTCTGTATATATCTCCACATCCAAATATTGTAGTCTTTCTTGGTAGACTTTGTGTGTGAATTGTAAAAAGGAGGTACTACTATTTAAAAAACTTAAAATACATATATCATCTAAAAACCTTCTATACATAGACCAGCATTCCTTATAAATGATTTTAAAACAACCTCTTCTTCCCATCTGAGAAGAATTAAGTTTGCGTAGGTAGGGGCAAATGCTGCCCCCATCACTACTCTCTTTATTTGGTGGTAAAATTCCCCTTTAAAATGTATAAAATTATATTTTGAAACTAGTTCCATCAACTGTAAGCATGTCAAACAATCATTGTGTGTCAGGTCTTTTTCATTAAAAGTAATTTCTTCTAGTCATTTAATACCTTCTGAATGAGGAATGGTAGAAAAAACATCTACTCATCAGTAATTAAAACAACATGTCATCTCTGAATAGGTCCCCTTTTATTTCTCTTAAAAAATCCTATGAATCCCTCAAAATATTTTTCCTCTTTAACCAAATATTTTTTAATTTAAAATCAATGTATTTAACTAAAGGTAAAGTTTTGGATCCTTCTGATGAGACAGTAGGTCTCAGAGGTGGATCCAACCCATTTTTGTGTGTTTTGGGGATTCCAAATATGGAGGGAATTTTTGGCTTGTCCACCGTGAGAAAATGTAATATTTTTTTTGGTGTATTAATCCTTCCAACAACATGTCTTCTAAGGCCAGATTTATTCTACTATATGCTATTTTGATCTAATTCATTGGCACGCTAGTATATTTAGTGGTATCCATTAAAATTTCATTTTTCTTCGTATATCAAGTTATCCATAAGTACTGTTCCCCCTCCCTTGTCGGGTTTCATAACCCTTACATTTTTATTATTCCTTAGTTCATTTAAAACTTTTTTTCATCGGTGTCCAGGTTGGCCCTATATTGTATCTTAGAAAAGCCTTCTCTTATTTCTTTTTTCAACATAAGTTCAAAGTTTTTAATCTGTGGATGTAAAGGGGGGGGGGGGTTGAACACACTTTTTTCTTTAATTCATTATTTTGATTACAACAGACAGATTCTGATTCTGACCGAACTGTGCCAGAAAAACAGTGTACTAAAAGTTCGAGACAGTAGAGTGTTTGTAGAAAATGGTTATTCACTATACACCAGGCAAAAGAGAAGCAAATTTATTCCAACAATCAGGGAATGTTGAGGGGCAGGTGTGAGATTCAAGCTGCTTTGTCCAGCTGTCTTCAGAGCATTTTGTTCCTGGAGGATCAAATTCATTCTTTGATGCAGAACATGCTAAGGAGGGAATACAAAAGTTTGTCCAACAAAAATTGAGCTATCCAACAAAAGGGGACTCTGCTTCTTATTCTTCTGATAATAAAGCTCGTAGAGAGATTACGCCAATGAAACCTTTTCCAGTGCTCCAAAGGAAACTGCTTGAGAGACTGAGAAAAGCACAGTAGGTGACTAGAAGAACCAGGGTTATGTTGAATATAAACCAGAGACTGGAGTTGAGAAATGGAGATCAACAGGAAGAAACCAGCAACTTGCAAATTAATGAATAAATGTGGGATTACAAGACATCAGTCACAGTTGTGAAATATGGCAGAGCAAGAAAATCTGGAAATATTGGACATTTGTGACTTTGTTACACTTACAGAGGACTCTAAAGTATATGGCCTACTTCATGTCATTGATATTTGGAAGAACATTAAAGAGAGGGGCAGAGGAAGGAAAGATGTAGCTGTAACAGTTTTTGTTCTTAAAAGTATTTTTATTAAACATGACTTATACTGCATGTTATGTAATAAAGCATTTCAGTTATTTTTTTGTGTATGTTAATAGGGATACTAAAGTAAACAGATGCCCTTTTTTCCTTCTTTATTTATTGTTTAGTTTAAAAGAGTGTATGCACTGCAGTGTAAAAAGAGAAGAAAACCTGGACAAAAACGTGTAAGATAATAGGCTGCAACCTTAGATTGTCAAGGTGAGAGATTGGTTGTAAACGTGTACAGAGCATAAATAAAACTGATATGCTTTTTCTTATTTGTGCATAGGGGAATGACTGGATTAAGGCCCTTGGTTTGTTCTAACAACAAGTTTTAAGTGGAAGCCAGTAAATAAAAGAACATTCAGTGGAAAGCTTTCCTTTAGTAAATACATTTTCACAGTGGAGTATGAGAATCTTGTAGCTGAAAGCAACTGTGTATCTGGTTCTTGTGTTTTTATGGAGACAGTCTGATAAGAGGGCAATAAAAGCAGAACACTTTTTTCTTTCAGTGGGTAAAAGATAATGTTTTCTGAAAGCATTCAAGTAGTTTTCTACATCTGGGAGAGGAATAAAGATAAGACAAAAGCAGGCAGCACTAAACGTAAGTAGTAGTACAGGCTGTACCCATGCGTCTTAGCATGGACAACCTTTATTATAGGTCAGTTAAAGCCTGTGAGTGTAGCTGTCAATCTGGTAAAGTTGTTCTTATTAGGAGAAGCTTCATTATTTGAAGATATATTTCGTTTTTTGTGTTTGTGTTTGTATTAAGTTAATAGGTTATAGGAGTGTTCTGGGGATGTGTTTTATTTTTGTTTGAGGGTTTTCATTAAAAGAAGTAGTCTTGGAAGATGGTAAATAAGTTCTTATGGATATGACAAACAACTGTATAAAAATTCAACCTACTGAACTTTAGTGTATGCATGTAATACAAAAGCTGAAACTAGATGTTTTATATATTATACATAACGCATGAGAATAACTTTTTATGGCAACACTTTTTGATGTGAATAGTCTCACAGGTAAGAACAAAAAATAAAGAGTAGTGATCTATATTAAGTAATGCAGGATGCAAAAAGTTATGCTATAGGAGACACATTTGGAAAGAAATGAGCATGTAAATATGATAATGGAATTATTTAAGGATAGTTAATGGAATATCTGGGACAAATGAAAAGGAGACTACTTGTATTAATTGCTAGAGGGGCTGAAATAGTAATAGAAGAGGGGGTGATGGTAGATTTGTAGTAGTAAGGAGGTACTAGAATAGGGAGGATGATTACACTGACATGCATTTATATTCTTCCTAAAACTACTACACAGGAGCTGAACAAAAGTCTGGGAGAAATAATCAGCTTTCAGCAGGGAACATTACTTATAGGTAGGGACTGGAATTGAATGTGCAACAGTGGGGATGTATCTGGGTGGTCTAGAAGGGAAAATATAACAAAAGAGGGTATATTTTTGAAGACATTTATGAAAATATTTGGTAAGGAAGATGTGAGTTCAGTAGTAGAAACTCAGAGAATTTACATATTATTCCCCAAGATACAAAAACTGGACTAGGATGTACAGAAATTATATTTCACAGGAAGACGTGCATTTAATTGAACGTTTTGATACGCGTCCAACTATTTCAGATCATGCTCCAATAATAACTAAAATAAAAATGCCTGGTAATTAAATGAAAATGAGACGGGCTCATCCCCACCTATCTGCTAAACCAAGAGGAATTTAAGGAATGGGTAGTGGAAATTGTTCAGGAGTTTTTAGTGAAGATAGAAACTTCTTCAGAATATATAGCTAAGCAGTGGGACACAATGAAAGTGAAGTTTAAAAATAAGGTAGAAATAAAAGAAAAAATATAGTTAAGTAATTAATTATTTAGAGGGACTGACAAAGGATAAAGTATTGTAGAAAAGGGGGAATCTCACAGAACAAGAAGAGGTGCAACTGCAGAGTGTTAAAGAGAAAATGAAGGACTACCTGGATAAAATGCATGCGTTTAGAAAGTTTGCTGTTAAGCAACTATTTTTGAAAATAACTCCAGAGCACAAAAGCTTTTAGCACAATCAGGCAACACAAAGTAGAAAGTTTTGTTGCCAAGCTTAGGGAGCCTGAAACAAAGAAAGTAACGAGAGATCCTTTACAGGTATTAGAAATATTTTGGAAATTTTATGAATGTTCTTGTAAAGCAATAAAATGTGGAAATCACAAAAAAGTACAAATGGAAGTATTTATGGAAGAATAGATGAGGCTCAGTTATTAACAGGATAGAAGTAGATGAGATAAAGATGATAGTGTATAACCAATCTACAAGGAAAGTCTCCAACAATAGATAGTTTGGTCGCTAGGAGGGAAGATGGTGACAAAAATCTTGAAGGTGTTGTTTAACAGTATTTTAAAAGCGGGAGACACTCGCCTCAATCCTGGAAGAAAGCTGTAGTGGCTGTAAAATACCTAAATATATTTATAATGGCAAAGGTGTTGCCAAAATTGATAAATATGGATCATTGTGGTTTTGTGGACGGGAGGCAAACATTTGACAACATTAATAGAGTAATACTGATCCAGAAGGAAGAAAAATATAAGAAAATACCACTGTTGTTGATGGGTCTTGACATAGAGAAAGCATTCGACAGAGTAAGCTGGGATTTTGAGTAAGGCAATGGAAGCATTTGAATTCCTTGACACAATAATAAAATTATTTAGGAGGATATATGAGGGGATCAGAGGTAAAAATGAAAGTGGGAGTCCTCTCTAATAAGTTGTGTTATAACAGAGGAACCAGGCAGGAGTGTCCTCTTTCTCCTCTGTTATTTGCATTGTATTTAGAACCATTGGCAAAGAAAATAAGGAACTCAAGAAATTCAAGAATATAATTGGTATGGTAATCAAGTGTCATGGAACATTCTAAGACAGTTTCAAGTCTTTTTGTGATGCAAAATTAATGAAATTAAAACAAAGGCAATAGCTGTAAGCTGTGTACCCACACACACATTGGTTCAACAATGTTCATATTTATGGGAATATGATACAATGAAGTGCCCAGGAATATGGGTTAAAAGGATTCTGTTATGGCAGCTAAGGACATATGGGAAGGGACTAAAAAGATGATACAAAACTTAGAAATTGGAAGTGCTGTTTTATGGATAGCAAGATACAAGCAGTGAAACTGTTTTATTCCCTTTAGTCTTGTACACAGTTCAGTTATATTTTTTATCAATCAGAGAAGTTGTGGATAGCAGTGATTAGAGTTGAAGGATTTTATCTGGGAGGAGAAGAGTAAACTTGATCCTTCCAGTAGAACAAGGTGGTTTGGTATTACCTGATTTGAAGGTATATTTTAGAGCTACACAGTTAAGGCTGCTATACATAACACTAGTGAAAAGCTGCAAGTCAAAGTGGAAGGGGATGATGATGAAACAGAAACAGGGAGGGGATCAAGAAGTATGGAGACACTGGGTTTTTGGATGCAGGTCTTTAAGGAGAATAACAATAGCCATACAGAATATTATATTCATAAAGTAACAGAAAGTATTCTAAGAACTAAGCCAGCATGGGAATGAAGAAAGATAATTATGCTGATAGGTGTGACTGCAGTCAGGGGTGCAGAAAATAAGCAAGAGGGGGCTAGAATTTAATGGAGAAAACTGGCAAAGGAACTAAGGTATTTGGAGCAAATAATTAGAGAGGGAAGAGTAATAAAATGGGATAGGCCAGGAATACATTTGAACTGCCAGTTAGAGACTGCCTTTTCTATCAAGGATCGATAACAGAGTATAAGGCAAACAGAAAGGAATGGGGGGTTCTAAGTGAAAGACCAGCACTGGTAGAGTGTTTAGTAGAATCTAGAGCAGAAGCTGCTGTTAAAAAGGGATAATTAGTAGAGCATATAAAATATTGCATGATATCTGTAGAAATCAGAGGAGTTTAAAATGATTGGGAAGAGAGATTTGATATACACTTCACAAAGAAGCAATGGGAGGATATATGTATGGCTCCAAAATAAACTCTAGAAGATTTAGGATTTTTAATTGGAAATGTTTGTATACGTATTCTTATACCCCAAGCAGACTCAAATAATTTTTCTTGAGGTAGATAGCAAATGTTGGAGGTGTGATGGGGGTGAAAGAGGTAATTGAGAGTATATTTTTGAGAGTGCAATGAGCTGGCAGACTTGAAAAATCCCCCAAAGACTACTTTGTCAAAAAGGCATTATTGCCAAGCTGTTGCTGTACCCTTCCAATCTAAACAGTAGCACGAGAATGTTAGAAGGTGCAAGATGGCTCACACTTCTTCTTTCGGCATTTCCTGGTTAGGGGTTGCCACAGCGGATCATCTGTCCGCTCATGGTTGGCAGTGGAGTTTTACAGTGTCGAGTTGCCAGCCCGGCGCCCAGCCTTCCACAGAAGGCACACACACATGCACACACTCACACCTAGGGCCAATTTAGAGTGTCCAATAACATGGCTCACACTAATTCCATTTATTTCCATGACTCTTTCTCTTTCCCTTGTGTAAAGCTCTCCCCTTCAGTTCTTTTATCACCTTTACAGAGTCTAGGACTTCCTTGTCATTTGCAATAGGTTTTGATTTCCATTTTCTAGTAATTTTGGCAGCCAAGAACACTACACTTAGGCCTTACTGTGTGTAGATAATTTAGATTCTATACCCCAGGGCAAAGAATACTTTTCCTTAGTTACAGCCATGTTTCCCCAACATTTCTGTCAAAGTACTCCATAGGGAATTTTTAAATCTTGCCAACTCTTTACACTACCAAAAGAACATGATCATAGTTGTCTCTGTCTTCCCCCATCATATCTGCAGCATTTGCTAACAACCAGAGGAAAAATCATCTGAGGTTTCCTTGGTGTATAAAATACCAATGCAAAACTTCTAAGCCTTCTGGACTTGTGCTTGTGAATCTTGCTTATTTCGTTTCATTGTTCATTCTCTTTTCCAATCTTTCCTAACCTCCTTTGATTGATTGTTATAGTCACTATACAACATTTCATATACCTTACAAATTATCCCTTTGTTAACAGTAGCTTCTGTTCTAGACTCAAATAAAATCTCTACCAGAGCTAATCATTCCCGTGGCACTCCCGTATCCATTTATTTTTGCCTGTACTGTTATCAGTCTCAGATAGGTAAGGCATCCTTTAGTCTGCAGTCAAAACATCTGCTTAACCTTATCCTACTGTATTACATTTCTCTCCCGAGTTATTTACTCCCAATATCTTGGTTCCTTTGCTGATTTCCTCAATTAAGTTCCAGGCCCACTTGACAGTTTTCTATACGACTACGAGCAGATTACATATTGATAACATTTCATTTGTCGATTATTGCACTGCCTTATTTATTTAGAATAATTTTTGCTACTTTATCAATGTAATAATATGTCTGTTTATTTTCCATAAGAACTTGCATCCAAGGGGACTTCCAAGATGACTGCACATTGAGTAACAGCTTAATTTCAGCTCATCCAGTGTGAAACCAGTAACTCAGAAAAGAGAGCCAGTGAATTTGTCTTTGGGTAAATTGTGGTGACTGGCTACTAAGTGAACTGTCAGGGTGCCAGCATAGAAGAACTTTAGAGAACCTAAAAGAAAATTAATTACAAAAGGTGAGGAGAAAACACTGGCTGAGAAGAACCCTGCAGCACCAAAAGCAATTCAAGCACCAGCTTGCATGCACTATACAAGTCAAATGTGCTAAGAGCTGATTAAAATAAAACACCGATGAATAACAAAAGGCTAGAAAAAATGGAAGAAGCTTTAAACAGATATTCAGATGAGCTGATAAAAACTACAAAAATTAGAGGTCAGAATGAAGAAAAGTCTGGCTAAGTATGAGACTCTTCAAGAAGGAATGCTTCAAAATGGTAGAATTAGAGTACAAAACATGTAGAGAAAACCTGCCATTTTCTGCTGTACCAAAGAAACTGGAAGGACAAGACAGTATTAATTTTATGAAGGCACAAGTAAGTAACTGGATTAGTATTCCACTGTAGGATTTGTTAATTGAAAGGGCAAATCATGTGTATGCTTCAAATCTGTCAGTGAGAAAGCAGCCAAGATCTTTAATAGTGAAGATGCAATCCTACCAGCAAAAAGTGTTGATTCTGACAGAACTATAAATCTAAAAAAATTCCACCAAGGCACAAGAAGTACTGAAAAACTGCAAAAGGTGCCAAGGGATACGAAGACCACCAGCCAAGTGACAGTGAAGGGTGTTTATTCAACCAAAGCAGACATTCCACAAGCACATTAACGCTTCACAAATACAATATGTTTTCGTTCATCACAAACTTCATCAGATGCGGACTGAAAACATAAAATGCACTTGTATATCATCCTACATTCACACATTTAACAATCAGTTAAACAATTAAGAAAAGCAAAATTATAAAACCCTTCTTTAAAAACTTGATAAAATGAATAAATGTATGTTTTGTTTATTTAAATACAAGTAAATAGATAAAAATCACTTTTAACAGATTAAATACCTTAAATAACTCTAAATAAATAATCCCTTTCCTTGGAAAAAATACTTAATAACCTAAAATCATATTTAATCATTGGGCATGTTTATTCATAATCTTAATTCTCCATCTTGTGGCTAAAAGCTAGTACTACAGACAAATTCAAAAATGATAAAACCACTCCGGTTCCCCTTTTCTTACAAAGATTTTATCTGTTTGAATAAACTGAAGCATAGGGATGTGTGTCAAAGGAAAGTGTTTGAAAAAACATTTGTAAAACCATGTAAAGTTAGAATGTCTTATGAAAACACATTATAATTTGCAATTTAGCAGCTCTTAATTTTAATAAGGGAGGCCAAAAAAACAGGCAAAAAAAAATATTTTTCTTTTCTTCTGTGTTTGATCTTAGCTAGCCTTAACTCTGTACAAGTTTACTTATGTAGAATCTAAATAATGTACTGTATCTCATGTTACTCATTCATACAATGTATGTCATGTCACTGCCTAAACTTGGAGCTTTTCTCCCCAGGCCTCTACTGAAAATGGACACATACCAAGTTAGACTAGCCTGGTCAACAAATGTAAAATAAATAAAATAAAATAAATAAAAAAATAAATAAGGGAGCTGTGGAAATATTCTCATTCAAGCCTGGCAGACAGGTTCAGTGCAAACTTCACCCTTCTCTCACCCCCAAAAGGGCCCATAACTATACCAGAAGAATGTAGTGTCCCTGAAATCACAGACACTCAGGTTAAAACAGCCTTCTCCAAAGCCAAAAACACAGCATCAATGGGACCGGACGGTGTCCCAGGCTGCGTCCTACACGAGCTCAAAAATGAACTAACCCCTCACCTAAACTCACTGTTTAAACTCAGCCTCTCCACAGGCTACGCGCCCACAGAGTGGCGCACAGCAATGGTTGTTCCAGTCCACAAAGATGGAGCCACAACAGACCTCGGGAAGTATTGCCCTATAAGCCTGACTAGCTTGGTCTGCAAAGCTATGGAGCGCATCATCATGGATCTCATTAAGAAAGACATTGGAAAC
Source organism: Protopterus annectens (assembly GCF_019279795.1). Taxonomy (NCBI): domain Eukaryota; kingdom Metazoa; phylum Chordata; order Ceratodontiformes; family Protopteridae; genus Protopterus; species Protopterus annectens. The sequence goes on from NC_056739.1 coordinate 1,159,360,685, forward strand.
CTCCAAACGCTGGACGCTACCCAGTTCGGCTTTGTTACGGGCAGATTATGCCTCCTAAACCTGGTGGACTTCTTTGAGACAGTTACCAAGACTATAGACGAGGGAAAAATGGTCCACACAGCCTACCTAGACCTTGCAAAGGCCTTCGACACCATTCCGGGCTCCATCCTAGGACCCCTCCTGTTCGGCATATACTTCTCAGAGGTACAGGCAAGCACAGGAGGACTATGGCTGACCAAGTTCGCAGACGACTGCAAACTAGGGGCTATAATTGACTCTCCGGCTGACAAACATCCTCCAAAAGGGTCTCTCTGAGACAGATACCTGGTGTCAAAACCATGGCCTCAAGCTAAATGCCAAAAAGTGCATAGTCATCCCCTTTGGAAAAAACAAAGTACCCACAAACTACCACATAGGTGGTAGCCCGGAAGACATAATAAGGGATCTGGGGACCCAAGTAGATAGTAACCTCTCCTTTGATAATCACATTGCCAAAGTGGTTAGAAAATCCTTCTATGTGGCCCACCTAATCACAAAAGGGTTTGCATCCAGATCGAAAGAGGTCATTGGGCCCCTCTATGCATCACTCATCAGACCCATCATAGAGTACAATGCCCTATTTGGGATGTACCTTACAAGACACCTGCAACAACTAGAAAGACCACAGAAGTACCTCACCAAGAGGATCACTGGCCTCAAGCAGATGCCCTATGGAGCTCGACTGAAGAAACTCCAGCTGTACTCTGTTGCATACTGCCTACTCAGAGGTGATCTCTGCCTGATGTACAAGGCTATGTCCAACCCAGAATTGATGGACATGCTCCACCTAAAGAAAACCATATCCCCTCGAGCCACACGCTCCACCTAAAGAAAACCATATCCCCTCGAGCCACACGCTCCAGGGATCTAAACCTCACCACAACAATAAATAGGACATGCTGGAGGGATCGATTCTTGTCCCAGAGACTTCCCATGCTGTGGAACAAGATTCCAGTCTACATTAGGCAGAGCTCCTCGCTAACCCTCTTCAAGAGAAACCTTGACGAGTGGATGGGAAACAGAAAGTTTACCCCAGGGATCACTTCAGTGGCTCTGCTGGACAGAGACACAGGGACCTAATCTAAGGGGGTGGCGAAAGCCAACACATTCTGTCTAGGCTTATAAATGCCTTCGAGCAGATAGCCTAGTACCTACCTATGAACCTATAAACCAAAACACAGCTGGTTCACCCAGGCTAACACTGTGCTGAAAAGCAAATAAACTGTCTGTGCAATCCAGTAATAAAAGTTCTGTTAAAATCCAGAATTTAATGAAAATAATGAAATAAAACAAAATAAGAACAAAAATAATAAAAGTTAAGTCCCTTGTCCAACGATAAGCGTTTTCGAATAGTTCTTCTTCAGATCGTATAATCAAATGGGACATTCATCTGTATATATAATCCAGTCAGGATTTATTCACCCAATGAGAATATCAACACCAAGGTTCCAGCCAATCCATGTTTGGATTTCTCCATCTGATTTGCATAAACCAGGTTAAGAATCCCATTTTCTAAATGGATGCCACACACAGCTTGCTAATGTTCAGTACTAATGAAATATGCAAAGTAGGTGATGTTAGTAACCAATAGCACTTCCAAAAGAAGTAACAGATGAAGCAGCTAGCTTTCATGCATACTTAGAAACATGCCTCACACTAATGTATTGGAGTCAAAATATGCAAAGTAGGTGAACTAAACAGCCAATAATGGCTTCCAAGAAACAGCAAAAGTCATCTGCTAGCCTTCATGTATTCTTATTGAAAAACTTGTCAAATAATCCCAAAAGCAGTTCTTTACATATTTCTGATATTCAATAGAGGAAAAATGGCACGAACAATAAATGTTCTTATCATATTGGCACTGGCATTATATTCCAAAACCAGTGCCCTTCCAAAGTTTTCTTCTTCATATTGTTTGTTCCTATCATTTTCAAGGTTAACACCTAGAATGGGTTTGAACCTATCCTTTCTCCCATACTTCCTTCTTAGTTTTTTCAGTCATAAACTCCAGGTATTTCCTGGCCCTAAACATTATCTCTAAGGTCTCCTTTTCAAATTCTTTATCAAGTGAGGTCATCCTGCATGATCTTACAAAATTGACCCTTCACTATATTATTTTTGTAATGCCAAGGATGTGCACTGTTAAAGTGCAGGTATGAATTTGAAAATGTGCTTTTTCTGTATACCTTAGAGTTAATTTTTTTTATTTTCTGTATATATCTCCACATCCAAATATTGTAGTCTTTCTTGGTAGACTTTGTGTGTGAATTGTAAAAAGGAGGTACTACTATTTAAAAAACTTAAAATACATATATCATCTAAAAACCTTCTATACATAGACCAGCATTCCTTATAAATGATTTTAAAACAACCTCTTCTTCCCATCTGAGAAGAATTAAGTTTGCGTAGGTAGGGGCAAATGCTGCCCCCATCACTACTCTCTTTATTTGGTGGTAAAATTCCCCTTTAAAATGTATAAAATTATATTTTGAAACTAGTTCCATCAACTGTAAGCATGTCAAACAATCATTGTGTGTCAGGTCTTTTTCATTAAAAGTAATTTCTTCTAGTCATTTAATACCTTCTGAATGAGGAATGGTAGAAAAAACATCTACTCATCAGTAATTAAAACAACATGTCATCTCTGAATAGGTCCCCTTTTATTTCTCTTAAAAAATCCTATGAATCCCTCAAAATATTTTTCCTCTTTAACCAAATATTTTTTAATTTAAAATCAATGTATTTAACTAAAGGTAAAGTTTTGGATCCTTCTGATGAGACAGTAGGTCTCAGAAGTGGATCCAACCCATTTTTGTGTGTTTTGGGGATTCCAAATATGGAGGGAATTTTTGGCTTTGTCCACCTTGAGAAAATGTAATGTTTTTTGGTTTATTAATCCTTCCAATTTCATGTCTTCTAAGGCCAGATCTAGTCTACTATATGCTATGTTGATTTTGTTCATTGACACGCTGGTATATTTAGTGGTATCCATTAAAATTTCATTTTTCTTCAGATATCAAGTTATCCATAAGTACTGTTCCCCTCCTTGTCGGGTTTCATAACCCTTACATTTTATTATTCCTTAGTTCATTTAAAACTTTTTTTCATCGGTGTCCAGGTTGGCCCTATATTGTATCTTAGAAAAGCCTTCTCTTATTTCTTTTTTCAACATAAGTTCAAAGTTTTTAATCTGTGGATGTAAAGGGGGGGGGGGTTGAACACACTTTTTTCTTTAATTCATTATTTTGATTACAACAGACAGATTCTGATTCTGACCGAACTGTGCCAGAAAAACAGTGTACTAAAAGTTCGAGACAGTAGAGTGTTTGTAGAAAATGGTTATTCACTATACACCAGGCAAAAGAGAAGCAAATTTATTCCAACAATCAGGGAATGTTGAGGGGCAGGTGTGAGATTCAAGCTGCTTTGTCCAGCTGTCTTCAGAGCATTTTGTTCCTGGAGGATCAAATTCATTCTTTGATGCAGAACATGCTAAGGAGGGAATACAAAAGTTTGTCCAACAAAATTGAGCTATCCAACAAAAGGGACTCTGCTTCTTATTCTTCTGATAATAAAGCTCGTAGAGAGATTACGCCAATGAAACCTTTTCCAGTGCTCCAAAGGAAACTGCTTGAGAGACTGAGAAAAGCACAGTAGGTGACTAGAAGAACCAGGGTTATGTTGAATATAAACCAGAGACTGGAGTTGAGAAATGGAGATCAACAGGAAGAAACCAGCAACTTGCAAATTAATGAATAAATGTGGGATTACAAGACATCAGTCACAGTTGTGAAATATGGCAGAGCAAGAAAATCTGGAAATATTGGACATTTGTGACTTTGTTACACTTACAGAGGACTCTAAAGTATATGGCCTACTTCATGTCATTGATATTTGGAAGAACATTAAAGAGAGGGGCAGAGGAAGGAAAGATGTAGCTGTAACAGTTTTTGTTCTTAAAAGTATTTTTATTAAACATGACTTATACTGCATGTTATGTAATAAAGCATTTCAGTTATTTTTTTGTGTATGTTAATAGGGATACTAAAGTAAACAGATGCCCTTTTTTCCTTCTTTATTTATTGTTTAGTTTAAAAGAGTGTATGCACTGCAGTGTAAAAAGAGAAGAAAACCTGGACAAAAACGTGTAAGATAATAGGCTGCAACCTTAGATTGTCAAGGTGAGAGATTGGTTGTAAACGTGTACAGAGCATAAATAAAACTGATATGCTTTTTCTTATTTGTGCATAGGGGAATGACTGGATTAAGGCCCTTGGTTTGTTCTAACAACAAGTTTTAAGTGGAAGCCAGTAAATAAAAGAACATTCAGTGGAAAGCTTTCCTTTAGTAAATACATTTTCACAGTGGAGTATGAGAATCTTGTAGCTGAAAGCAACTGTGTATCTGGTTCTTGTGTTTTTATGGAGACAGTCTGATAAGAGGGCAATAAAAGCAGAACACTTTTTTCTTTCAGTGGGTAAAAGATAATGTTTTCTGAAAGCATTCAAGTAGTTTTCTACATCTGGGAGAGGAATAAAGATAAGACAAAAGCAGGCAGCACTAAACGTAAGTAGTAGTACAGGCTGTACCCATGCGTCTTAGCATGGACAACCTTTATTATAGGTCAGTTAAAGCCTGTGAGTGTAGCTGTCAATCTGGTAAAGTTGTTCTTATTAGGAGAAGCTTCATTATTTGAAGATATATTTAGTTTTTTTGTGTTTGTGTTTGTATTAAGTTAATAGGTTATAGGAGTGTTCTGGGGATGTGTTTTATTTTTGTTTGAGGGTTTTCATTAAAAGAAGTAGTCTTGGAAGATGGTAAATAAGTTCTTATGGATATGACAAACAACTGTATAAAAATTCAACCTACTGAACTTTAGTGTATGCATGTAATACAAAAGCTGAAACTAGATGTTTTATATATTATACATAACGCATGAGAATAACTTTTTATGGCAACACTTTTTGATGTGAATAGTCTCACAGGTAAGAACAAAAAATAAAGAGTAGTGATCTATATTAAGTAATGCAGGATGCAAAAAGTTATGCTATAGGAGACACATTTGGAAAGAAATGAGCATGTAAATATGATAATGGAATTATTTAAGGATAGTTAATGGAATATCTGGGACAAATGAAAAGGAGACTACTTGTATTAATTGCTAGAGGGGCTGAAATAGTAATAGAAGAGGGGGTGATGGTAGATTTGTAGTAGTAAGGAGGTACTAGAATAGGGAGGATGATTACACTGACATGCATTTATATTCTTCCTAAAACTACTACACAGGAGCTGAACAAAAGTCTGGGAGAAATAATCAGCTTTCAGCAGGGAACATTACTTATAGGTAGGGACTGGAATTGAATGTGCAACAGTGGGGATGTATCTGGGTGGTCTAGAAGGAAAATATAACAAAAGAGGGTATATTTTTGAAGACATTTATGAAAATATTTGGTAAGGAAGATGTGAGTTCAGTAGTAGAAACTCAGAGAATTTACATATTATTCCCCAAGATACAAAAACTGGACTAGGATGTACAGAAATTATATTTCACAGGAAGACGTGCATTTAATTGAACGTTTTGATACGCGTCCAACTATTTCAGATCATGCTCCAATAATAACTAAAATAAAAATGCCTGGTAATTAAATGAAAATGAGACGGGCTCATCCCCACCTATCTGCTAAACCAAGAGGAATTTAAGGAATGGGTAGTGGAAATTGTTCAGGAGTTTTTAGTGAAGATAGAAACTTCTTCAGAATATATAGCTAAGCAGTGGGACACAATGAAAGTGAAGTTTAAAAATAAGGTAGAAATAAAAGAAAAAATATAGTTAAGTAATTAATTATTTAGAGGGACTGACAAAGGATAAAGTATTGTAGAAAAGGGGGAATCTCACAGAACAAGAAGAGGTGCAACTGCAGAGTGTTAAAGAGAAAATGAAGGACTACCTGGATAAAATGCATGCGTTTAGAAAGTTTGCTGTTAAGCAACTATTTTTGAAAATAACTCTAGAGCACAAAAGCTTTTAGCACAATCAGGCAACACAAAGTAGAAAGTTTTGTTGCCAAGCTTAGGGAGCCTGAAACAAAGAAAGTAACGAGAGATCCTTTACAGGTATTAGAAATATTTTGGAAATTTTATGAATGTTCTTGTAAAGCAATAAAATGTGGAAATCACAAAAAAGTACAAATGGAAGTATTTATGGAAGAATAGATGAGGCTCAGTTATTAACAGGATAGAAGTAGATGAGATAAAGATGATAGTGTATAACCAATCTACAAGGAAAGTCTCCAACAATAGATAGTTTGGTCGCTAGGAGGGAAGATGGTGACAAAAATCTTGAAGGTGTTGTTTAACAGTATTTTAAAAGCGGAGACACTCGCCTCAATCCTGGAAGAAAGCTGTAGTGGCTGTAAAATACCTAAATATATTTATAATGGCAAAGGTGTTGCCAAAATTGATAAATATGGATCATTGTGGTTTTGTGGACGGGAGGCAAACATTTGACAACATTAATAGAGTAATACTGATCCAGAAGGAAGAAAAATATAAGAAAATACCACTGTTGTTGATGGGTCTTGACATAGAGAAAGCATTCGACAGAGTAAGCTGGGATTTTGAGTAAGGCAATGGAAGCATTTGAATTCCTTGACACAATAATAAAATTATTTAGGAGGATATATGAGGGATCAGAGGTAAAAATGAAAGTGGGAGTCCTCTCTAATAAGTTGTGTTATAACAGAGGAACCAGGCAGGAGTGTCCTCTTTCTCCTCTGTTATTTGCATTGTATTTAGAACCATTGGCAAAGAAAATAAGGAACTCAGAAATTCAAGAATATAATTGGTATGGTAATCAAGTGTCATGGAACATTCTAAGACAGTTTCAAGTCTTTTTGTGATGCAAAATTAATGAAATTAAAACAAAGGCAATAGCTGTAAGCTGTGTACCCACACACACATTGGTTCAACAATGTTCATATTTATGGGAATATGATACAATGAAGTGCCCAGGAATATGGGTTAAAAGGATTCTGTTATGGCAGCTAAGGACATATGGGAAGGGACTAAAAAGATGATACAAAAACTTAGAAATTGGAAGTGCTGTTTTATGGATAGCAAGATACAAGCAGTGAAACTGTTTTTATTCCCTTTAGTCTTGTACACAGTTCAGTTATATTTTTTATCAATCAGAGAAGTTGTGGATAGCAGTGATTAGAGTTGAAGGATTTTATCTGGGAGGAGAAGAGTAAACTTGATCCTTCCAGTAGAACAAGGTGGTTTGGTATTACCTGATTTGAAGGTATATTTTAGAGCTACACAGTTAAGGCTGCTATACATAACACTAGTGAAAAGCTGCAAGTCAAAGTGGAAGGGGATGATGATGAAACAGAAACAGGGAGGGGATCAAGAAGTATGGAGACACTGGGTTTTTGGATGCAGGTCTTTAAGGAGAATAACAATAACCATACAGAATATTATATTCATAAAGTAACAGAAAGTATTCTAAGAACTAAGCCAGCATGGGAATGAAGAAAGAGAATTATGCTGATAGGTGTGACTGCAGTCAGGGGTGCAGAAAATAAGCAAGAGGGGGCTAGAATTTAATGGAGAAAACTGGCAAAGGAACTAAGGTATTTGGAGCAAATAATTAGAGAGGGAAGAGTAATAAAATGGGATAGGCCAGGAATACATTTGAACTGCCAGTTAGAGACTGCCTTTTCTATCAAGGATCGATAACAGAGTATAAGGCAAACAGAAAGGAATGGGGGGTTCTAAGTGAAAGACCAGCACTGGTAGAGTGTTTAGTAGAATCTAGAGCAGAAGCTGCTGTTAAAAAGGGATAATTAGTAGAGCATATAAAATATTGCATGATATCTGTAGAAATCAGAGGAGTTTAAAATGATTGGGAAGAGAGATTTGATATACACTTCACAAAGAAGCAATGGGAGGATATATGTATGGCTCCAAAATAAACTCTAGAAGATTTAGGATTTTTAATTGGAAATGTTTGTATACGTATTCTTATACCCCAAGCAGACTCAAATAATTTTTCTTGAGGTAGATAGCAAATGTTGGAGGTGTGATGGGGGTGAAAGAGGTAATTGAGAGTATATTTTTGAGAGTGCAATGAGCTGGCAGACTTGAAAAATCCCCCAAAGACTACTTTGTCAAAAATATTGGGTAAAGAAATTGGTGTAACTAGGAAATTATTTTTTGAGCTATGATACAGAATTTGAATTGCTTAGACATAGTAAGCCCTTTCTGAGTTTAGTTCTGGTGGCTGCCAAAAAGCAGTTACTAGAAAATGGAAATCAAAGTCTAAACCAACTGCATTAGGAGTCGTGACAGAGGTAAAAGAACTGACTGAAAGGGAGATCTTTAGAAAAGTGTAGGAGCAAATTACATATTAAAAATCAAAGTTATGGAAACAATACCTGCAGAATAATGTTTGTAGGAGGAATGAGGTTTAAGGGAAGCCAGGAATTGAATGACCTATGTAATTTTCGATTGATACTGACTGTATAGAAGATTGAGTGAATTATAATGTTTACAACTGAAAGTATGACAGTATGGTTCGTTTTCATTTGTCTAAATGTATGATTGCCTATGCTGTAAGTGATAATTCAGTAAAGATTTTTTTGTTTAAAAAAAAAACTTGCATAAAAAATCCTTGTGTCTTACTATCTTTTACACTCCTGACATGTTTCATCATCATCCTTTTCCACTTTGATTTATATCTTTCGCCTTGTGTTATGTAAATGAGCCCCAACAGAATAACTCAAAAGTGCCACTTCAAATCTGTTAACGCTAAGCCAACATGTTCTTCCCTCCCAAGTAAGTTCCTTCAGCTCTTTATTATCATCCACAATCTCTCTGGTTGACAAAAGTATGCCTGACCAATATGTAATGCTAAGGAAGCTAAGAACATCTTCACTGTATGCATCTTGTATATCTTACTATCCATATCTAAAATCAACAGCTTCTTGTTTTTCAACTTTTGTATAATAATTTTTTTTAAATCTATACCTTTTATTAACAAACATAACTGTTTTACAATGTTGTGCTGACCTCATGCACAGTGTACTTATGTATTTTACGTAGCAGCTAGCCAATTTCTTCCTTAATTGAAAGCTACCTGGGGTTATTTGAGTTCTCAATATTAATGTTTCATACATGATCTTAGTCCACTCTTAAGGATTGTGGTTCCTTAAGAATTCTTTGAATTCTACACAGTAACGAATGACATAATAATGAAAGCAGTACTCAATCATTAAATTCCCTATTCTGTTAACAATGCCTGTGTCTAACCAATGATGGTACCTACTTTTTCTTTGTTTTTTTTTCTTCTTAAGTTTTAAAATCTCCTGGTAATTGCTTTCCTCTTTCCCATGTTCTATAATCATCTTTTTATGCCTCTGAGCTCACAACCTTTTTCCCATATTTACTTCCTCTAAATCTTTAAACCAAGGTAACCATCTTCTCTGCAATGTCCTTTCATGATTTGGACTTCTTAATCTCTCATATTTTCTCTGAGTCTCCAGTACTGGTTTTAAATCTTCCAACTCTGGCCTTTTATTCTGCTTCTGTTTCTTAATGGTTACCTTTTTCACTGCCAGCATCAAGATAAGCAACAATCCTTTCCTGTTTTCAGTATTGATGTTCTCATCCCATTAACTTAGCAAAAAATGTTTGTTTAATTGTACTCTTTCCATATTCTCTTCTGGTCTTTATATTTTCCCAGAAGAGCAGTTGAACAGACTTTTTATGTGTGTCAGCATATGCCCCCTCTTCTGTTTTGGCAGGATTATTTTCTCCTAGGCCACATTCCACCTCTGATCTGCCTGAAATAAATTTTCTATCCAGTTTTTTAACTTAATTATTCTTTAAGTACAATACCCAAGGGGTCACATGTGAATGTAAAACCTGAATCCTTACGTACTTCTTCTTTGCCAAATTCACTTTAATCTTCTGCATACAATCCTGATATGACATCCACTTGGAGCCTTCAAAGGAGTCTGTTAACGAAATACCAAAGTATTTTCTTCTTTTTCAAAATGTTGTGCGAGTCTGCTGCAGATCAGGTATTTCTCTGGCAGGTTAAAAAAGTTGCTGCTTCAGTTTTATCTTACATTTATTTTGTTCTCCACCAAACTATCGAATTTTTCTAAATGGGTGAATATTCTGTCATAATACCTTCCAGGATCTACCATAGACTGGATAATGTCATTTGTGTACAAACCCACTTTCAGGTCCAAATATCCACATTTATATCCCCTTACTGTGGAGTCCTTCATGTCTGCTGCCAGATGTTTCAGATAAAAATCAGAGAAATGATAGACAAGAGGACACCTGTGCCTAGTGCCTGTGAAGACCTCAGATCTGTTTGATAGAGCTCCCCTCAGCTTAATTGTAACATTCAACTCCAGGTGTGCCTCTTTGAGAAGGTTTACAAATTCTCTCCAATCAAAATTAGTCATTACCCTAAACAGAAAGGGCCACTTAACCTGATCATAAATCCTTCCTGCATCCAAACTCAAAAGCAATAAAAGTTTCCTCCTACTTTGAACAACCTGGAAAATCAATGCTCTTCTGATGAGATTGTCACCTTCCAGCTATAAACGTATGCTAATCTCTGTGCATTAGGGATGGAAGTACCTTATTTAATTTTCATGCTATAACAGCTGTAAAGACCTTATAGTTATGATTTATGACTGTCACTGGACTAGACGATAGGAGCTAGAAGGGTCTTTTACCCTTTCAAAATCATTACTATAATGCCATCCTTCCAGGAAAAAATGAAGCATTTATTCCTGAAGACTTTATTGAATAATCTTTCCCAGAAGCAAGTTAACGTCCTCCCCAAACCTCAATATCTCAACTAGAAGTCATTCTAAGTCCGGTGCCTTACTTAGACTGACCCCAGTTATTGTCACCCTTATTTATTTTTTCCCTGTTTTGGCCATCACTTCATCTTGTTCCTTTGCTGAAGTATGAAAACGAATGTGTTTCAATATTCTAATATTTGCTCATGCTATTTTTCTTCCTCTATCTCTGCCATATAGGAGGGAAAAATGAGCTGTACAACACTTTCTGTACAGAAACCAATACTAGCTACATGGAAGTCCAAGTAATAAGGTCCTTATACGTAATGGTGACACTAAATTCAAAACAAGGTTCATCTTGTGTCCTAACCTTCCATTTTCTAGCTTGGAGATATTGCAATAACTCCACTTTTGAGTGTAAAGCAGCTTATCTTTTAAATAATGGGAAAAAATCTGTAACACGCCCTCTACTGACAACTGGTCCCTGGCTTCCAAAGTTGTGTCAGAATTCTCTTTCGAAGGTGATCGCCATCTCATATATTTGTGACCATGCTGTTACATTAGATTTAATAAATGCTGTACTGTGTCTTCCCTCTACACCTTAAGATAGCCTGAAGAATAGTAAATTATTTCACTAGGAAGAATCTTCTTGATCTATTAACAGTTTTAGCTTCTGCAGCTACAACTTTGGCTTTCATAACGTCTTTCTCATGTGTGAGCTTTTGCAGGGTGTCAGAATTGTCATCTATAACTTCTGATATCTCCTTCAACTTTGCTTTGCAGTTACTCTTCTTTTTCTTCACAACTCTCCTTGTTCTGAAATACTCTAACCCTTGTCAATCCCTCTAAATAATTCCTATTTTCCATCTCTTTCATTTCTACCCTGTTTTTAAACCCCATTTTCTTTTTAATCCCACTCACCAGCTATCCCTTAGGAAGTAATTTCTGTGCATACATCCACAATCCCTTTTCCCAGTTTGCACATAGATCAGGTGTAACTTCAACAAAATGGCAATCATCTAGGGCCAGTTGTCACACCACTGGGTGATTCAATTCCGTAATAACTTTTGAATTATATCTATTATCCAGTCCTTGTATTTCTAAATCTCTTCTTAACAGATAAGGAAAGAACCAGTGTCTCATTGTTGCATCATTACCTTTTAGTTTCTTATTGGTGTACAGTCTGAATTGAATGGGACTCAAAGCTTTCAGTTAAATACACATGGTTCTGTAAAATATAATGTCCAATCTAGTCCAGTTATTGCATCTCATGTAATATGTAAATTAACACCTTCCATACCAAATATTCTCATAAACATCTAACCCCTTTTAATTGACAGTAAGTACATCAAACTGTATAGAGCTTGCAAAAAGGAAGCTTACTATTCCATGTAGGATCATCAGTTGCCCATATTGATGTCTGCACACGTAGGCATTATCTATTTTGAATTTAAGGTTAACCATGCTGAAGTGCTTGTCTGCACTTACCTGTATTCCCCACCTATATATGAAAAACAGCTTGCATGCTTTCTTAACTCTTTAAGAAAAACTGTTCCGGATACCCGTAAATAAATTAAATTTTGCACTGCTGTATTTAATGCTTAAAAGTACTAAGGCTACTGAGGAAGCAGCTGCTTGTATAGCTGTTCACTTCTCACAGCTACAAACTTCATTTTATTTTCACTGAACTGCTTGCTACTTTCCCATTAAGAATTAATTCTTTTACACCTTGTACATTTCACTCTGAACACACTGCACAGACCTTTCCTGATTAATTGCTTGTACCTGCAGATTCATTGTCTCCAACTAAAAGCATTTGTGAATGAAAAAAAAACAGCTAGAAACTGTGCAAGTACAAGACAGAATTAGTGTAGATTTTACTTGGAACACACTAATCAGACCTCTTATGATTAATTGCTTGTACTTGCTGTTCCTTGTCTTTAGTTAAAAACAGGTGTTAATGGGAAAATAAACAGCTAATAACTTTGCAAATTCAATAAACAGCTGCTATTTTTCATACTTTTCATCATTTTCTCCTGCTTTTCAAGTATATTTTCTTATAAAAAAATGTCTCTCTAAACTAAGGATGTCCATTCACCTCTGTAAAACAAGTGAATAATTATCTTTTAGTTGTTTGTATAAAATGGAACGCAATATCATCTAGCTTTTTTAGTGGTAGCGATGAGTCAGTTTTAAAGACTCTTGTAAAGTTAGGAATACAGCTGCAACCATTTCATTCAATGTTCGACTTGTGAAGTTGTGATAGATCAAGCAGAGAAAAACGTGCTAAATGACAGTGATGAAAATCGTGCCAGCAAGCTAAAAGTTGTGCTTATAACTGTAGACTTAGTCACAGTTGGATATGAACATTTTTCACCAAGACATTTCTTAGATGGGGAAATAAGAAAGTTGGCCATTAATTGGATGGGGTTATTAGTATGGCCACTCTTATGCAGTGGCAGCTTTCCAGCTTAGTGGATGAGAACCTTCTTATGTGGAAAATGTAGTAACTGGTAAAAATAGAGCTTTTGCTCTGTTTTACAGGAATAAAAGTTAAGATACTTTCCAGAGTGGTATATGGCTTTACTTCAAGTTTATTATGAATGGACTAGTTGATATACTGAATTCATGTTGTCTTTGAAGTCTGTGCCACTCTGAGATGTGTTAATACTTGTAGCCATGTTGCCTTGTAATGTGTCTTGCTATTGTGATATAGAAAGCTAGCCATTCAAACCTGTTTCTTAACTTGGATATGCTAGCATTTTACCTCCATTTCTAACACAGGATAGCACTGCTTAGGTTATGAGTTGCATGCATAAATAAATATATAGATGCATACAGATGTATTTACTTTTCAGAAGTAGCATTCTCACAAATTAGCATTTTATATAGTCATTGCACAACTGATTAAAATTGGATATTTATTTTGATGGAAGCTTGTTGTCTAATAAGTTGATGAATTGCTTTGTAATAACGTCATTCTTATTTAACTCCTGTCTGCATTTAAGGTTGTGTAGTTTGTGCAGTCCTTAAGACATAATAGATATATAGCCAGAACAGCTGATGCAAGATAAGGGATATAAGTAAGGTAAATGGCTGTTCATTAGGCATGTTTGATGTACACTTTCTTAGACCTTATAAAAGTGGTCCTTTTTATTTTAATTTAAAAATCTACATAGCTAGCTTATGTATATATATATATATATATATATATATATATATATATATATATATATATATATATATACACATTTCTTTCTTGCAGTAATGTATAATAAAATAGTTCTACCACATCAGTTCAAGGCTTAATGAGTGGAATAGTAAAACAATATTGTTTTATGTAGGAGAGAGATTCCTTGTGAATGTCTCTATGTAAGGTTTAAATATACCTGCTTCTGAGCACTAAGTATTTCTATTGTTCTGGTTTATTTTTGCCTAAGTAAATGCTTGCTAGCTTTATTTATATTGATGATATAACATATGTAACTTAATCCTGGCTTTTTTTTTAATTTGTTTTGTTCTAGATAGAGTGAATACTTTCAGATGCTTTATTTAGTTATTATTTACATTAGAACACGCTGGGATGAGCAAATAGCTAGTGCCACCTCAGGTTTGATGTGGACTGAGACATGTCTGCAAGGAAGATTGATGCCCAGCTGTTTTACCTCATTTTTAAAGGATTTAGGAAGAGCTATACAATTAAAAGAAATGTTTTATTGTAATGGTTTATGGTAAACAGTTGTGGACTGAGAATTATATTATTACACTGAACGGGATAATCCAGTGGCATAAAAATGAAAGCTGATTCATAAGTAACTGTTGAGAGTGGCATTCATGAGAGCATTGCAGTGTCTAGCTGAAGATCCCAACTGACCGACAGTCTCTGGTTAATTGATTTGTTCATTGTCACACTGGAATCAAATAAACAAACCATGGACTATAGGAAGCAACTCATTAACAGCTCATAGCCTTATTCCTCTATGCTAACAGCCAGACTAAGTTTAGATTAGATTTGAATGATCTCAGTGTTTGGGGAAGACAGACAGATTTCATTTTAAGATGTCCTGTAATATTTTTTATACAAATGGGAAATTAAGTGTTCATAATCTTGTTCTAAGCATTTTGGCTCTGTCATTGTCAAGATAAGCTTTTGTCTTCACCTCTGAGATAGTGTAATGTGGCAGAGTGGATGAAGTTACTGATGCACATAATTTTGTTATCTGACTTGGTTCCTGGATGGTGATACCTTCTTTGTATAGTTTGCATGTCTACTCTGTATTCACACTTTTTGCACTGGGATTTTTCAGTACATTTCCTTACTCATAAAAATAATAATAGGTGAATTGTCCATCTGTGTGTGCAATGCAGTAGTCTAGTATAAAGCAGGTATCAGACAATGAAGGAGTGCTATCTTCTGCTTTCTTCCTAGTGTAGCACTGTGGAGCAGCACTTGGTGTTGCTGCCTCACAATGCTTGGTTCTCTGCTGAGTCGTCGTCTTTGGGGAGACTACATGTTCTCCCAGTGCCCATGTATTTTTGTTGGCTGCTCTGGTTTCCTCCAACATACTGTTAGTAAATTGGTAATTCTATGTGTGTTATGGGTTGGCACCCTGTTCATGATTAGTTTCACTGTTTTGCATTCACTGGATAGACCAGCTCTCCCACAGTCATGAAATGGATTAAGTTTGTTTATCAGGAATGAATTAATATTTTGTGCTGTCTTTTCATTTTAAAGGCATGGAGTGATGATGTGGAATATATGCCAATAGAAAGCATTAAATGTATGTTCTCTTATCTTACAATGCACTTCACTGAGAAGAAAGGCTGTTCTACATCCTTCGGACTCAGTTAACAAGGTAGAAGGCAGAAGTAATTATCTGATGCAGAAGACAATGCTTGAGTTGTTATTTTCAGTTATTATTCAAGCGTTGTCGCCTCACAGTAAGACGTTGTCCTGTTCGATTCTCAGCTAAAGCGTCTTCTGTGTGGAGACATGTGTGAATGGGAGTACCTCCGTTGAAGGTTGTACGTCAGGACTGGCAACTCGGTACATAAAAATCTGCTGCCAATCATTAGCGGACCGGAGTTCCGCTGTGGCGACCCCTAACCCGGAAAAGCCGAAAGATACAACATTCAAGAAACCTTTTTTCCTAAAATCTGTAAGACGTTATTCTTTCTATGTAGGAAAAGACATGCTCATTGTGGAAACATTTAAATTTCCTTATTGCATTGTTGTTCATTTGCTCTTAAATGTTTTACAGATAGAGGTAAGATATTACTGATAGGTGTCAAGTTTTGGGAATGGAATGATAATGGATGGCATGTATTAGTATTCGGTGACTGGTATTTTTTTAAGCTGTCCACCAAATCTTTTTTTCCTGGCCAGCTAAATTTACTCAGTCATTTTATAAGCAGAGACTGATGCTTGCTATTTTTTTTTTTTCAGATGTCTTGTGGATTTAAACACTCTGCAGTTGTGACAGCAGATGGCAAGCTATTCACCTTTGGCAATGGGGACTATGGTAGATTAGGCCTAGGCAACACTTCAAATAAGAAACTTCCAGAAAGAGTGATGGCATTGGAGGGTTACCAGATTGGACAGGTATGGAATATCAGCAGTGTCTTTTATAATTCACTGTCAAAATGCTTTTCAGGATGTTGGACTTACAGTAAGTATTGTAGTTTTAATAAAATATTCTGTCATTCCAAGCAAGGAAGCATTTTTAGCTTAAAGTATTTTGCATATAGCTTTAACTTTACTGTATTTAGTTCTCGGCTGAAAAGTATTACATCATACCTACTTTTTTAACATAAACATAAATATTCTCCTTTGAGTAGGATGCCATTGCTGCTAATTTGTGTGGATGGGGGACTTCCAAGATGACTGCACATTGATCAACTGCCAAAACAAGCTAGATAAAGCTATTCATTTGGGAAAATTATGTTACAGACTATTGATTACATTGTATGGATGTCAGTAAAGAAGAAATTTGGAGAAAGCAAGAGGAAATCAATGAGAAAAGAAAGAAAGAAAAAGCTCTGGCTTAGAAAAATCTTTCATCTGTTCAGCAAAAGACAGATGTTCTTCATGTTTCACTGTTGCAGTCATTACATTTGGGTAGTCTGCTGGCAGGTTGCCCTCAGTCGGTCTGATTAACAAAGTATTGGGTCCTGCGTCGGTTGCTGTCCCTTCTTCCATGACGTCAGGTCGTCAGGGGTATAAAACATGCAGCCAGTGCCATTACATCAGTCTTTCTTGCCTGAAGCAGAAGCATTCACAAGTGCCGGTCGGCTGACTCCTGAAATTTTCGTTTTTGGGTTTCAGAACCGAAGTCTTCAACTTAAAGCTAAGTAGCCCGTTGGGGAAACTTTTTCTTGCTCCTTACCGATGTCAGTAAAAGTTAATAATTGCATTACTTGTGGAAAGCAAATACCTCATAAAGATTTTCATTTGTACTGTATTCCTTGCCTAGGCCCTGACCACGACGTACCTTGCTGTTGGTTTTGTGCTTTATTTAATCAGCGCACTATCCATCGTCGGTTCTCTGTTTAATTATCCAGAAATGTCATTGGTTAGCCATCCAACTACCGGGATTCTGAAAAAATGCAAAGATAAAGACAAGAGACAGGCCGCTGAGGCCCAAAACTGCCGACGATGCTTCTCCTAAGCCAGTTGCAAGTTCGCTGGTACTCAGTGAGGCGCTTTCGCAGCCCCTAATACCCGCTATTTCTGATTCGCAGGCCTCTACTAAGACCCATTCAGAGTCCAGTAAGCTGCGAGATGTTTCACCTGTGGAACCCGTGGATGTCTCTACCTTGTATGGGTCCGGAGCCGCTGTGCAGGCACCAGCTTCTGATGGTGTATTCAGGCCTATGGACTTGCATATTAAATCTACACCACCTTCATTACTAAGGCCTAAATCTCGATCTATGTCTAAAACATCGACTCCTAGGCCACATGTTCAGGCCCCTATGCCTAAAAAGCAAATGATCAGAATGGCTGAAGATCTAATTACTCTAATCTGGGGTAGTCAACCCCCCCCCCCCCTCTAAGAGGCCTAGGGCTGAGCTTGATTATGAATCTTCTGAACAGGATTCTGTTTCTTCTGACTCTTCTAATGACCTGGATTTGTCCATACCTACTTATGAGGATTCTGATGCAGAGGATTCCATTCCCCCTGCTTCCTCTCCTGAGGACTTTTCTTTTGGGGAAACTTTACATACTTTAAGGGAGCATTTCCACTGGGAAAGTCAGGAATTTTCTGATTCAAGAAAGAGGCTTAGGGATTTCCTTCTTTTACCTCAGCATAGGCCTTTGGCTATACCTGCTGTACTAGACATTGTTGATGTGTTCTCAGAATCCAGTTTGGCCCCTGATTCCTTGCCTTCGGCTCCTAGTAAGCCTGTCAGATACTACGGGTTCCTGTGTCCCACAAGTTCCTTTTTAAAAATCCTGTTGCAGATCCAGAGACCATTTCTCAAGGACCTAAGGGCATTAAGGCTTCTACTGCTAAAAATCCTACCCCTTCTGATAGAGATTCCAGGGCGCTGGATAGATGGGGTAAAAAGGTATATACATCTGCTACCTTGGCAATCAGAGCTTTAAACTGCCAATTTCATATATTAAAATATCAACAGCATATTATTGGACTGCTTAAACAAAGTGATGTTGATTCCTGATTGTGTGAAAAATAAAGATTTACAGGATTTAATGCATTCTGCTGAACAAGTTGAAAAACATACTTTGCAATATGGTTTTGATTCTTTAGAGGCCTCCTGCAGGGCTGTTGTACTGGGTCTGTGCTTAGAAGGCATGCTTGGCTTAAGGAGCAATCTTGATCATGTTAAAGCTAAATTGTTGGATGTTCCTTTAAATCAGGACTGCCTGTTTGGCAATAAGGCTGAAGAAGTTCTAAAAAAGATGGAAGATAAAGCTAAATCTATGCAAACTGTTAAAGATTTCTTACACGTGCAACCTCCAAGATTTAGTAGGCACTGGCCTACTAAGAATTGGTCTTTTCCAGCCCCTTCTAGATCCGACTGAGGGCAACCGGCCAGCAGATTACCCAAATGTAATGACATCCCCCTATGGTAAACAGTCTCAATGACTTCCTTTTAACAGTACCAAGCACTTACCTTTTAACCACCCCTCTGGGGGGAAAGATTGCTCTTCATGCAAAGAACTGGAAACTCATAATCCAGGATAAATGGGTTTTACATATAGTGTCCCAGGGATACAGATTTCATTTCCACACGTTGCCAACACCAAACAGGTGGCCAGACCTGCCCCAAATGAGTGGGCAGAGGCTCAAAAACAAGTACTTTCCCTCTTAAGCATGGGGGTTATTCAACCGGTACCAGAAGAGGAAAAGGGACAAGGTTTCTATTCCAGGCTTTTTCTGGTACCCAGAAAAGACAAATCATGGCGTCCAATCCTGGACCTGTCTACTCTAAACACCTTTCTGGAAATTCCAAAATTCAAGATGCTGACTCTTCACCATTTACTACCTATGCTAGGCAAAGATGCCTGGTTGGCAACTCTAGATTTAAAAGAAGCATACCTGCGCATCCCAATCAAGGAATCTTGCAGAAGATACCTACGCTTCAAAGCAGGCTACTTGCATTATCAGTTCTTGGCACTGCCCTTTGGCTTGTCTACTGCGCCCAGGGTATTCACAAAGTGCCTGGCTCCAGTTATTGCATTTTGCAGGCAAAGAAATATTCAAATATATCCATACCCGGACGATTGTCTAATTCAGGCAGAAAACCAGGACATACTTCTAAATCATCTGGCATTTGTAAAAAGGGTTCTGACTTGTCTGGGGTACACCATAAACAAAAATAAATCACAACTGGTACCCTGTCAACAGATTACATTCCTGGGTACAAGCTTGAATATAACTACCCAGATGGCTTTCCTCATGCCAGAGAAGGAAATTCATTTGGTAACTTACTTCAAACAAGTGGCCACAAAAACCCTGCTATCTGCAACACAAATACTGCAAGCCTTGAGGTTCATGGCCTCCTGCATTCTTCTAATTCCATATGCAAGACTGCATATGAGGAAACTACAGTGGTGCTTAAAAAGTCTATGAAGTCAACATTGTCACAGCCTGGAAACAACGATTCCTATCATACCTTGCCTACGCCTGGAGTTCCTTTGGTGGGCAGAGGCCTGCCACCAGAACAAGGGACTGCCATTCACACTACCCTCTGCCACCAAAACCCTAACTACAGATGCATCAGACTATGCATGGGAGGCTCACCTGGCAGGGAAGAGCATTCAGGTCAAATGGAACTCAAATCAAATGCACCTACATATCAAGCAAAAAGAAATGTTAGCTGTACAGAATGTTCTGACAGCCTTCAAGGACTACATTCTTCCAGGACAACTAATAGTAAAGACAGACAACACCACGGTTATGTGGTATATAAACAAGCAGGGGGGGTACACATTCCTACCCCCTCTGCAGATTAGCCATGGCATTGTGGAACACAGCCTTGAGCTACCAAGTGCACTTACAAGCTCAATTCCTGCCAGGAAAATTGAACACACTGGCAGACGGACTAAGCAGAAAACTCAT
Source organism: Protopterus annectens (assembly GCF_019279795.1). Classification (NCBI taxonomy): domain Eukaryota; kingdom Metazoa; phylum Chordata; order Ceratodontiformes; family Protopteridae; genus Protopterus; species Protopterus annectens. The sequence goes on from NC_056739.1 coordinate 1,159,381,131, forward strand.
AGACCCACACGAGTGGCAACTGGAACCACAGATTTTCAACATGTTGATAAGCAAATGGGGAAGCCCAGGCATAGATCTATTTGCCTCCCCCCCAGAACTACCAGTTGGACATGTTTTGCACAAGGACTCCCCACAAACAAGCATGGAAAGTGGATGCTCTCTCCTTCAGCTGGGAAAGCCTGTCAGTCTACGCCTTTCCCCATCTGCCTCTGCTCTCCAAAGTTCTGCTGAAAGTCAAACAGGACAAACCAAGGATGATTTTGATTGCTCCAGACTGCCGCCCCAACACTGGTACCCACTCCTGCGCAGTGTGTCGCAAGTAACTCCATGGCACCTGCCTCAGACGCCTTCCCTGCTGTCTCAGCAGGAGAACCAAATTCTGCACCCTCAGCTTCCAACATTGAACCTTGCAGCCTGGCTAATCACTTAAATTCACAATTATCATTCCTCAGCAAGCCTGTGATGGATGTCATCTTGGAGGCAAGAAGACCTAGTACTAGAAAATCGTATGCTGACAAATGGAAAAGATTCTGTGCCTGGAACCAATCTTTAGGGATGAGCACAGCAACGACCGATTTCCCTCAGATTTTGCAATACTTAACTGAGATGCTTCACAAGGGCCTGTCGTTTTCCTCTATTAAAATCCATGCCTCAGCTATTTCAGCTCACTGTAACACAGAACCACCCTCTTCTCTCATCTTCTGCTCAAGCAGTATCTCAGAGGAGCAAAAAACTTGAGACCACCCAGGAGAGCCCCTGTCCCTGCCTGGGACCTTAACTTTGTTTTGGAGAAGCTCACTCTACCTCCTTTCGAGCCAGCTGCTACTGCAGACTAAAAATTTATTTCTTGGAAAACAGCCTTCCTTTTAGCAATCACTTCAGCTAGAAGGGTATCTGAATTACATGCCCTTATGGCAGTGGAGCCTTTCATCATCTTTCATGCGGACAGGGTATCTCTCAGGACCAATCCATCCTTCATGCCCAAGGTGGTATCCAGTGTGGCTCTTAATCAGTCCATTAATTTGCCAACCTTCTTTCCCAATCCATAGAACAAAGGGGAATGGATTCTGCATTCCTTGGATGTGCACAGGCAACTTAGATTCTACTTGGACAGGACTAAATCTCGAAGAAAATCTGAACAATTGCTGGCAGCATTTGCTGCAGGGGCAGAGGGGAAGGCTATTTCAAAACAAACCATTTCCAAATGGATAAGCCATTGCATTCATTTCTGCTATAAGTACCTTGGAAAACCTATCCCCCAGGGGATCAGATCTCACTCCACCAGGGCTGCATCTACTTTTGCAGCCTTTCTCAGAGGTGTTCCTACCGGGGATATTCTAGAAGCTGCTACCTGGAGTTCTGTTCATACTTTCACCAAGCATTATCATTTACCAATTTTCTCTAAATTCAGAGCTGAATTTGCCACTGCTGTCTTGCAGGGCCTTATAGCTGGTCCTAATGCTGTATAAACTCCTCCCAACCATAGCTTTGGGAATCTGCCCAAATGTAATGACTGCAACAGTGAAACACGAAGAACATAGTGCAGTTGTGTACACTTATAAATGTAGATGTTTGAGTGTATTCACTGTTGCAGTCCTGGTTACCCCCCCCCCAGCCCCCTACTTTTCTTTGGCCATACCTCTACTTTCCTTCACTATGCTTAAAAGCCTTTTTGGTGTATTTGCTTTTGGTTGGAGGTATAATTTTGTGTTATTAATTTTATTTGCTCCCCATTAGGGGGGCACCTGACATCTGGGGCAAGAAAAACTGATGTAATGGCGTCGGCTGCATGTTTTATACCCCTGATGACCTGACGTCATGGAAGAAGGGACAGCAACCGATGCAGGACCCAAGACTTGTTAATCAGGTCGACTGAGGGCAACCTGCCAGCATATTACCCAAATGTAATGACTGCAACAGTGAATACACTCGAACATCTATATTTATGGTAAGTGTACACAACTGTACTGTCAGGTTTCAGCTTTGGTCTAGGAGATGGCTTCCAGTAATGTATAGAAAAAGTAAGTCAAGTGTTCTCAGAGTTGTTCAAAACAAGTTAAACACCGAAGGAAAAAAATGTACATGCGTACGCGCACACACACACACACACACACACACACACACACACATGTATATAGTCAAAAAACAAAAGCCTGGAAAACATAGAAGAAGCTTTGACTGTCTGCTCAGATGATCTGATAAAACTGCAAACATCAGAGGGTGAAATGGGAAAAGGCTATTTGAGCTTCAGGCTTCTCAAGAAGAGCTGTCTCGAAAAAATAGTAATGTTAAAAGAATGTGCAGTAAAAATATGAGATTTTCTGCTGTACCACAGAAACTTGAAGGAACACACTGCAATAATTTTATGAGGGTATATATATATATAAGCAACTGGACTAGTGTTCCATAGATGGATTTGTTAGTTGAGAGAGCACGTAGTGTGTTTGTTCCAAAAAACAAGTGTATCCCAGCAATCAGGAAACGCTGAGAGGTGGGTGTGAAATTCAAGATGCTGGTATCCAACTTTCTTCAGAATATGTTTCCTGGATGATCAAAAGCATTTTTGGATGTGGATCATACTAAAGAGGAAATAGAACAGTTTAGCCATTAGAGTGTGAGCTAGTAAGCGGAAGGGGACTATGTTTCTCATTCTTTTGACAAGGAACAAACCCTGTAGAGAGATGTTGCCAGTGAAACATTTGCCTTTATTCCAAAGGCAAATGCTTCATTGACAGAAAAACACAAAGGAGCTGACTAGAAGGACCAGACGTACCTCAGACTTGAACCAGAGACTTGTGTTGGGAGATGGAGAGGATTGAGAAGAAAACCAGCAACACTGTAAAATTAGTGAATAAATGGGAGACTGTAAAGCATCAGTCATGTTAAATAAAATAATAGGCATGTTAAATGAGGTTTTGCAAGACTAGAATTTTGTTGACTGTATTAAACTGGTGGGTGGACTGTAAAAGATATACATACACGTCACTGTATGTCATTAATTTTTAAAATGAAGCTGATTGTACTGAAGTAAAACAGTTTTTGTTCTTAACTGTATAAAAATGTAATGATATAGATTGCATGTTGTGTTGTAAGGCAGTCTTGAATAGTGTGCAGTCAGGAGTATTTTAAATGTGAGTTGGGGTGTCTTATCAGTGACTTCTGTATATGTTAAAGATAGTAATGCAGTAAAAGCATTTTTTTAGGTGTAAGGTATCCAGACTTTTCACAGTAACAAGGGAAGAAAGGCTAGACAAAAGTAAGCTAAAGTAAATAGAATGCTGTGCTTTTAAGCTGCTGGAGTGGGGGATGCTAATTAATCACTGTATGTTGAACTAAGATGATAATTTCTTCTCTTTTATGTATGTGGATATCTAGAGTAATATCCTCTGTTTAAACTGTAGACTTTTTTTAAGCAAATAGGTGTGGAAAATGTTAAATAATGAAAGTAATGGAAAATGGTAGTTCTTTCTTGTATTTGTATAATCATTAACTTTGTTTTTCCATTAATGAAGGCTTTCAGTGGGAGACAAAAAGTCTGCAAATGCAAGCAGTTAGTCAAAAGAGGGCTGAGCAGTGTGTTGTCAGTGAAATACACAAAGATTGTTTGCATCTTTAAAGTCAAGTACTGGTTTTACTTTAGATAAGCCTGCAGATGTGAAGTCTGAATACTGTCTGTTGAATGTAGAATATAAGGTACTTGGCAATTAACATTTAAACATGCATTGACAGGCATTGGCAATTAACATTTAAACATGCATTGACAGGCAGTTCATTGAAAGGTAAATTAAGTTTTAAACCGTGAAAGTGAATAAGTTATACAAGAAGTTACCTCCCCATCATCCTTAATTTGATACATTTAATATAGCAATACACAATTTAGTTTATTTAAAGGTACCCAATGCACTTTTTTATTAGGGCTAAAACTGAATGTTTTTTGAAAGCGTGCAAGTTGTTTTCATATCAGGAAGTCTAAATGAGCTAAGAATATAACACAAAAAAATAGCATGCACTTTAGCATAGATAACCTTTAATGTTAAGCTGTCTATCTTGCCTTCGTTTCTTGCTTGTTGGGATCGGAGCCGATCCTCTGCTCCGACTCGGCCATCTTCTATAGCTCGAGGCTACCCCTTATCCCAAGATGCCTAGCGCTAGCTACCCAGATCTCGTTTGCCGCTTCAAGCTGCGAGGTTCGATGTTACTGGCTCAGGCTCGTATAACTTGTATTGATCTACCTTTTCTGTTAGATTAGGGCTTTTTTTCTAGTAGTTGTTGTTAAAATAATATTCGCTAACTAATTTATTGTAGTTTAGTGTATTTGTAGTTTTTCCTTAGAACTCGTTTAAGTTAGAGAGTTCTCCCCCCCCCCATCCCTCTTGTAGGTAGCATTTTAGTTTAGCTTCTTTTTCTGATTGTAGGTAGCCGTTTAAGTTAGAGGCTTCCTAATTAAAAAAAAAAAAAAAAACTATCTTTAAACTGTAGTAGTCTGTGTATTGTTTGTTTTTTTTGTGGTTAGTGTTTAGCATTAGTTTTGTTTTGCTCGGCCCTAGGCCAAAAACAATTTAGAGTTATGTCTAAAGAATCCAAGGTGTCTGGATTCAAGAAGTGTGACTCATGCTGTCAGAAAATGTCTCTGACAGATGGGCACACTTCTTGCGTCTATTGCTTAGGCGCAGTGCACCTGCAGGACTGTTGTTCTGTATGCCATGCATTTAGCCCAAGAGTTCTGCAGGAGCGCAAAAATAAACTTATTTTGAGGGGTCTTCTCAAGCCCCAGGATTCACCGGCCAAGGCTCAGCCGGTGAAGTCTCCTAAACCGACCAAATCGTTGGCTCCCAGCTCGGAGCCGTCATTGGCCCAAGCATTACCTACTACTTCGGTTCCAGCTGGAACCGAGGAGACTGCCTCCCCGTCGGCTCCACCATCACCTTCAGAGCCATCACGGACCCACAAGAGGCCGAGGTCCCCTTCCCTAGAATCTATACTTTCAGCTCCTTGGTCTCCCCTATTGCAGAGTGACCGTAGTCACAGATCATTCCACTCTTCTCGGTCCTCTAGGCTCTCTGATCACGATGTGGAGAGAGTGGTTAGTAGATTGTTGAAGTCGCAGGCACTGGCCAAAATGTTGTCCAGCCCTCCTCAGCAGGTGTCAGCTCCGTCCGTTTCTATCAGTGTTCCTCCTCCGACTCCATTGAGCTCGGAGCCGGAGTTTGTTGGGGTTCGAATCGTGGAACCGTCTGCATAACGATTTCTCCTTCAGTTCCGTCGTCGGCTCTGAGCCCCTCGATGGTGCCGTCCGTCGAGGGATCTGGGCGCTGAGACTCCCTCGTCGGCTCCGAGGGGGCGAGTGGCATCGGACACTTGTATGACCCTGTTCTCCCTCTCAGAGCATCGGCGCGGGTGAGCTCAGCTCCTACATCGGCCCCGGAGCCATCTCCCTTGGTGTGGAGGAGGATTCCGGTTTCCTCGGAGCCTTCTCTGCATCGTGGCAGGGACGCCTTCGATGTCATGAGGAGTGTACTGGCCTCTGAGTCAGCTCCACCTTCGACCCCACTGGCTCCATCCCCTGTAGTGCCTGCGTCAATCTCTGTCCCTCCTCCAGACCCCAAGCGTGGGGAACCGGCACTCCAGAGCACCCCATTGGGTGTTTCCTCCTCTTCCGAGGCCTCCCCTGATCATTCAGAGGAGCCCCCTCGGAAGAGGAAGTGCAAGAGGAAGCACATTGACTCCCCCAAGTCTGTCACTTCGGATACGGATTTGGATGAATCAGAAGGGTCCCCGAGATCCCCCTCTGAAGATGTTTCCTTTTCGGACATCCTAGAAATGCTTAAGCAGAGGGGGAACTGGAATGATGTAGCCCCTACCGAGGATGAATTTGTATTCCTGGATGCATTCGGTTCCCGACCTTCCACCTCCTGGGTGTCTCCGCCCTTCGATCCACTAATGTCAGTGGTGGCTCGAAGGGCTTGGTCAGCCCCGGATACAGTGGAACCAACCCCGAGGAGACGTGGCAAGTTTATCACTGCACCCCCTGATAAACAGTTCCTTACTAAGGGTGTTCCCGTAGATGTCATGGTGGTAGCAGCAGCCACTAAAAAGGAGTTAGCGGAAACTTCTTCCTCTGTCCATCCTCCTAACAAGGAGTCTAAGACATGGATAGATACGGGAAGCGAATGTTTGCTTCAGTGACCTATTCCATGAGGTCACTGAATTACTTATGCCATTTTACCAGGCTTCAGAGGGATCTCCTGAAAGAGCTCGAAGATACCCTCCAGGATCCATCAGCTGAAGGGGCTCAAGCTAAAGTGGCTTCTCAGCTGGCGACCCTTAATTCTGTAGTCAACTCCTCCATGAGGCTCATTTCCTATGCAGCCGATGGTGCGAGTAGAGCCGCAGGTACAGGCGTGGCCCTCAGGAGACGCGCTTGCATGCGGCTGTGTAACTTTGCGGAACACTTTAGAGCGTCGTTCACCAACACTCCCTTTGATGGTTCCTTTTTTTTTGGACCACAGGTGAAAGACACTCTGACTAGGTGTGAGCATGAAGGCAAGACTCTCTCTGCCGTGGGAGTCCGTTTTTCCACTCCTTCCAGACCATACCCCAAGGGTCAGAAGAGTGGTAAAATGTGGTTTCGGAAATCACAGGGAGCCCCGCCTGACACACGTAGTGATTTTTCCTCCAGGGGCAGAGGAGGAAACAACAACAACAGACCCCGCCCTCGGGGCAGAGGGGGTCCGCAGAACCAGGGCATCAGAGAATCCTTCTATGATAAGCCCTTCCAGCATCCCTGAAGGGTTGCCCGGCTGCCCGCCTATGGAGGCAGTCGGGGGAAGACTTTCACTGTACCCAAATGCCTGGCAAAACATAACATGAGACAAATGGGTACACTCTATCATATCCGGAGGCTACATAATTCCCTTCCTTCAACCCCCCTCATCATCAAGCAAGTCCCTTCCAGATGTTCCACCCAATCTGAGGGCCCAAGCAGTCATAGAAGTTTCAAGACTGCTAGAAAAAAGAGTCATCGAGGAAGTCCCGGCAGACCAACACTGATCCGGAATTTACTCGAGGTTCTTTTTGGTACCAAAAAAGACAGGGGACTGGAGACCAATATTGGATCTCAGCAGACTAAACAAGTCTGTTCAAAGAACAAGGTTTCGGATGGTCACGCTACAGTCCATTCTACCCTTCTTGGATCAGGACAATTGGATGTGCTCATTCGATCTCCAGGATGCATACTACCACATCAAAATGGACAGGCGCTCCAGGAGGTTCCTTAGCTTCCGGCTGGGAGCCAGTCACTACCAGTTCAGAGCTTTGCCCTTTGGTCTCACCACAGCCCCCAGGGTGTTTACCAAATGCATGGCAGTAGCCACGGCTCACCTGAGGCATTGAGGATTCCATGTGTTTCCATATCTAGACGACTAGCTCCTTACTGCTACTACCAGGCATCAACTTCTTCAAGCCAGGGACTATACAATTACAATTTGTGCACAGCTAGGCATTACTATAAATTTTGAAAAATCTGCCTTGTTGCCCTGTCAATCTATTACCTATATAGGAGCAGATTTAGATACAAGAAGTATGTCCGCAAGATTACCACCAGACAGGGTGGCCACAATTCGACAGCAAGTCCATGTCCTCATGCAATGCAAAAGGGCAGAAGTCAGGGCAGTCCTTCTAACTCTGGGCTCTATGGCAGCGGCAATTCTTCTGATACCTCTGGCCCGTTTTCCCATGAGAATTTTTCAGTGGCTCCTTTTCACACAGTGGTCCTTTCAACAGCTCCCCATGTCTCACATGATCATGATTACAGAAACATGCAAAAGGCACCTTTCCTGGTGGATGGTTTCCCCACTAGTGTCTCAGGGCAGACCATTCATCCAGCCCCCTCCGGTTGCCACAGTGACCACAGATGCCTCACTGATAGGGTGGGGGGGACATTATCATGGCAGGACAGTCCAAGGCACTTGGCAGCCTCACGAGTACCATCTGCACATAAATGTCTTGGAGATGAGAGCCGTGCTTCTAGAATTGCAAGCCCTTCAGGACTTTCTCCCTTCCGGGACCATTGCAATTCGAACGAACATGTCAGTGGTGTGGTGCATCAACAAGCAGGGCGGAACCAGGTCCTACCCCCCTATGTCGAGAAGCACTCAGACTCTGGCAGTGGGCGATTTCCTCCCAATGACTTCTGATTGCGAAGCACATCCCTGGGAAGTCCAACGTCATAGCGGATAGGCTCAGCAGAGCTATTCTCATGCCTCACGAATGGTCTCTGAATCAGGTAGTTGCAGATCTGACCTTCCGCAAATGGGGACAGCCTTGTTGCGATCTGTTTGCCACCCCTTTCAACAGCAAATGCAGCAACTACTTCTCCCTTTTACCGCTTCCCAGTCACCCTCCCAGAGACGCTCTAGTCCACGATTGGCCTCAGGGACTTCTTTATGCCTTCCCGCCGTTCCCTCTTATACCCAAACTTATACAGAAAGTTATTCCGTTGGGTTGCAGAATGATCCTCATTGCCCCCTACTGGCCTCGACAGATATGGTTTCCGTTCTTGCACCGTTACCTCCTCGAGCAGCCCTGGATTCTGGATCCTATTCCAGACCTCCTGATTCATCAGACAGGAGAGCTGCGTCGATCCCTCCAAACACTCCAGCTCACAGCTAGGTTGATCCAGTTCCAACCCTAGCCAGGCTTCCCAGCCCGTACGTGAGATCATTGTCTCCTCTCACAAATCCGCTACTAGGAAGACTTATGCTAGCAAATGGAAACATTTCTCTTGTTGGGCAGAGACTAGGAACATAGATCCCTTTCAGCCCCAGTGCACGAAATCTTGGAGTTCCTAACAGAGCTTTTCCATTCTGCTTCTGCCACAATCAGGGTTCAACTAGCGGCCATCTCTAACTTTCAAGTTGTTTTTTCTAATCTAAACATTATGTCTCATAAGCTGTGTAAAACCTTTCTCAGAGGGACTACTCTTCTTAGGCCCCCAGTAAGAGATCACCCTCCTCCTTGGGACCTTAATTTGGTACTAGCCTCCTTGATTATGCCCCCTTTTGAACCGGCTGCATCCTGCTCCATTAAGTTTCTATCATGGAAAACTCTCTTTCTGGTAGCTATTACCTCAGCCAGACGTGTTTCGGTACTTCAGGCACTGAGTGTTCGTCCTCCGTACTTAGTTTTTCATAAGGACAGGGTTGCACTGAGAACTAATCCTTCCTTCCGAAAGTCTGCTCGGAGAATAACCTAAACCAATTTATAGACCTCCTTGTGTTTTTCCCTAACCACACCAACAAGGCAGAATACAAATTGCACCAAATGGATGTTCATAGACAATTGCGTTTTTACCTACATAGAACGAAGGATATAAGCAAGTTGGACCAACTTTTCCTTTCCTATGCTAGGGGCAAACAGGGTCTTCCAGTTTCCAAAGTGACTCTGTCCAGGTGGTTGTCTCACATTATTACCTTCATCTACCAACTAAGAAACAAAGAGTTGTCTATCAAACCGAAAGGTCATTCTACTAGGGCTATGGCCACCTCTGTAGCCTTCCAGGCTAGGTTGCCCATGGACTCTATCTGTGCCGCTGCCACGTGGGCAAATCCTCATACTTTTATTTCTCATTACAAGTTAGACATGGTCTCCAGGAGTAGAGCTAACTTTGGTTCCACTGTTCTGAAGAGTCTGTTCCAATGAGCCACCCAGGATCGTAGGTGCTAGGGACGCTGTCCCAGCAAGCAAGAAATGAAGGCGAGATAGACAACTTAACATAAAGAAGTTATGTACCTACCATAATGTTCCATGTTAGTTGTCTTCATCTCACCTTCTTTCTTGCGTCACCCCCTCCATCCCCCTGTCCCATTGGACCAAGAGGAGTTCAGGTTTCACTGGCTGAGTGTTCTCTGGTGGTTTCCTCTACTGACTTAGAGTTTATGACAGGTAGGCTTAAACTTCTACTTGGAGGGGTTTCATTCTATATCTATGGCTTGGGTTAGCTATTTCAAACGAGATCTGTGTAGCCAGCGCTAGGCATCTTGGGATAAGGGGTAGCCTCGAGCCAGTAAACAGCTCTCGAGCTATAGAAGATGGCCGAGTCGGAGCCGAGGATAGGCTCCAATCCCAACAAGCAAGAAAGAAGGGGAGATGAAGACAACTAGCATGGAACGTTATGGTAGGTACATAACTTCTTTTTTTAGAGTAATAAAACAACATAAACAGAATAGTTCACGACAGTGTGAATATTTATTAAATCAAGCTTTCACATACAAAACACGCTTTATCAAGTATTTTAAAAGCGCCAACATATATTCCTTATATAAATTAAATTAATGACATGATCAGTGATTTAACTTTTTCAGATTCAAAATAAGTTTTAATAGGCAAAACTCAGTTATACCATGTGTATTCAGTGCATTAAGCCTGCTAATCCATTCATATTCACAGGCTTCTGTTTTATTCACAATATCACCCTAATTTCAATATCAGTTAAGTGTAAAACAAAAAAAATTAAAAGTATGAGATATACCCATTAAAGAAACATGTTTAGCTGACACATTAGTAGAGTTCAACTTCTTGATATGAAATGACTTTGTTAAATAAAAATACTAATATTGCATAGAGGTCTGTTAAAAAACTTGGATACAAAGGTATTGCATGTTTTCATTCATAGGTTACTTAAACTAAAAGGTAATAGGATATATATTTAAACAAGAGAAACAAGATGATGTCATACTATGGTGAGTGAAAGTGCATTGAAGGAAGAGAAAAGAAAATCGTATCTGAATACTTTTTTTTCACAGGGCATTTTTTTGTGGATAAAATAAACTCCAAAGTATGCTATTTCTGCATAAAATGAGCATTGGTACAGACAAGATTGTTACTTTTAAAAACATTTTCCCTTTTTCCTCTCTATAATTGTCTGTCAGGAATACATTTACTTCTACTTGTATGTGATCTCACACAGATTTGTCTAGGTGAGCAAGAGTATAAAGGGCATGAAGCAACCACTTATGTGTGACACAACAGGAGCTGCAAGAGTTAACTCCACTGAGTTATCTAGACCTTTCATTGTATGAAAAGAAAGCAGTTTTATGGTCCAAATACCTTTTAGTCTTGACTATTTAGGGGCTTTTTTCTTTTAAGTACCTAGGACAGCATGTAATTCACATTTGTTCTGTTTGATGGGTATGACAGGTAATTAGTGTAAATAACTGATGTTGTTTTAATGTCCCAACAGGTTGCCTGTGGCTTAAATCACACTCTGGCTGTGTCAGCTGATGGACTGATGGTCTGGGCCTTTGGTGATGGAGACTATGGGAAACTCGGTCTGGGAAATTCCACAGCTAAGTCATCTCCACAGGTTAGTTGCAAACAAAAACACTCGTTAAAATGATTTAGATTTCCATGCTTGACAAAAAAAATGTTAGAAAGAGTTGTAGTTAACTTTCCATGCTTAACTTTGCATTCATTCTTCATCTGAAAATGTGGCCATTTCACCTGCTGCCTTAAAAATCAGTTGTGGTTGCTGTTATTTCTAACCTGAATGTAGGCTGCTCTGTGTGTTGTCTCTTCCCCCGAACCCATACCTGAATTGCTCACAGTAGTAATCAGATACTCTCCCAAGTCATGTCATTTAAAGTAGTCTTCTCTCAACATTACACATTCCCTAGCTGCAGTGTTATCTGCCTACCATCCCACTCCATATTATTTATAGGAGTAGTCTTCTCTCAACGTTACTGACTCCTTAGCTGCAGTTATCTGCCTTCCCTGATAAAAAAACTTTACAGCAATCTTTCTGTCTTCGTGTATTCTTTTTTTTTTTAATCATTGCTAGTAGTGTTTTCTGTGCTTTTGCTTTTTCTCTTACAGAGGCTGTCAGACAAACTGCTGGTTTTAGGAGAAGTATGTCTTGCAGCTATAAGATGCCAAATCCCATTGCATGTATGTATTTTGTTTAGGAGTAGCTGATTTAGCAGAAGATTGCTGTATTTGCACAGCATTTGGTCATCAAGCAGTGATTGAATGTCAGAACAAGTTCATGCTTAAGGGTCTCTTTCCTCCTGACTCTTTGAAATCTGCCTCTGGAGATTCTCCATCCAGGAAAAAGTTCTTGGATACAATACAAGGGGACCAGAACGACAGACCCAAGGAAAAGGGCAAAAAGACGAGGAAGCAACCCCTTAATTGCTCTCCATCATCCAGTTTTTTCTTTGGTGGTGGCAAAAATATCCAAGTCTTTGGATTCTTTTAATGTTTCAAATCCAGTTCCAGTCCAGTTGAAGACTCCTACCTTACTGAGGCTGAGGTTTTCCCTGAATCCAATTTCTCCTAGGCTACGGTCACCCTTTCTACAGGAGTGTTGCTTACAGTGATCTTTGAGGACACCTTCCACATCTTCGTTTTTAAGATCCATCAGGTCTACCAGAAGCTGATGTGGATAGAATGATAATGATGTTCCTCAGGACCCAAATGCAGTTTGTATTTCTTCTACCTCTGTCTGCCATTGGACCTGTGAGCTTTGGACCCCTTCCCATATCGATGACTACTGTTAACTCCAATCTAATCTCCAGGTTTGGGGATGTTGAAGCCAAGTTCTTCCAGATTGTCCACGTCAGATCCATAGTTGTGGTCATTCTCAACTCTGGCATCATCTCTGACCCAGCTGGCTCCAATTTCTTCAGAGCAAGAAGGTTCTCGGAGAAGAAGCTTCAATGCAGAGTCTGAAGGTAAGAGTTCAACTCCAAAGCTCTTGGAGCCATCCCTTCCCCTCCAGAGCCTTGGCATTAGAGAGCTCAGCTCCAGTATCAGAGCAGAGTCGAGGTAGTCATACTGGTGTATAACTTCGGTTTCTGCTGGAGTGAGTTTGTGTTCCCCCTTGGCTTCTACCTTTGAGGCAGTGGAGAGATCTCTATCCAAGGCTGGAGAGCAGACATCCTTACCTGTCTTGTGCTCCACAACTGATATCCCTGAGCCCTAATCCTGCACAGTCTGTCCTGCTGAGACAGCCAGCTCATACTAGCCTTCCGAGTCATCTCTAGACCTTCCCTCTGCAGAGGTTCCTCAGACGCATAAGTATAGCAAATAAAAGTAGCTTAAGTAGGAATCAAGCCAGAACTTATAAAAAATACCAATGGCTCAGTTAAATTCCCAGAGTTTAATAAAAAGCAAAATGCAGACTTTTCACATCATACCACTGCTTCATCAGGTATTAAAAGGTTTCTTTCAAATGTAATACTCATTAAATAGCAAATGGTCATAGTCAAATGTTATAAAACATCCAATAAAATTACACTTTTATCTAAAATGTTTGCATTTCAAAATAGATTTAATTTACACAACTTCATTTAAACTGGGGGTGTGGTCAGCTTAAAAAAGGAAATCCACCTATACTCTTCCTCTCTCAGTTAAAGAACAATGTCACCCTTTCTAATATTTTGTTTAAGGACAGTTATTACTGCAGTGCTTGTGTAAAGCATTTATGCTTACTTCTTGCCTAATATCCGATAGATGTTGACATATCCTTTCTTTTAATTGTTTATTACTTTTAGCAATGTAGAAGTCTGGACATTCCTCACATAGCGCTATGTATACCAGGTGTTCACTACCACAGTCCACATATTGACGTAGACTAATTTCTTTATTTAAAAGGGGATGATTAAACTTTCCACTTCTATAAACGAATTTACAAAAAGCACGTTTATAACATGGTTGTACCTAGCATCAGTGTAATTCTGCTGCACCTTATAACAAAGAATCTGTTTTCATTTCCTATTATTTAATTATTCCTATTATTTAATATTATTATTATTATTAGGCGGGAGGGTGGTGTAATGGTTAAGGTGTTTACCTTAAAAACACAAGGTGCAGTGTTTGATTCTCACAGGGGTAATTAGCTAGGCTTAAAAATGGTCCATGAGGGCAGTTAGCCTAGTAATAATCTATGAATCTATTTCTGAAACTCAAGTGGGGTTCCTGTAAAAACTGATCTAGTCCTCCAGCTTCTCTAAAGAAGATAACATATACCAATGCTTCCTAATGATATTTTGTATATCTAAAGCTCTCATAATATGAGTTAACACATATCCTGAGCCTACATCCATGCCATCCATAACCGTTAGATCTGAAATAGTTTACTTCATTTGGTCTTCAACCTGTGGGTATTCGGATTTGGATCGGATCTGAGACGGCCACATCACTAGCATCTGATCCGAACTCCAAGCTCCTCCCCTTACCCATAATGCCCTCTGTCTCCTTCTTTCCCTCCCTTAGATCTTGTTTGCCACTGAAAAGCTAAGCATCGTGGTCACTGAGCTCCAGGCAATTTATTTGGATAAGTGATACTTTTTCCCTTTACTGTTAGAGTAGGATTTCCCTATATCCAGTTTTCAACCTCCCCTACCTCGCGTTGGTCATCGGTTGTTAAACTCTAAACTTTTTTTTTTTTTTTTTTTTTTTTATCATTTAATGTTGTCCCTTCTTTGGCCTTCCTCTACCCCTTCAGTAAGTAAGCGTGTGTGTGGGTTTGTGAGTGTTGGGCTTCCTTCTGAACATGGCTGAGAACCCCAAGCCTGCCTTCAGAAAATGTACAGAGTGTGGCCATAAGCTCTCTCCAGCGGATGGCCACACTCTGTGTGTAGTGTGTTTAGGAGTGGCTCACCTAGATACAGCCTGCTCTATTTGTGCGGGCTTCAATCTTAGAGCCCTCAAGGACAGGAGGGCTTAACTAATGATGAAAGGACTACTATTTGCTTCAGGGACTGCTGTCCCTGCTACTACTACTGTGACTTTTACTACAGTTTCTGCCCCTTGCCAGGCCTCTGGGACTCAACCTCCTGTCTTGAGGCCTGTGAATGGGGAAAAGCGTCACAAGGACAGACCTAGAAAGCAGTCCCCGGACCGCTCGGCTCCATCGAGGCCGCCTTTAAAATCTCGGACTCTTCCTAGGCCCAGTACCCTTCGGCTCTGTTTGCCCAGGTTTTCCCCCGGAGCTGGAGGTATCTAGGCCCCATTCAGAGCCTCCCCTCACTGGCTCTCCTGGCCGGTGTTGGTGGATTCCTCTTCACGTTCCACCTGCGGCTTCAGTGAGTCAGAGATGGACAGGATGATGAAGTTCATCTTCACCCACATCCAGATGGAAGTCATCCCAGCCCCCTCTCCCTCCGGAGCAGGGAGCTTGCAGCCCTTTTTCACCCCCATAGCTTCTCCAATGCAACCCTTGGTTTTGGAGTCTTTGGATCCGAGAGCTCTCTGGGTCAGGGGGTCAGCGCCGACAGTACCCTGTGCCTCGATGCTGGCCATTGCCTTGAGCGTATCTGATCTGACTGGGTCAGATCCGAGCTCTCTGGGCCGTAGCCTCGGCATCAGATCCAAGGAGGTTCTGTTGCCTCTGAGTTTGTCGGAGCGCAGTCTCCCCCTTGGTATCTCTGCTCCTGCAGGCTCGGCTCTGACTCCCCCATTGGATCCAAGGGGAGCGGCTCCCTTACTTGCTTCCCAGGATGTCCACTGTCCTTCGGCATTTATCATGGTGGAGAGGGTCCTCTTGAGTGGGTCGCGACCACTGACTGTTTCCTCTTCAGAATCCATCCCGACTCCCTTGGTTCTGGGTATGGCTCTGGCCTTCCTGTCATGTCAGAGACTGCCCATGCTTGCTTTGCCTCATGGAGCACCCACTAGGGAGCAGCCAGAAGTTTGCGAGTCCCCCCCCCCCCGAGAGTCCTACTGAGGAGGCTCCTCTCAAATGAAAGTGTAAAAGGAGGCACTTGGACTCCTCCCTAGAGTCCCTCACAGATGGCACTGACTTAGAGGAAGGGGAAGGTTCCCCCAGGTCACCCACTGAGGATGCCTTCTTTTGAGACATCATGGAACCCCTACGCCAAAGAGGTGGTCCACCCTAAAACCAACCCTGGACGAGTCAGTGTTCCTAGAGGCATTTGGCATGGGCCCATCTACCTCCTGGGTGTCCCCACCTGCAGATCCACTGTTGGACCTAATCACCTCTAGAACATGGAAGGAACTGGACACCGTGGAGCCTATTCCAAAAAGACCAGACAAAGTGCTTAGCCCCCCCCCACCCCCACCCCCACTGGACAGGACCAGCTGAAATAAGGGGTCCCCAGTAGACGCTATGGTGGTGGAAGCTGCCACCAAGAAAGAGCTTGCGCAGGAGAGCTCTACGAGCCATCCTCTTGACTGGGAGTCGAGGACGATGGATCATCTGGGGAAGAGAGACTATGCTTCAACAACCTTCACCATAAGGGCGCTGAATTACATGGCACACGTCATCCGACTACAACGTGACTTAGTCAGGGAAGTCGCTGAGTCGCCCCTAGAGCCCACATCGACAGAGGGCAAGAAGATGTTCTCTGCGCACGTGGCCACTCTGAAAGCAGTTGTGAGTACGTCCATGCGCCTCCTTTTCCATGCCATGGAAGGGAGCCGCCAGGGTGGTTTGGTCCGGTGTTGCCATGCGGCGCCATGCCTGACTCTGTCAATTTTCGAAATCCTTCAAGGCGTTGTTTGCTAATGCCCCTATGATGGTTCTTCTCTGTTTGGGAAGTCCGTGCAAGAGACTCTAGTCCAGAGTGAGTAGAATGGGAAGACACTGTCTGCCGTCTGGATCCGCTTCTCCACTCCTTAAAGATCCTTCTCAAGGAATCAGTGAGGGGCAAAGAAGATGTGGTTCCAGAAATCTCAGTTCTCCCGGGACACTCAGGACTCTTCTTCCCCCAGAGGCAGAGGGGGTTTGAAGAACTTCGGGTCTCGAGAACCATTCTCAGACAGACCTGTGCAACAGCCCTGAGGGGTTGCCTGAATGCTCATCTCTGGAGGCAATCAGGGGCTGTCTTTCTTTACATCCAATGGAGTGGGAGTCCATTACAATAGACCGTTGGGTGTTACAAGTCATATCCAGAGGCTACTCCATCCCGTTTGTGGATCCACCTCCCCCACCAAAACTCTTCCCAGATGTTCCACCAGCATAAGGGGAGGAAGTAGCACTGGAGATAGAAAAGCTGCTAAGAAAACGAGTCATCCAACCCGTCCCCCCAGACCAGTCCAGATCGGGCACATCTTCCAGGTTCTTTTTAGTGCCAAAGAAAACGGAGGACCTAAGACCCATTCTGGATCTCTCCACTCTGAACCTGTCAGTAGCCAAGGAGAAATTCCAGATGGTCACGCTTCAGTCCATTCTGCCCTACCTGCAAGCAGAGAATTGGATGTGCTCGATCGACCTCCAGGATGTGTACTATCATTTCACAATGAACAGGCACTGCCACAGGTTTCTTCAGTTCCGGCTGGGGGCCAATTATTATCAATTCAGGGCCCTACCGTTTGGTCTCAGCAGAGCCCCCAGGGTGTTCATCAAAGTCATGGCGATGGTAGAGACCCACCTGAGGTTTCAGGGAATCCAGGTCTATCCCTACCTGGATGGTTGGCTCCTTGCTGCCCCTACCAAGCGTCTACTATGCCATGCCAGGGATTACTTCCTTCTTCTAGTAAATAGACTTGGTATTACAATCAACCTCAGCAAATATCTGACTCCAGTTCAGAGCTTAGACTTCATTGGAGCTTGGCTAAACACCATACAAATTAAAGTCTATCTCACCCCAGAAAGGGTAAACAATCTGAAACTTCACAGCTCTTACATCCTTCAGTCTCAGCTCCCCTCAGCAGAAGCAGTTCTGCTGGCCCTGTGTTCCATGACAGCCACTATCAATCTTCTACCCTTCGCATGTCTTCACATAAAAGTCCTCCAGTGGGCATTAGCAGTTCATTGGTCCCTTCTGGACCTTCCTTTGTCCCATCCGATATGCATATCCCGAGTTTGCAGGGAGTCACTTCTCTGGTGGACTCTCTCCCCAGAACTTGTCCTGGGACAGCACTTTCTTCCATCCTTTCCCACAACCACAGTGAACACAGCTGCCTCCCAGCTAGGGTGGTGGGGCATTGCTCGGGAAGGACAGTCCAAGGCACATGACCCCCTTCCGAGACCAATTTGCATATCAATGTCCTGGAGATGAGGATGGTTCTAGCGTTGCAGGCCCTTCGTGCCCATCTTCCTCTAGGGACTATTGCTATTCAGTCAGACAACATGTCAGTAATCTGGTATATGAACAGGAAGGGCGGAACCATATCCTACCCCGTTTGTTGAGAAGCCATGAGAGTGTGGGAATGGGCAGTTTCCACTGGCCACTTTCTGGTGGCAATGCACATTCTGGGACAGTCAAACATTCTGGTGGACAGGCTCAGCAGGACTATTGTGATGCCTTACGAGTGGTCTCGGAATCCTTCAGTAGCGGAACAGGTCTTCCTCCAGTGGGGGGGTCGGCCTTGCTGCGATCTCTTCGCATCTCCTTCCAATGTGAAATGCAGCGGGTTCTTTGCTCTGAACCCCCCCCCCCCCCAGGAGGAAGTCCCCAGAGATGCACTGGATCATTCTTGGCCTCCCGGTCTTCTTTATGCGTACTCCCCATTACCTCTCATCCCAAAGTTTTTTGAGAAAGCTTGCAGGCTGGAGAGCACAGTAATCCTCATTGCCCCATTCTGGCCTCGCCAAGTCTGGTTCCCCTTACTTTGGTCTCACCTGGTAGTTTCACCACAGATCTTGGATCCGGTCCTGGATCTCATTTCTCACCCCTTGGGGATTCCTCACCCAGACCTGGACAGTCTGAAACTCACAGCTTGGCTGCTCCAGTTCCAGAAATGACGACTCCCAGTTTATCCTCTCTGGTTAAAACCATTCTGGTGGCGGCTCACAAGTCTTCTACCAGAAAGATATATCATGGCACATGGAAACGCTTCTCTATTTGGGCCTCTCAACGGAACTTAGATCCCTTTACGGCTCTGGTTCTGGCTTTTCTGGAATTTCTATCTTGTATATTTCACCAAGGTGCTAGTTCTTCTACTGTTAAAGTCCAACTGGCTGCCATCTCTAACTTCCATGTGGGGGAAAACATGGCTTCCTTAGCCACTTCCAGGCTTTGTAAGACCTTCCTTAAAGGAACCTTTCTGTTACGACTCCCAGTGAAAGATCCAACACCTCCCTGGGATCTCACTTTTGTTCTGCAATCTCTAGTCTCCCCTCCCTTTGAGCCAGCGGCATCAGTCAATTTACAATTCCTTTTTGGAAAACTGTTTTTTTGGTGGCTATCATTTCTGCCAGGAGGGTATCGGAACTTCAAGCCTTGTCCATTAAAGTTCCTTACATGGTCTTTCATAAGGATAGGGTTTCCCTGCACACTAACCCTTCTTTTCTTGCTAAAGTGGCTTTGGAAACCAATATTAATCAAACAATCAATCTTCCTGTTTTCTTTCCAAATTTCCAAAACAGGGGTGAATACAAGTTGCATTCATTTGTTGGATGTACATAGACAACTTTATTTCTTGAACTAAGAAGTTGAGAGGTTTGTATACCTGTTAACTCAGGCACCATTGCTTGATCGATCTCTTTCTGTGTCACACAAACACACTTCTGCTTTCATGCTTGCATACACTCAAGCACACAGACAGAAACATGCATACACTTTTCTTTCTTTTTTAATGTTTCTTTTACAGCAAAAGCACTGCTTAGCAAGCGTAAAATAATGACCGTTAGATTTGTTAAAGTCCAAGCTTCATGGCAGCTTAATATGTTGCCGTAAAGCGGCGGACTCATTTTTCAATGGATGTAACACATACATTAGCACCCTGCTGGAGAACATTTGTTCTCCAATCAGAGTGGCAATGTACAGCTTGCCCATTCTGTAATGGTTCATTATGACATCAGCTCTGTTGAGACCACAGCCTGCTTTATTTGGTATTCAGGTTTGCAGAACTATCTTATTATAGATCAAGTAAGATTGGTCTGAAATTTTCTGAGTGTTATTTGTTTCATGATACTTTTAAAAACTGAATTGTAATTCTTTTTTTTTTTTTTTTTTTTTTTTAGAAAGTCGACATTCTGTGCGGTATTGGAATAAAAAAGGTTGCTTGTGGCACTCAGTTTTCAGTTGCTCTGACAAAAGATGGCCATGTTTATACCTTTGGGCAAGGTAAACTTTTTATTTGTAATAAACTGTTATTTGACATTACCACATATATAGTATCACTTTGTTGCTAGAAATTGTGATCTTTGTTAACATTTGAAAAAAGAAAGGAAATTATTTCTACCTGTATGACTGCATACATGTACAATAACCAGCTTAGCTTTTGTTTCCTTAAAATAGATAATGTTTCAGTTCTTCTTAACAAAGACAAGCATGCTTCAAAATACCGATAGTGCAGCAGCATGTTCATTTCTTGTGCTTGATTACTACAGTATTATGTTGCCATGAAGTGCTTTGTAGACAAAGTTCAAGAATGTAGTCCAGTTTGGAAAGCTTGATCATTCATACAGCATTTCACCTTTAAGAGCAGTATAATATTTGCATTTTGACTCTGTTGCCTTAAATACTCGACTAAAAAAGAAAACTCAAACTAAAACAACACAAACAAGGTGCCCAGACGAGTCCAAGGATCCAAAGAGATGTAACGCACTTTATTTAAAACAAATAACAAGCGTTTTCGCTTCTGTTAAAACGGAAGCTTCTTCAGCATAAAAAGAGCACAAGCTCACAGTATTTAAAAGCTAGTAAGTGACGTGTTATTGATGTCACCCAAATTAAACCATTTAAAATACATTTAAAGTAAAATGCCACAATGTGGTTAGGCAGCGTGTTTGCTTTGCTGCTTTAAATTTTGCTACTTGTTTTATAGTTTCTAGCAATGTTGACAATTTTTCTTGGTTGCTTGATTTACCCGCACACACACGAGTATATACACAACTTTAGATGTATACTCGTTTGGTTTTCTAAAACTAAAGTTACATTGTGGCATTTTGCTTTAAATGTATTTTAAATGGTTTAATTTGGGTGACATCAATAACACGTCACTTACTAGCTTTTAAATACTGTGAGCTTGCGCTCTTTTTATGCTGAAGAAGCTTCCGTTTTAACAGAAGCGAAAATGCTTGTTATTTGTTTTAAATAAAGTGCGTTACATCTCTTTGGATCCTTGGACTCGTCTGGGCACCTTGTTTGTGTTGTTTTAGTTTGAGTTTTCTTTTTTAGTCGAGTAGTATGCCTTCAGGTGTACCGTCGAGTCCGGGTTCACCTAACATCTTCGGCACTAACAGTGCGGACAATCTCCATGATCAAGCTAACATTCAAGCGCTTATGGTAGCGCTTTCTCAACGGCTAGACTCTATTAACTCCAGGTTGGATCATATTGAGAAAAACAGTGGCAGTCAAGGGCGGATTAATGTTTCATGTGTGCCGGATGGTAACTGCAATACGTCTGGAGCCAGTAACATGGATATTCCACCTGGTCAAGCACCACGGATGTTGGCGTCTGGCTCGCCTGGATTATCTGGGTCGGCAAGGTCGATTCTGGCGGGGCCGATTCATAACGCCTGGGGTCCTGTTTCCTCTAATACTGGCAATAACAGTAACAACAGGAATGGCGGTGTTAACGTCGTGGCTCAAATTAACACCGCTTTGCACTCTGGTACTCAAGAACGGGCTGGTGAAGCCGACTCACTTATTGGGATGCCCTCCATGTCCGAATGGGCAAAAGACTCTGCTGCCTTTTCTTTCGGCAGCCTAGCAGGTTTGGGCTCTTCGGTGACGGATTCTCCTAACCCAGGTAACACTACTGATAGTATTTCAGTCAATTTGAAAGTACTGGACAGTACACTATAAAAATTAAGAAACTCCAACTGGAAGTCTCTTACTTCCAACAGTGTTTAAAGGAAGGGGTTATACCCAAGGGACTTCGCAGTTCATTCACACCCACAGGTTTATTTACTGACTCTACTTTTTTGTCAGAACTAGAAGCCCTCTTTAACAAACAAGGGGCTGAACTCTTAGAGTTGATGGTTAAGAACTATTCTAAACACATCACTGTCTTACTTGACGAAGCCTCTAAACTTGATGACAGTATTAAAGCTGATGTGAACTTTTATAGATATAAATATGATTATAACCGGACTTTTACTAGCATTGATACAGTGCTAGTCAAATTGAAAGCTAACAAGGTCAAAAAGCTTTCGAGGGACAGACAAGCCTATCAGGCCAGTTCTGCCTACCTTAACCTGTTTAAAAAGACTAACAAACTAGGCAACCATGCAGAGAGAGATTCACAAGTGTTGGAAAATTCTAATGGCGAGGGGGGTACACAACCTCTCACTGATGCAGGTTTCGGCAGCGTTGATGGTGGTGTAGTAGGCGATGTGCAAGGCCCTAGGAGAAGCAATAGGATAAAATCATTTAATAAGAAAAACAATAACAATAATCAAAAGCCTTTTTTAGGGAGGAACAGCAATCGCTTTCAGAGGAACAAGAACTGGAACTGATTGAACCTTTTATGGAATCTATCAGCATATCACCGGGTGAAGTAGCTGGTGTTGGGACAACTCCGTCAGTGTTGTCCAATGTTAAAGGGGACTTTTTCATTTACAATTTTTCAGATGTCATTGTGGATGATGAACTAATTGAACTATTGGCTAAAGGCTTGAATTTTGTACCTGATTACAAATTCAGGCTAGCCAAAACGCTGATGGACTTAAAACTCTTTGTGCGTAAGCTCAATTTGAATGTTTTTTTTCAACAATGACCTTGTTGGGAACGCACCTAGTTTGAAGTTAACTAGTTCCTTCAACCCTCCCTTACACCCTAGTCTATTCACGTTTGAGAAAGCATGTGAATTGGATTTTAGGCAGTTATATACAACATTGAGAGATGATGGGAGTAGTTGAAATATCACTGCTGAACAGCTTTTGGCCTTGAATAAAATTTGTAGCTCGGCTGTGAGAGTTATCAAACCAGATAAGGGCGGGGGTTTAGTTATTTTTGATAGGATGGAATATTCTACTCGTATGTTGAAGGTAATAGATTCACCAGCCTATGAAAGCTCCTCGTTAAATGAATTAACGGGCACTTATAATAGAATTAGAGGCTGTTTTAGGGACCTGTACCTTGAGGGAAGGATTAACATTGATACTTACAACTTCATTAACATTTCCTACCCCAGGGTACCAGTTATGTTCGGGATCCCTAAAATTCATAAAAGCCTCACTGATCCACCTATGCGTGCCTTAGTGGATGGTAGATGTTCCATCACACATCCTTGTGCTCGTCTTATTGACAGCATTATCAGTAAATACTTGAAAACTATCCTCCAAATCTGTAAGGATTCATGGTCCTTTCTGAGTTTGATTAATGAAGTCCAATTCGACAGCAGCCTCAACTTTTTGACCATCGATGTTGTTGATTTATATACATCAATACCACACGAGGAGGCTGTCGAATGGATTGAACTCATGCTCCGGGAATGCGGAGCGTCCGATAATGACATCTACCTGGTCACAGTATTGCTTGACATAGTTTTGTCCTCTAATTTCTTTATCTTTGATGGCCACTACTACCTCCAAAAGAAAGGCATAGCAATGGGTTCCCCATGCGGCAGCAGTGTTGCTAACATGTTTGTTGCCTACTGGGAGAACAAGTTCCTGTTCAACCATTCAATTTTCGTGGAGTGCTCTAAGATCTACACTTGTTTTCTTGACGATGTGTTTGTGCTATTCAAAGGGAGTGAGGCTGATGCCTTGAACTTGTTAGCACACATGAACTCTTCAACAGATTTTTTGAAATTCACTCACCACTTTTCATCCTTTGAGATTGACTATCTGGACGTCCAATTGGTTAAAGACATTAGTAACAACAGATTTTGTTCATCTATTTTCAGGAAGGCAACTTATTGCAATTCTTTTTTGCATTTTACAAGTTGCCACCCCTGGAGGCAGAAGCGTTCTATTGTCAAGGGGCAACTGGTCAGGGCTGCCCGTATGTGCAGCACCGAGGATGCGTTTGACAAAGAATGTTCACTACTGTTGGATATGTTTTTAAACCGCGGATACCCTGAAGAACTCATCTTCGATCTAATAGGTGAAGTGTCAACTAAACGGTTGAACGGAACTTATTTGCCATTGCTATTACCTAATGAGCAGGCATACTCAGTTGAAAATTGTGTATTTTCTCCGAGCCAGTTAGGGAGTTCAATTACCATTACTGACAATAATGTCGACGCTTTCAACGTCTGTAATAGGTCAAACCTCTCTACTGGCTTTATTTCTCCGTTTAATTTACATTCTGGTTCTTTATGTTCAATCATCCGTAAGAACTGGTATTTCATCATTAATGCTGGGCTCCATGAAAGGTTGGGCACTACCCCGGTTTTCACATTTAAGAGAGGCTATAACCTTAAAGACATGTTACAGAGAAACAGGTCAGTTGACCTTATGGTTAGACATAAGGGGACATACCTTTGTGGTTGTTGTAAATGGTGTACACATTTACGTGTAGGAAATTCCTTTTCCATTGGTAAGAGGAAGTTTGCTATCAACCATAAGATCAACTGCAACACCAAATCTATTGTATATGTGGCCTTTTGTGAATGCTGTTATGCATTTTATGTTGGTAAGACGGATCGCCGATTTAGGGACCGTATTTACCAACATTTATACGCTATTAAGAACAAGAGGAGCGATAATGCCCTCTCTAAGCACATTCTGAACAACTGCGGCCACAATTTCAAATTTATGGGCATTGACAATGTAAAATGTGACGTTAGGGGTGGCCCGCAATCTTTAATTTTAGAGACCCATGAGTTAGAGTGGCAACTATTATTAGATGCTTTCTCCTACCCGGGTCTCAATGACAACTGTAATATTGCTTCTATTTTAAAGTATAGAACCTATCTCAGGTAACTGCTGTGTTAGCATAGTTTTTTACATGAGTTTCATTAATCATGTTAGAATAGGGCAGTATTTACCCACTTTTGGGTATTAATCTCTTAGCCTTTTGTTAAGTGGTCCCTTGTAAAAGGTTTCTTAATGACAATTATAATATTTCCTTCTGGGCAATGTTTTACTATTGTTTATACAACACTTTTTACATGTGTTTTAAGAACCACGTTAGCACAGTCATAATGTTAATTTTATACATGTTTATAGCTGTTTGTTCCTCTTTATGCACAGGACATTTAATTAAAAAAGTGGTTAGGCAGCGTGTTTGCTTTGCTGCTTTAAATTTTGCTACTTGTTTTATAGTTTCTAGCAATGTTGACAATTTTTCTTGGTTGCTTGATTTACCCGCACACACACGAGTATATACACAACTTTAGATGTATACTCGTTTGGTTTTCTAAAACTAAAGTTACATTGTGGCATTTTGCTTTAAATGTATTTTAAATGGTTTAATTTGGGTGACATCAATAACATGTCACTTACTAGCTTTTAAATACTGTGAGCTTGCGCTCTTTTTATGCTGAAGAAGCTTCCGTTTTAACAGAAGCGAAAACGCTTGTTATTTGTTTTAAATAAAGTGCGTTACATCTCTTTGGATCCTTGGACTCGTCTGGGCACCTTGTTTGTGCTGTTGCCTTAAATAAGAAAAATCCATCCAGGTAGCCATGGCAGTAGTTCAAAACACTGGATGTATGTATAAGTTGAGAAGTTTATGAAAAAAAGGTATTGAAAATAGGATTAGACTTCTGCATGAGTAATGGAATGAATCATATATCCTGACAGAGAAATGCCATCCCTAAAGATAAGAGCATGTTCACAGTGAGGTATATAGGTAGCTGCTGTCATCCAGGGGAGAAATCCCCCCCCCCCCCCCAGTTAATGTAATTTCTGCTTTGGGAAAGCAAAGTAAAAATAATTAATGAATCTCTATTGCGGACAGTGTGCAGTGTAACCACTGCCCACAGATAAATATAGTTGTTTTTTGCAGTCACCTCTGTGATGGGAAAAAAAAGTTCAAGAAATAATGGCCACAGACTTGTAATTGCTTCTGTCATTCATGGACTCACCCTCCGCCAATATCAACAGGAGAAAAAAGTTAAAGAAAAACAATGAATTGATCTGCTGTGGCATTGTGTACTGTTACCACTGCCCACAGATATTAACATCTCTACTTTTACAAGGAGCAGTGCATTTTAATGGGTTTTAGACTTTGATATTGTTCCTTGACTTATTCTCGACATTGCATGAAATCCCCTTATTCACAACTACTTCCAGATAAAATTCATTATCTCATGACAGGCTAATTCACATGTTATTGTATTCCAGTCTGTCATTATTCAGTCAGAGTAATAAATAGATGTCAGTAGTTTTTTTTTCTATCTAAATGTTTTTTGTTTCAATGTGGTATTGAGTCTACAGAGCCACAGAGGTGAGAGCCATATGGAGGGGCCATTATTCAGAAGGCCTTGAGGCTTTTGACTTTGCATGCATTCTGGCTCTGAGGATATTTATGATGGCACTAAGCTGTGGGGGTAAGATTGGACCACGTCACCACACCCCTTTGGTAAGAGTGTTAGTGAACCACATCACTGGTGGGGATTGTTAAATCATACTTGAGTGCATGCTTATGCACACCCACTATCAAGGCTACTATCTTAACATCTATTCTCAAGCCCCAAGTTTTGCATCTTAGCCCCTTCTCCTTGAGGAACAGTGCATTCAACAGCCAGTTACCCCATTACCAAAATGGTCATCAGACACTTCATTTAGTCAAGACATTGCAAAACAAGTCCAGCACTTGATGTGTGCCTGTTCCGAGTCATCATCATCAGCCCCCTTTTTCCCATTTTTCTACATAGGGTCGGGGTATCTCGTTAACTGTCGCCAACTCAGTGCCACACTCCTGCCTTCTTCAACACTCATGCCTGACTGTCGCAGATCTTCTTTCACACAATTCATTCACCTCTTTGCTGGATGTCCTCACTTCCGCTTACCTTCTTCCTGTCTGTCCCAAATCTTCCTCACCAGATTGTCTTCTGCTTTTCTACACGTGTCCAAACCACCATAATCTGTTCTCTTTGATATTTTCTGCAATTGGAGCTATTTGGCTTCTGCTCTTATGTCCTCATTTCTTTGTCTGTCCCACAGTGTGCATCCTACCACCTTTCTCAGGCACTTCATTTCCATCACCTCTGGCTTCTTCAGTTGTTCTGCCTTTACTGCCCAGGTTTCTGTACCATACAGTAGTACTGGTCGCACCACTGTCTTGGACACCTTTTCAGTTTCTTTGGCATTCTTCTATCATAGACTACACCTGATAATCTATGCCAGTTGGCTGCAACCCCTCTGATTCTAGCTTTCACTTCTTCATTCAGACTACCCTTCTCCTCAACTACTCTTCCCAGATACTTGAAGCTGTTTACCTGTTCCACCGTCTTTCCTTCTGTCTCTAGTCTCAGCTTCTTCTGATTTCCCCAATTTGCTGCCATTGCCACCGTCTTGTCTGTGCTTAGTTTTATCCCATGTGCCTTCAGATTTGCATTCCATTCTCCTATCCTTTGCTGAAGCTCTAGCTCAGAGTCTGCCTGTACTGCCAAATCGTCTGCATACAGCAGCTTTGTTGATCCGTCCCCTCCAACCTGTTTGCTAATGTAGTCCATCACCAGTATGAACAGCAGTGGGCTCAGAGCTGAACCCTGATGTACACCCACTCCCACTGGGAACCCCTTTGTGAGGCCAAACACTGTTCGTACTTGAGTCATTGGGTCCTTGTACATAGCTTGCACTAATCCTACCAATGTTTCTGGGACTTCAAACCACCACAGAACTGCCCAGATCAGCTTTCTTGTGATCTTGTCATATGCTTTCTCCAAGTCTAGGAATTCCCAGTTGGACTCTCTCCTCATCTCTAGCTTCTTCTCAAGTATCTGTCTCAATGCAAACATTGGGTCAGTTGTGCTGCATCCTGATCTGAATCCAAACTGCTCATCTCCCATCTTACATTCTACTACTGTGTGTATCTGTTTATCAGTCACCCTCTCCAGAACTTTTATGCAATGTAATAGGAGTTTGGTGCATCTGTACTGCCCACAGTTGTGAATGTCCCATTTGTTTTTGTACACTTGCACGAGTTTGCTTATCCTCTAGTCATCTGGGATACGCCTTTCTCTCCATACTGCTAATAGTACCCTCAGGAGCCATTTCTCCCCTGTCTCACCCAGCGTGTTTATCATATCAGTTGTGACCTCATCTGAGCCTGCTGCTTTCCCTGACTTCATCTTCCTTAGTGCTGTTCTTGCTTCTACTAGGGTCCCTCTTCTTCTTCTCTCATCGTAGGCTGTTTCTGGGGCAATACAGTTTCTGTGGGGTTTTCTTCATTCAGAAGTTGCTGGAAATACTCCTTCCATCTGCCTTTGATGTCCTTTGGGGTGGTGAGCAGGTTGTTGCTGGCATCGATTATGAAGGGTATCTGACTATCTTCAGATGGCTCAGACCAGATGGCTTAGTGGTTAAGGTCTTTGCCTCTCATGCACAAGGTACAAGGTTCGTTCTTGACCTCTGACCAGTGCCTGTTTGGAGTTTGCATGATTTCTTCATGTTTCACTGTTGCAGTCATTACATTTGGGTTATCTGCTTGCAGGTAGCCCTCAGTCGGCCTGATTATCAAAGTTTTGGGTCCTGCATCGGTTGCTGTCTCATCTTCCATGACATCAGGTAGTCAGGGGTATAAAGCATGCAGCCGATGTCATTACATCAGTCTTTCTTGCTGTGCGGTGCCCAAAGCAGAAGCAGTTCACAAGTGCTGGTCTGCCGACTCCTGAAATTTTCATGTTTCAGATCCGAAGTCTTCAACAAAGCTAAGTACCCCATTGGGGATCCTTTTTCTTGCTCTAAACCGATGTCAGTAAAAGTTAACAATTGTGTTACTTGTGAAAAGCAAATACCTCTTAAAGATTTTCATTCGTACTGCATTCCTTGCTTTGGCCTAGACCACAATGTCCCTCGCTGTTGGTTTTGTGCCTTATTCAAACCTCAAACTATTTGTCGTCGGTTCATTTTTGCATCTAAATATTTTGGTACTTGGTTCAATTATCCAGAAATGGCTTCGTTAAGTCACCCGACTACCGACATTCCAAAAAAATGCAAAGATAAAACAGAGACAGACTGCATAGGTCCAAAGCTGCCAATGACACTTCCGTTAAGCTAGTCGCCAGTTCGCCGGTACTCAGTGAGGTGCTTTCGCAGCCCCTGATACCCGCTACTTCAGATTTGCAGGCCTCTACTGAGACCCATTTGGAGTCCGGTATGCCACGAGATGCTTCTTCGACTATGGAACCTGCGGATGTCTCTACCTTGGATGGGTCCGGAGCTGCTGTACAGGCACCGACTTCTGAGGGTGTACTCAGGCCTACTGACTTGCATATTAAACTGACGCCATCTTCTTCTTTAAGGTCTAAAACTCGATCCACGCCTGGAAAACCGACGCTCAGACTGCATGGCTAGGCCCTTATGCCTAAAAAACAAATGATAAAAATGGCTGAACACCTTATTACTCTAATCAGGGGAAGCCACCCTTCATAAGAGACCTAGAACTGATTTTCCTTCTGATTCTTCTGATCAGGATTCTGAAATTTTTGTTTTTTCTAATGACCAGGATTTGCCCTTATCTACCTATGAAGATTCTGATGCAGAGGACTCCATTTCCTCTGCTTCCCCTCCAGAGGATTTCTCTTTTGGTGAAACTTTGTATACTCTTAGGGAGTATTTCCGCTGGGAAAGCCAGGATTACTCCGACTCCAAAAAGAGGTTAGGGAATTCTTACTCCTACCTCAACACAGGCCTTTAGCTATCCCTCCTGTACTGGACATTGTTGATGATGCCTTCTTGGAATCTAGCCTGGCCCCTGACACTTTACCTCAGGCTGAGAATAGCAACACAACAAGTTCAAGTTCCAAGAATCCAATACACTTATACGCCAAAAGGTTTAATAGAAGCAAAGCTTTCGGGTTAACCACCCTTCATCCTGCTGCTGATCCTGAGACCATTTCACAGTGACCCAAAGGCATTAAGGCTACTGCTGCCAAAAATCCTACCCCTTCTGATAGAGATTCTAGAGCCTTGGACAGATGGGGTAAGAAGGTATACACTTCTGCTACTTTGGCCATTAGGGCTTTAAATTGCCAGTTTCATTTCATATGTTAAAGTACCAGCAGCATATTATGGGACTACTTAAACAGAAAATGATGTTGATTCCTGACTGTGCTGAACACACAGAATTACAGGATTTAATGCATTCTGCTGAACAAGTTGGTAAACATACTTTGCAATGTGGTTTTGACTCTTTAGAAGCATCTTGCAGGGCGGCGGTCTGTACTTAGAAGGCATGCTTGGCTTAAGGAGCAAAACTTGCCAGATCATTTTAAAGCTAAATTACTGGATGCTCCCTTAAAACAAGACCGGTTGTTTGGCAACAAAGCAGAAGTCGTCCTCAAAGAGATGGAGGAAGAAGCTAAATCTATGCAAACTGTTAAACATTTCCTGCAAGTACAGCCTCCCAGATTTAGTAGGCATTAGCCTTCAAAGAATTGGTCCTTTCCTGCCACTTCCAGGCCTTCTCAGTCCAAACCCAGGAACAGCAGACCATCTAGGTTACAGTCTCAAGCTACGCACAGGCCTAAGCAGTAGGGGGCTCCCACTTCCAAAGCAGGAAGTAGTAAGACATCCCCCTACGGAAAAATGTCACAATGACTTAACATTAACCCTTCCAAGCCCTGCTCAACTGCCTGCTCCCTTAGGAGGAAAGCTCGCCTTGCATGCAAAAAACTGGGAAAACTCATTACCCAAGACAAATGGATTTTAAATATAGTTTTCCAAGGATACAGATTCCACTTCCACACCCTACCAACCCCAAACGGTTGGCCAGACCTACCCCAAAATCAGTGGGCAGAGGCTCAACAGCAGGTTCTCTCTCTTCTAAGTATCAGGGCTATTCAACCTGTCCCAGCAGAAGAAAGAGGACAAGGTTTTTATTCAAGTCTTTTCCTGGTACCCAGAAAAGACAGCTCCTGGAGTCCTATCCTGGACTTCTCTATTCTAAACACCTTTTTGGTAATCCCAAAATTCAAAATGCTAACACTTCAACAGCTACTTCCTATGCTAGGCAAAGATGCCTGGTTGGCAACCTTAGTCTTAAAGGAAGCTTACCTGCACATTCCAATAAGGGAATCTTGCAGGAAATACCTACGCTTCAGGGCAGGCTCCATGCACCGTCAGTTCTCTGCACTTCCCTTTGGCTTATCTACTGCGCCCGGGGTATTCACAAAGCGTCTAGCTCCAGCCATTGCATTTTTCAGGCAGAGAAATATTCAGATATACCCATACCTGGACGATTGTCTGATTCAGGCAGAAAGCCAGGACTTGCTATTAAAACATCTGGCATTCGTAAAGAAACTTCTAACCTCACTGGGGTACACCATAAACGAAAAGAAATCTCTACTAGTACCCTGCCAAGAGATTGTATTCCTGGGAGCAAGCTTGAACACAACTTCCCAGATGGCTTACCTCACTCCAGAGAAACAAGTTTATTTGACAACCTACTTCAAACTACTGGCCACAAAGACCCAGCTATCTGCAAGGAAAATTTTGCAAGCCCTGGGGTTCATGGCCTCTTGCATTCTACTAATTCCATATGCAAGACTGCATATGAGGAAACTACAATGCTATCTAAAAATCCTATGGTGTCAACATTCTCAGGACCTGGAATCAGTGATGCCTATCATTCCTTGTAGAAAGACAGAGTTCCTTTGGTGGGCAGAGGCCTACTACCACAACAAGGGGCTCCCTTTCACTTTATCCCCTGCCGCCCAAACCCTAACAACAGACGCATCAGACTATGCATGGTGGGCTCACTTGGCAGGGTAGTGTATTCAGGGCAAATGGAGCCAGAGTCTGATGCACCTGCATATCAACCAAAAAGAAATGTTAGCTGTACAGAATTCCCTGACAGCCTTCAAAGACCACATCCTTCCAGGACAATTATTGGTAAAGACAGACAACACCACAGTTATGTGGTACATAAACAAGCAGGGGGGAACCCACTCGTACCCTCTCTGCAGACTAGCCATGGCTCTGTGGAACACAGCCTTGAGCTACCAAGTGCACCTACAAGCTCAATTCCTGCCAGGCAAGTTAAATTCACTGGCAGACAACCTAATCAGAAATCTCATGGACCCACATGAATGGAAACTGGAACCAAAAATATTCAGCCTCTTGGGGAACAAATGGGGGACTCCAGAGATAGACCTGTTTGCCTCCCCTCAGAACTACCAATAGGACAAATTCTGCACAAGGACTTCCCACAGTCAAGCTTGGAAAGTGGATGCCCTGTCCTTTACCTGGGAAAGCCTCTCGGTTTATGCCTTTCCCCCTCTGCCTCTCCTCTCGAAGGTTCTGCTAAAGATCAAACAGGGCAAGCCAAGGACAATACTGATTGCACCAGACTGGCCTCACCAGCACTGGTACCCCCTCTTGCACAGTATGATACTGCTGGAGCCATAGCTCCTACCTCAGACACCTTCCCTGCTGTTGCAGCAGGCGGGCCAGATTCTGCACCCTCAGCTTCAAATCCTGAACCTTGCAGCCTAATTCCTTGTGCTCTCCAGTAGCATCCCTCAATAAGCAGGTGCTATATGTCATTCTGGAAGCAAGGAGGCCTAGTACTAGAAAATCCTATGCTGAAAAGTGGAAAAGATACTGTTCCTGGAGCCAGACTCAGGGGATGGGCACAACAGTGCCCAGCTTATCTCATATTCTACAGTACTTAACAGAAATGCTCCACAAGGGCCTATCCTTCTCGTCAATTAAAATTCATGCCTCTGCCATTTCAGCACATTATAATACTGAACCACCCCTCTTCTCTCATCCCCTGCTAAAGCAATTCCTCAGAGGGGCTAAAAATTTAAGACCCCCCCCAGGCGAGCCCCTACTCCAGCCTGGGACCTTAACTTTGTATTGGAAAAGCTCACTCTCCCTCCATTTGAACCAGCTGCAACTGCAGAGTTGAAATTCCTTTCTTGGAAAACAGCCTTCTTTCTAGCCATCACTTCAGCAAGAAGAGTGTGTGAGTTACAGGCCCTCATGGCAGTGCAGCCCTTCATTATCTTCCGTGTAGACAGGGTTTCCCTCATGAGCAATCCTTCCTTTATGCCCAAGGTGTTGTCTAGTGTGGCCCTAAATCAGTCCATTCATTTGCCTACCCTTTTCCCGAATCCACAAAACAAAGGAGAATGAATACTGCACTCTTTGGACGTGCACAGACAACTTAGATTTTATTTGGACAGGACTAAGCCTCTCAGAAAATCTGAACAGCTGCTAGTTGGCTTTGCTGCAGGGTCAGTGAGGAAGGCCATTTCAAAGCAAACCATTTCTAAATGGATAGCCCAGTGCATTCATTTCTGCTATAAGCATCATGGAAAACCCACCCCACAGGGGATAAGATCACATTCCACCAGGGCTGCATCTACCTCTACAGCCTTTCTCAGAGGAGTCCCAACCAGGGACATCCTAGACGCTGCTACCTGGAGCTCTGTACATACTTTTACCAAGCATTACCACATGTCTATTTTTTCTAAATCCAGAGCTGGTTTTGCCACTGCAGTCTTGCAGGCCTTAGTAGCTGGCCCTAATGCTCTCTAACTTCCTCCTCCCTTCCTTAGCTTTGGGAATCAACCCAAATGTAATGACTGCAACAGTGAAACATGAAGAAGATAGTACAGTTGTGTACACTTACCATAAATGTAGATGTTCGAGTGTATTCACTGTTGCAGTCCTGATTACCCTCCCTCCAGCCCCCTGACTTCTCTTGGCTGTACCTTTCCTTCTTGTTTTAAGCTTTCTGGTGTATTTGCTTTTCGATGGAGGTGTAACATAACATATAATTGCTTCCCATTGTGGGGGCACCTGACATCCGGGGCAAGAAAAACTGATGTAATGGCGTCGGCTGCATGTTTTATACCCCTGACGACCTGACGTCATGGAAGAAGAGACAGCATCCGATGCAGGAATCCAAGACTCTGGTATTCAGGCCGGCTGAGGGCTACCTGCATGCAGATAACCCAAATGTAATGACTGCAACAGTGAATACACTCGAACATCTACATTTATGGTAAGTGTACACAACTGTACTTTCTGAACATGCCAATATTTTTGCAGTGTTGCTGTTAGTCTAAACTACAGCTGCCATAAATATTTGCCTTCTCTGACCCTTGTACTTGCCATGGATGTTAGCATGGATTGTCATTTGCACGTATAGTTTACTTGGACTCCTCTAGGTATGTACTAAATTATGCCTGTGTTTGAAGGCGTCTGTGAGATTTGCATAAGGCGTAGTACATGGATTTTTCTGTGTACCAGCCTTACGTAGTTGTATACAAGTTTATGAATTCTGTGGCTTGTGTATTTGTATACTTGGAGGAAATTATGTGATTCATGCAGATAGTTAAAGGGTAATTCTTAAAAGACCACATTTTCAGAATGTGTTCAATCATAAAGTGAATTCCCTTTCACTAGCTGTGTGGCATTTCTAAATTAGCACATGTAATATAGAGATGTACCCTGGGCATAGTCACACAGCAAGAAATGTCTTATCATTTTTGT
The DNA here is from genome assembly GCF_019279795.1 of Protopterus annectens. Lineage (NCBI taxonomy): Eukaryota > Metazoa > Chordata > Ceratodontiformes > Protopteridae > Protopterus > Protopterus annectens. The sequence continues at coordinate 1,159,415,605 of NC_056739.1, forward strand.
ACCAGACTGTTTGACCGCTTAGTTGTGCTGTAGTGGTTTAAAAATAATCTGTTTTTTCTTCTGATAGCATCCATAAATTTCATATTCTGTTTATGAAATCATATTTCGTACAAGACATGCCCCAGGATTCACGAAGCCTCCGTGTAAGAGTTATAACTCTTACACGGAGGCTGCAGTTAAACGGAGTGATGTCAGCATGCTTTGCATATTCATGAGAGCATGCTGAATCACACCTAAGTCTAACACGGTCTGTGTAAGACAGTAGGGGGCGGGTCCGTAGGCCGAGCCCTGCAAGCGGACACGCCCCCAGAAGTGTAAAAGTGCCCAAAGTAAACACCCACAACAGAGTCCACGGAAATGTGAATAAACACAACACAACACATGCCCCCACAGACTATGAACATAAAATATATATAAATGAACATGTTATATTTTTTTTAAATTGTAAAGATGTTTAACCGTGAGTGCGCTTTGCTTGGCGTGCCCGTAAGCAGCTACAGTTAGCAGTCAGTGGGAAAGCATATAAGAACTAAATATGCAAAATAAGCCAGGAAGCAATAGCGTAGCGGTAGAGATGTTGGCTGAAGAGCAGGCATTCATGGTTCGAGCCCCCACAACACCAATTTTTTTTTTGCAAAATAAGCAGGAAACATGTCCCTGACAAATATGTACACATAAAACCACAAGTTATGTAAAATGTAATGAAATAGCCCATTTATATTGAAGACATGTGAGGTAACAAAAGAAGAAAAAATGCCAGATATGCCCATAGCTGAGCTACAGTTTAACAGAGTGAGTGCATGTGCCCGTAGATGAGCAGTGGTTTAACTGGTGCAAAATGAGTGCCCGTAGCTGAGCAGTGGTTTAACATGCTAAATCTATGTGCCCCTAACTGAACTGAGCGTAATATGCGTGCCAATAGCCAAATGAGGCTTAAAGCAGCGTACCCCGTTTGCGCGGAGCTGCGCACCGCGCAAACAAGCTGACGGGCAACGTTGAGCAAGCCGTATCAAAACTGCCTTTACACAGACACACCCCTCAGCATGTCTAGACAGTCATGAAAAATAAAAAGCCGTGGCCAGGTTCAAACCCAGGATACTATACACCATAGTCAAGGTACAGAACCACTAAGCCATGACAGCAGTATCTGTAAATGCAATAATAGCTAATATATAGGAATGAATACAAACTAGAGCATGACAATGCAGGTTTACTGAAGTTGATACAATTCCAAAATATCCAATCACAGATATGTGCGGGAAAAACGGACTATATAAGCCCCATAGGCAGGAATACACAGCATAAATGATTGTAGAACTGACCTGCAGGCAGAATGACAGGAGTAGGAGAGGGTAGTCGCTTTCGAGCACAGAGGTGGGGTGTTGAGGAGTCCAGGTACATGGTCTGGCTCCTAGTCCATAATCATGAGGCCCAACTCATGCAGGGCCAGGTCCTCTGGGGAGCATACAGGGCTGAGGCGTGGGACCGGTTGGCTCATGATCTCACCAGTGCCACAGGGATTCCAAGGACTGGTGAGCAGGTCCGTCACCACCATGCGGACCAGAAGAGACGCAAGCAGGACCAACTGAACCTTTGGATCCAGGAGGCCCGGCAAACACCCAACGCCCCACTACTGAGTAAGTAACATTTAATTATGTATGTAAGAAATTAAACTAGCTTATGTTATGGAGATGTGTATTCCAATATTACTTCATTTATATTACAGCTACAGGTGTCCGTTCTGCGAACCGCAGAGCCTATGGCGATAGGCTGGTGCGGTTGCGCCACCAGGCAGGTCAGTAATCCACTACCAGTAACTGTAAAGAAATATAAAAGTATGACAATCAGCAAAAGAGTGCAGTGTAGTCAGTAAGGAATAAAATCTGCAAGTAACAGTGCGAAAGTGTATGCAAGTATTGCTTGATTACAAAAGTGTGTTCCAGCCTGTAAGTTTAACCTAAACATGAAACTGTCCGACATATATTCTGAAATAAAATGCCCTGCCTGTAAGAAAATAGTACACAACCTGCAGCAGGCTGAAAAGTATAGCTGCAGAAGATGATGAAATCACATGTGTGAAATATATCCCTGTGGAAATACTGAAACATGACAGAAGTGAGACTGCTGGAAAGGATTGTAATAACTACTGGTAAAACATGTCAATAAAGCCTAGAAGTACCATCCTGAATAGTAAAATGAAAGCAAGTGAGAGAGTGTGAGAAAGTGTCATGAATCCAGCAATACAGTAGTAATAACCCTGAATAAAGTATACTGCAGTCAAGACAGAATGAAATGCATGTGAGATTCAAAACCAAACAGCAAAATCTGTTCAAAGTCTTGCTGCATCTGGAATGTGTATCCCAAAATCAGGATATGTTGCTCTCAGTCTGCAATATGCAGATAGGATGTTTGTCTGATATACCAAACATCCACACTTGTCTACAGCTATATAAAGCAAATGTAGCAGGATGATGTAGCTGAACAAAGCTAGATATGAATGTGTATGAAGAACCATAAAATGTATATTGATGTTGCAGTAACAGTCCTATCACCAAGTTGAAATAGTTATCATATAGGAAACTGTAGTTAGAACAGTAGTGTGTATATAACTGTAGCTATTAGAAATGTACAGCATATGTATTGTTATTCAAGGTGTTAATATTACTTTCTTCACCCCACCCTATAACCACATATAACCCATTCCACGTGAAAATGGTATGTGCAATCACAATTAACACCCCTGGACGTTTGTCCTATTGGGTCATATATATTTGCATGTCTGTTGATGCATCTGCCCTGTTCATACATCCACACCTGATGGCCAGTTGCCATCAATTAACCCTGCATGTTGTTGGACTGTGTATTTCTGTTCAAATTATGCATGTGTTATGCACGCTGTTCAATGGTGTGAATATCTGGGTGTTTGGTTAATGGGAATACTAATGCATGCTGTTACAACTAATTGTGAATGGTATTATATGTCACTAACCCAAACTGTCATGACATAATGCAAAACATAGTACGACAGGGAAGGCGGGTTCCAGCAAACCCACCTCTCCCACCTCAGCTGGCGAGTGCACCTGGCACTAGTGCCGAGTCCGGACCCTCCTTCGGTGGCCCTGTGCCACCTGCGGGTGGAAGCGCTGCAGGGGATGGGGCTTGCCCCCCCCCTCTGCAAGTGTGGCCGGAGGAGAACCACCACTCACCCTCCGTAGCGTCCGGACTGTGGTGCGTAGGAAGATTCGGGACTCTGTTCTCGAACCCCTACGCCAGCTCGAGGCACGGGTGGCGCAACTAACGGGCATGCCTGTTGCCCCGCCTACACAGCCCCCAGCACAGCCCCGTCCTGGGCAGTGAAGGAACAGTGGCAACTGCCTATGGGTGGGGATATCAGTTCCACTGTTGCCATCTGTGGGCTCATGGGCTCTGGATATCCATACCTCCGTCCCCGTCAATTGTGTAACCCGCCCACACGTGTCATACACTGCCCTGTATGCGTCTTGTTTGTCTTGTCTGTTTACCTACCCAACCTACCTCCCCAGCTGTACCGACTTCCTTCACCTGACATACCACTCTCACCTGAAAAAAAAGGGCACTCTGTACCCACAAAAAAATTACGCCCCATACATAGCTGCCCATTCCGCACACATGTCTACTGGACATGGAACCTATCAATTACAATTGGCTGTACAACAAGTATTATTGTTGTCCTGACACCTCTGTCAGGGGTGGAAGGTTTCAAATGTCACACCAAATTACATACATATGCACAGCTGTTGCTGATGAAGAATTGGGCAGCTCTGGGCCTTACCTACATCCCTCCTGCACATCCCAAGCTTGTTTCCCTACTTCCTTACCCTCTTTGTGACCCCTTTTTCACCACTTTCCTGTCTCCCCATTTTCTTTTCTTTCAAAGAAAATAGCACGGGTGTGCGCAAGAGTAAGCACGTTTAAGCGGTTGTAATCGGGTGTGCGCTTGTGTGCGCGGAGCTAACCGCCAGTGCGCATGTGTGAGCTCCGCGCAAACCAGCGCTAACCCGGTTACAACTGCTTAAAAGTGCCTTAGTCACTTTGATTGACAGGTCCTGCACTCAGTTCAAAAGCAAAATAAAATCCCACTGTGAGTCCCGAACCCAGGACCTTGGAAACAGTAGTCTGCATGACTTACCACTAAGCCATGACTCTTATACAAGAACATTGTGCTAAAATAAATATATCATGTAATAGTAGGAATGAATGTAAAGGGAATATAGATGTGTAGTACACAAAGCATGCCATTTAGAATTACTATCAAAACTAGTGGATTTCCATAATAGTAGTGTGTGAACAGAAACAGCCATGCTAGTTGGAAGCTAGTATGTAATAATGTCACTATAGCACCTTGCAAGCCACACACATACTCACAGCAGGATAAGCACTGCCCATACCCCACAACCTCTTACAGGAACACATCTGGACCAAGTAATAAAATATGTGGAGCAAAGGCCCAAAACCAGGGACACATTACAAATAATGTTACAACAAATGCAGACAGTTCAGAGAGTAACAGGGTCTGCACTTTGTGGGATGTTTGGAAGGGTATGCAGTCTGAAACTTGAATGTTTGTCACCATATTCTGACTTGAGCCCAGAGTGACTTGCCAGAAAAAGGTGTGCATGAGATATTGACCAAAATATGAGGCAGAAATGTGGACAACCTGCAAATATCTGTACACATGACGGGTCTGACACCACCATATTTGAATAGTTAAGAGCCTAGACATAGCAACAGTGAATGACTTACAGGGATGCCCCACAGACCCCATGTGAAATGTACAAACAGTAGGCAGAAAGGTGTAACACATGCAATGGTAACTATGGAGTCCTGAAAGTATTCATCACTTGCATGGCAGAAAAAGTGTAGTAATACATATGCTCATGCTAACCAACAGTCACAACTGCAGCATACCAGACATTTTAATGGGTGTACCCCACTGATATGTACCATTCCATGAGGCACATAACAGATGAACCTGAAAGTCTCTGGGGCCTGCTCAGCAGCATACTCAAATACCCTAATAGATGTCAAGGCCCACACCATGGCCAGACCACACTGCATGCTGTAACACCCTAGCAGATATAGCAAGCATTCCAAGGTGTGAATGTACATGGAAAATAGGAAAGCTACAGCAGCACACTACAGTCAAGACACCTAGCAGACATACAAGTAGTGACTGTAAAGGGCAACTATTGAAGCCTTAGCAACAAAGTGCAAGCAAAAGTGAAAGGAAAGCACACACACACACATTAACAGTAGTAGTAGTTGTAGGTGTCAGTGTACATACACAGTTAGTACAGGAAACTGGAGAAATGAATGGAGGAATGTTAATCTACAACACACCTGGAAATATGAGAGAGATACCAACCTTTACACTCACAGAACATTGTCCACAGCATAACAGCATGGTCCCTGGCCTTAAAATCTGAAAGGGCTACGCCTATCTCACATACCTTTTTATAGCACTGTTCTGAAATCACAGTGAGAACTGCAATCAGTACACAACTGGCTGCATGCAATTAGCAAATGCTGGTTAACAATTGGTGCAGAGGCCATCACATGGGCATATGCAGATACCTACAAAAGTATGCTGTACTCCCAGTCCACACATGCAATACTTTCATTGCACCCTGAGAAGGACGTGAGAGACAGAGAAAACTGCAATTAAGCAGACACAAACAAATTGTTCAGCAACAGCTACCTGAAAGCTGACAACTGGGAAGTGGAGCAGCAGGACAGAGAACCAGACGGCAACACAAGCAGCTGTGACAAACACAGGTAATGTAAAGTAATACTAGAAAGGTCTACATACTGTGAACCCTCCATATGTGTCATTGGTCTGTATCCGTATGTATATGAAGATGTGTAAAGGGCAGGGGACATACAGCAACTATCAGTGAAGGCTGTACATACATTTGTATGTGAGAGCATCTATGTGCACATATCAATGTTGGTTGATTGTAGGTTGTCGTGCCATGTACAAAGTAGGTTTCACAGTTATGTATGTTTAGCAGTATGTTAGTGTGTGTATACAGTATGGTAGACAAATATGTTGATATACCTGTCTAACATATGGATACGTATGTATGTCAACATATGTATGTGTATATATATATATATATATATATATATATATATATATATATATATATGATATGCATATATGTATACATACATAGAAAGAGAGATGTAGGAATACATAGACAGATGTAGATAGAATATTGTACAAACATATCTATGTAATGCACACATACAGATATAGATATATGTAGATACATATACATAGACAGACTGATCTGACTACCTACAGGTATGACTGTATATGACGACCTGCAACACAGCCTGTCCCACCCACTCTGTCACTCACACCCCCTCTGTGTCCCCCCCCTCCACATCTATAGCAATATATGTACATCAATATATATATGTGTATATGTATACGGACATGTATATATATATATATATATATATACATATAGATATATCTATATACATATATATATATATATATATATATATATATATATATATATAGAGAGAGAGAGAGAGATGTATATAAATTCTGAGTGAGGCATATGTGTACAGTTGTATTGCAACAGGTGCCTGGTGACAAAGGCATGGAGTGAACACCAGTGTCAAAACCGGAGTACCATACCACATTCCAGATCACCTACACCAGTAACCACCTGATATGTGATTGGCTGCCCACCACTGCATGTGTCAGGGGTGAACAGGGTCATAAATGTGTACAATAGTGGCCCCAATGATATTCACAGTGGCACACTATCCCTGGAATACCTGCACATGGTATGTGTCAGCGGACATGGTGTGTCAGCTATGGACATGTAGGTCGGTGTACCCCTCCACACCACATAATGGATGCCATGGTATGGACCTCACATGACAGCTACAGATATGGAGAAGGACACAGTGACATGTACAACACTGTGACAATGCACTCAAACACATTACCAATGCACAGTGACTGACAACACCACAGAGTACACATATGCTACCCACATAGAGGTTACCACTCCCGGATTTACATATGTAAGTCACACCCATGACAGATGTCCAACAACCATAGTAACACCTCACACCATCCACAACCTAAATGTCTGCTGTGTGTCGTCCGTGCCACTGCAATAGAGTGCACATGTGAAGGTAAGAGTTCCTGCCCACAGATAAGACATACCCTGCAATAAACCACACAGTGTTAAGAAGCAAGACTCCCCATGAGTACATGTCACACATACCCCTGCTGAATGTTAGTCAGATAGGTAATATGCCATATGAGTCACCCTGTGTAACTGTGTGACAGCAGCAGGTACCATCACACCACATGTGTCACAATGGTCAGGGTAGCAGAACAGTACGCTGCTGTAGTCCCAGAGGCAATAGCATATTGTATAGTATTGTATTGTAATGTAATGTATTGTGTTGTATTGTATTGGTATGTTGAGGTGCCTCCTTCGTGGAGTGGAACCACTGCTGCTGTGTGCCAGTGTACAGGTACATATCCTGTAGTCAGGCTAGTGTTACATAGCACTTCTATATGTGTGTTTAGCTCCTGTCAGAGTTTATGTAGCATGCAACTGGGGATACCATCAGGTCCCATTCATGTTGTGTATTCTGCTGTCCTGAGGGTGGCTCTCACCTGGACATCTGTGATGACAGGGAGGTTACAGTCAGCTGGGATAACTATGCCTTATTTTGGGGGAGAGGGCGGGGTGACACCTGCACTGAACCTGTCTGCCACAATGTTGTCGATATCTGTGGTGTCAGTGAAATATTTGTTGTTGTGTACTACCTATGGGCATAGAGGATGGATCCTGACCAGGTTGCTAACATAACTGAAGAAGGCCTTCTGGTTATCTGTAGTGTCCCTCTTGATTTCCCTCTCAAAGTTGCCCATGGATTTTGTATGATGGAAAATAGATCCTTACTAGTGCTGCTCAGACATGCCCTCCGTTTATGGAATTATACTCTGTCTTGCAGTAGCTTCCATCTTCTGTAATATAATCTGTCTATGGCTGGGGTCCACCAGACAGGATGCTGTCCCTTTGTGGAGAGTGTCTTGGTCATATATGGGATTGCATGATCCATGCATTCTCGGAGATGTCTGTAGAAAGCAATTGTGTAGGGGTCAGCATTGTGGGTTGCATCTGCCACTGGCCCAGTGGGCTGAAAGGATACCATGTCACTGTTACAAAGTGTAAAGTTTGTATCTGTAATGTTATGCACTGTAGTCGTTTGTGCTGGTGGTGGAGGTGGGATATGTATATCCAGGGCAATCAGTGTGTGGTCAGTTCACAGTAGTTGATGATGTAGGCCATACAGTACCTAGATACAACCCCCCAGAGTGAGGAGGTGCTCTTGACCTGAATCAGTGTTCTGACTGCTGGGGTTTGGTAGTATGTCGTATGGAGTGTGCCAGGTACTGTTGCACAGTTGCTGGCTGAGCACTGATACCTGGCCATCTACATGTGTATCCACCAATAGACAGACAGATGCTACATATGTGAGATATGTTGTATCATAACAGTCGAGTAGCATGTGTAGTATGTGTGCCAAATTCTGCTGACATATATTGCTGATACCAGGTTATTTTCTTTCTCAGGTACATGGCCCACCCGCGGAATCCCACCTACTCCACAGCTGAGGATGAGGAGATACACCAGAGCCTGGTGCGGGATTATGCAATACTCTTTTCCCGCACCAGCCAGAATCAGCAGGAGAGGGCTGCACTGTGGCAAGACCTTGTCCGTCGGGTAAATGACATAGGCACGCATAATAGGACATATGAGCAGGTGCGACATCACTGCAGTGATTTAATCAGACATGTCCGTCAGCATGCGCCGGATATCCACAGGCAACAGGTCGCCACAGGTGGTGGGGTGACTACACATCCCACACTCACCAGACTGGAGGGACTACTCATGAGTGTAGTGGCTCCAGTCCGCCAGCAACAACAACAGCAGCAGACATGCATTATGATGGAGGCTGGAGCCACGCAGCAGCAAGACAGTGAACGTGCAGATAATATGCCATATGTATAGTTGACTGTTGTGTACACTGGTAGTTAATGCATGTGTGAGGTGTGTCCTTGGTTTGTAGCTGTCACCATAGTATTTAATGTGCAAGTGTGATATCCTCAATATTAGCAGCTGACCTGTGAAAGGCGACTGTTGTACTACTGACCTGTATCATACTCAGTAACAATGGCACAGTTGTGCCCACTGACATTATTTTCTTCACGTCTGCAGGACCCTCTGGTATAACAGCAATGCAGCCTATCCATGCTGGTGAGTGTGTATTAACAATTCCTGTAATAGTGTTGATAGTAATAGTACTATTTGGCTCACTTAGTAGTGCTCTTTGTATGCATGTAGGTGTGTCTGTGTGTTGATATCACGCATACTGAGTACTGTACAATTGTGTGAAACTGTTGCATGTGTGCACCTGTGCATGTGTGCACGTGTGCATGTGTGCACCTGTGCATGTGCACGTGTGCACCTGTGCATGTGTGCATGTGTGCATCACTGGTAATGTGTAGACATTGTAAACTGTGTTTCCTGTTTCCCTCCCACAGGTTCTGTTGCTGCTCTGGTGTCATGTAGCAGAGAACCTGAGTCAGGTGCCGTGGGTACTGATAATGATGACATCTGTGTAATGGCACAGGAAAGTATGCCAGGGTCCGCCATTGGTCAGCCGATTGACAGTACACAGCTGTCGACCCCATCAATGCGCAGTTATCCTGCCAATACACCCTTTGTCACCAATGTCCCTAGGTGATGGACAGCATACAGTGGGCATTGACCAGGGTAATGTGGTATCTGTGGCACATGCCTCCCCACACAGCAGCCATGGGCATGGGCCAGAGATGGTACCACACAGACAGATGTCCAGGGGTTCTCGTGGGAGCATCCGTGGGTGTACTGCCCCTGTCAGACGTGCCCACAGAGGTCTTACAACCTCAGCTATGTTTGGGGCTGTCATGCAGGCACAGTCACGTATGGAACGGTACACCAGACAGGGTCTGAGGGAGCTGACAGCATGTCGCACAGCCATGACTGACAGTATGCGTGACATTGCGGCTGCCATCCGTGATTTCACCGATGTCATAGACAGACGTTGTGGGGACATATTAGACCGGTTCCACAACTACATGTCCATGAGCCAGGGCGATGGTGGGCGGTTGAGGCGTCGACGTGGCCGTATGCCAGCAACAGCAGCAGCTGGCAGTCGTCGCGGACGACAACAGGGCCGCGGTCGCCCCCGTAGTGCCAGCAACAGCCCCAGCAATGCTGGGTCTGTGCTGTCATCAGACCGCCCCAGGAGACCACGTGCACGTGGCTCTGGCCAGGCCCGACAGGGATCTGTGTCCAGTCAATGAACACCTGCTTCTGATGACAGTACCCAGTCTGGGTTGGTACTGGATATGGTCCGTAGCACCCCTGCAAGGCACAGGTACCGTGTCCGTGGCCAGAGACACTGATCTGTATGACCTGGCAGGTACAGTCTGTGGCTGTCCACAAACACCAGTATATGGCAGCCATGAGGTGGAACTGTGTGCATCCATACACACATGCGAATTGACAACACCTAGGGCTACCACATACACGCACACACTGCATCAACATTGCCCCACCTTCTACTGCTGTCCCTCACCAACACACATACACATACATGTCAATTGGTGGTATCGGTGGCTGACTCAGGCATACCAAGTTCACACCCTGTGCATATGATGAAACTGTGCCACCTCCTGCAATCTGTAACAACTGTGCAGGTACAGGTTAACATGTTGCTGATGCACAGGGTGACCACATAGATTTGTAGTAATAGTATCATGTTGTTAACAGTACTGTGTGCTGAATTAATTGTGGGTATATCACAGCATGCCTGATGGCAGTAAGTGTGTGATTGTCATGTCCTGTTGTCTACACCCATGGTAAGTACCATAGTGTATCATCTGCACATGTTGGCATACTGGTGGTAATGATGTCAACAGAAGGCTACATACATAGGTAGCACAGGGGATATGGTAATGAATGTAGTAATACACAATGATGGACATGTAAATTGCAAGTGGCATGTTGCCCACACTGGACTCTGCAATGCAGATGTTTGAGGATGTTGATGTGTGCAGTACTACACGACTGGTACAGGACACACAGGAGCACCCTAGCACTGCATGCTCACATCTCATACCATGCTAGACAGCCCCAACACACATAACTAACTGTCACAGGAGGGAGAGTCCCCATATATGTCAGGGATACTGTGGTGGCAGGCCAGGTAGCATACATCCTACTAAGTATGGAACCACTGAGTGAAGGCTCAGTGTCTGTTATTTGACATGTGTATTACTGCAGGTATGAGCACATGGGTTTCCATCCAGTTATTGTACATCCTGACAGTACATGGTCTGTACACTTGTGTGCACTGAGACTGGACCCTAGCCATCTGACCCGTGTATTTCCATGTACATGTGCATAGTGCCTGCATATTTGCAGTGTTACCTACTGGAACTGGTACAGCTTGTTTGTTGTACAATGGACTACATGCAGCCCTGTTTACTGTAGCTTTGTTTGCATGCATGTTTGCTTGCAATTACCCTGGAATACTGATCACACCTGCAATGCATAGTTATAGAGCTTCTGTGGACTCCTAGTGCCATCTGCATAGCTTACTATATGTATGTCCATGTCCCACTTGACAGGATGTCACTGTTTGTCCTGTTCACATGTACATTGCCTGTGACACAGTGCATATGACTTAGCTGGCATGTGTCCACGTGAGCAGTCATATATGCTACTGCTAACTAATCACAGGCACTACACCTTCACATATTCATCTTCTGTTGAACTACCTGCTTTGCTAGGGAAGGCCTGCACCTGTCACCCCTGGGCTTTCAGATATTGGCAAAGGCTCTTGCTATCCCCATAGTGCCTATGTTAGGCAAGGCTCAAATGACAAACCCACCTTCATAGGTATCACAAGGGATAAGAAACTAAGAGTAATGCTACCCAACGCCAGAAGTCTAAACCTCCAGATGCATGCACCCAAAACACTCCTTGGCATGGAGAACATCGATATCTGTGCAGTAACAGATGCCTGGTTCAGGGCTACTGAGAGCACACCAGCACTACCAGGTTTAACCCGGTTGATTTCTTTGAAACAGTCACCAAGGCCATTGACAAGGGGAAGGTGGTTCACACAGCCTACCTGGACCTTGCAAAAGCCTTCACAACAATACCCCACATGGGCATTCTAGAGAAGCTCACCAGCTTAAATATAAGCCCCTATGTCACTAGATGGATTGCACAGTGGCTCAAGGACAGAACCCACATGGTTAGCATTGCTGGAGCCATGCCAGACTCCAAACCAGTTACGAGTTGTGTCCCACAAGGCTCAGTCCTGGGACCTCTCTTGTTTGGTATATATATTTATTGGAGGTACAGGCCAACACGGACGGACTGTGGCTGACCAAATATGCAGATGACTGCGAACTGGCCACCATAATCGACTCTCCAGCCGACACAAGCATCTTCCAAAGGGGCATCATAGAAACAGACAACTTGTACCAGAGCCATGGCCTTCAGCTGAACAGTGTTTAGAAAGGGGAATGTGCATCCTGTAGTCTGTTCACCTAGTTGCCAAAAGGGACATTGTCCTCACACACACTAACCCCCCTCAGCCAAAAACACACACTTGCCAATTGCAGGATTCAAACCCCTATCTGACTATGTTATGACACTCGAGACGGACACATTAGCAGAGTGTGCTATTCGCATTACTGGGAGGTTTCCCTTCTCTTGCTGTACTTATAGGGTGCTGACATCATCAGTGCTTAGAAAGGGAAATGTGCATCCTGTAGTCTGTTCTCCTAGTTGCCAAAAGGGACATTTCCCTCACACACAATTGCACACACACTAACCCCCCTCAGACAAACACACACTTGCCATTTGCAGGATTCAAACCCCTGCCTAACTATATTATGACACTTGAGACGGACGCATTAGCAGAGCGCGCTATTCGCATTACTGGGAGGTTTCCCTTCTCTTGCTGTACTTATAGGGTGCTGACATCATCAGTGTTTAGAAAGGGAAATGTGCATCCTGTAGTCTGTTCACCTAGTTGCCAAAAGGGACATCGTCCTCACACACACTAACCCCCCTCAGCCAAAAACACACACTTGCCATTCGCAGGATTCAAACCCCTATCTGACTATGTTATGACACTCGAGACGGACACATTAGCAGAGTGTGCTGTTCGCATTACTGGGAGGTTTCCCTTCTCTTGCTGTACTTATAGGGTGTTGACATCATCAGTGTTTAGAAAGGGAAATGTGCATCCTGTAGTCTGCTCTCCTAGTTGCGAAAAGGGACATTTCCCTCGCACACAATTGCACACACACTAACCCCCTCTCAGACAAACACACACACTTGCCATTTGCAGGATTCAAACCCCTACCTAACAATATTATGACACTTGAGACGGACGCATTAGCAGAGCGCGCTATTCGCATTACTTGGAGGTTTCCCTTCTCTTGCTGTACTTATAGGGTGCTGACATCATCAGTGTTTAGAAAGGGAAATGTGCATCCTGTAGTCTGTTCACCTAGTTCCCAAAAGGGACAGCCTCCTCACACACACTAACCCCCCTCAGCCAAAAACACACACTTGCCATTCGAGGATTCAAACCCCTATCTGACTATGTTATGACACTCGAGACGAACACATTAGCAGAGTGTGCTATTCGCATTACTGGGAGGTTTCCCTTCTCTTGCTGTACTTATAGGGTGCTGACATCATCAGTGTTTAGAAAGGGAAATGTGCATCCTGTAGTCTGTTCTCCTAGTTGCCAAAAGGGACATTTCCCTCACACACAATTGCACACACACTAACCCCCCCTCAGACAAACACACACACTTGCCATTTGCAGGATTCAAACCCCTACCTAACTATATTATGACACTTGAGACGGACGCATTAGCAGAGCGCGCTATTCGCATTACTGGGAGGTTTCCCTTCTCTTGCTGTACTTATAGGGTGCTGACATCATCGGTGTTTAGAAAGGGAAATGTGCATCCTGTAGTCTGTTCACCTAGTTGCCAACAGGGACATCGTCCTCACACACACTAACCCCCCTCAGCCAAAAACACACACTTGCCATTCGCAGGATTCAAACCCCTATCTGACTATGTTATGACACTCGAGACGGACACATTAGCAGAGTGTGCTATTCGCATTACTGGGAGGTTTCCCTTCTCTTGCTGTACTTATAGGGTGCTGACATCATCAGTGTTTAGAAAGGGAAATGTGCATCCTGTAGTCTGTTCTCCTAGTTGCCAAAAGGAACATTTCCCTCACACACAATTGCACACACACACACTAACCCCCCTCAGACAAACACACACACTTGCCATTTGCAGGATTCAAACCCCTACCTAACTATATTATGACACTTGAGACGGACGCATTAGCAGAGCGCGCTATTCGCATTACTGGGAGGTTTCCCTTCTCTTGCTGTACTTGTAGGGTGCTGACATCATCAGTGTTTAGAAAGGGAAATGTGCATCCTGTAGTCTGTTCTCCTAGTTGCCAACAGGGACATCGTCCTCACACACACTAACCCCCCTCAGCCAAAAACACACACTTGCCATTCGCAGGATTCAAACCCCTATCTGACTATGTTATGACACTCGAGATGGACACATTAGCAGAGTGTGCTATTCGCATTACTGGGAGGTTTCCCTTCTCTTGCTGTACTTATAGGGTGCTGACATCATCAGTGTTTAGAAAGGGAAATGTGCGTCCTGTAGTCTGTTCTCCTAGTTGCCAAAAGGAACATTTCCCTCACACACAATTGCACACACACACACTAACCCCCCTCAGACAAACACACACACTTGCCATTTGCAGGATTCAAACCCCTACCTAACTATATTATGACACTTGAGACGGACGCATTAGCAGAGCGCGCTATTCGCATTACTGGGAGGTTTCCTTTCTCTTGCTGTACTTATAGGGTGCTGACATCATCAGTGTTTAGAAAGGGAAATGTGCATCCTGTAGTTTGTTCTCCTAGTTGCCAAAAGGGACATTTCCCTCACACACACTAACCCCCCTCAGACAAACACACACACTTGCCATTCGCAGGATTCAAACCCCTACCTAACTATGTTATGACACTTGAGATGGACGCATTAGCAGAGCGCGCTATTCGCATTACTGGGAGGTTTTACTTCTCCTGCTGTACTTCTAGAGTGCTGACATCATCTGTGTTTAGAAAGGGGAATGTGCATCCTGTAGTGTGTTTTCCTAGTTGCCAAAAGGGACATTTCTCTCCCACAGACTTACACACACACCAACCCCACTCACACACACACACACACACACTGAGCATTTGCAGGATTCAAACCCCTACCTATGTTATGACACTTGTGACGGACGCATTAGCAGAGCGCGCTATTCGCATTACTGGGAAGTTTCTTTTCTCCTGCTGTACTTATAGGGTGCTGACATCATCGGTGTTTAGAAAGGGAATGTGCATCCTGTGGGGAGGCAGACACCAAGCACACTCTGGCTAAGCTGTCATTCCCTAGGGCAAACAGCCTAGTGTTGACCTCTACACCCATATGTTTAATTGTCAAATGCACATTATTTGTTGCTGATAGACTGTTTGCACATCTTTATTGCCATAGCATTCCCTGTTTGTATGAACAACTTGTGCATCTGTGGAAGATGTTTGCATATGGGAGGGATCCACTATATCACGTATGTCTCTGTAGTCATTTAACTGTGTGCACTGGGCAGACTGCTGTAATGTGGTTGGTTCCTGGAATAACACACAAAAATACCAGATATGTGTGTCCAACTGCTAAACTGAGATTTGGCCTAAGTGTGTGAGCATGCCCAGTTCAGCCTTCCCATGGCATGTTGTCTGACATATGTCTCATTTATCTAAGTGTGTGAGCATGCCCAGTGTGAGCATTCCATATGTTGGACTCTGCAGCCCACCACATTTGTGGATGAGTGTGAACTTCAACAAATATCACCCGTTTATGGTTGTGTGTTGTGTGTCATGTTGTGTAGTTACTGTACAACTGCTTTGTGTGTGAACACAACAGGATTATACTGTGCCTGCAGTGTTTGCATGGGATACTTTGCATACAGTTGTCAACATCCTTTCACACTGACCTAACACTGTAGTACTGTATAGTGTACTGGTAGTACTTTGACTGTGGTGGACAGTATCCTGGGCTTTAGTGCTATCACTGCTTTACATTTCGATAGTGAGCACAACAGCCTGGTTAGGGGCCAGTTGTGTACATCTGACCATGTTGCATTCTGTTCAGATATGAACTACTTAAACCAGGCTTGTCCAACATTGGTAGTGTATTCCACAACATAGGTATACATTTGCAAACACTAGCGATATGCCCTAGTCCATGTCTAATGCTAGTTGGAGAGTGTGTTTGTCCTTCAACACACATTGTAAGTGGAGTTTGCCATGACATATGTCATGGTTAGTATACTGTGCCTCTGTCTACCTGTGACATGACAGTGATACCCAGGATAAAGCTACCATCTCCCATCCACTCATCAAGATTCCTATTGAGGAAGATTGATAAGTGACTCTATGGGTAGCCTGTACTGGGGGTTCACTCATGGGTGGGGGTGGCTTCTGTGTTATGGATCACACAGTACAGCTTGTCCTATGTAAGTCAGTGCTAGGGTTCAGGTCTCTCATGTGCATAGCTCACTGCCATTCAGATTGTACAAGGTGCAGCATGTTTATTGATACCAGCAACACAGGCAACACATGGCATCTGTGCAAGCTCTTTGATACTCCTGGTGAGGTACTGTTGGGGACTTTACGGTTGATGGAGGTGTCTGCTGATGTACATCCCACAGGGGCTATTGTAGTCAATTGTACCGCTGATGAAGGATGACTGCAGAGCCACAATGACCTCCCCTTATCTAGATCTGACAACCTTCATGATTAGGTGGGTATATGGTATGTTTCTGTAAACACTACAGCACATGTTTGTCCATTGCAGGATATCTATCACCTTGTGTCCCCAGGTCTCTCATTCCATGTTAATTACATAATGGGTTAACACCTATGTGGTAATTGATGGGCACTTACTGTATATCCACGGGGGTTGACTATACACGTTTCTGCAATTAGCTTGCTGACATGGCTATGGCACCAGTTGTCTGTTTCTATGTGGCCCTTTTGTGGGATGCTTGTGTCAGCTGGTGGATCATATGTGGTGAGCAGTTTGTAGTCCTCTGCAAACATGTTCAGACACAGTCCTTCCATGTTTGCCTGTACCTATGGGGCATATATACCAGACGAGGGAGATCCCAGGACAAAGCCTTGTGGGATGCCAGTTATATCTGGTTTGTAGTCTGACATGGCTGCAGCATGTCTGACCATGTCTGTTCTGTCCTTGGTCTGGTTTGCAACCGCTCTACTGACATGGGGGATTATATTTAAGCTGGTGAGTTTTTCTATAATGAACACGTAGGGTATTGTATAGAAGCCTTTGCAAGGTCCAGCTACGCTGTGTGGACCACATTGCCCTCATCAATGACCTTAATGACTGTTTCAGTTGAGTCAAACATGTTTAGGGGCAGGATCTGCACTTGAGAAAGCCACACTGGGTAGGGTCCGGTGTCAGTAGGTCCCCAATATCTTTATGTCTGTGGTACATGCTGATCCTTTCCATAGCTGTGCAGACCGAGCTTCTCAGGATTCTGGGGTAGTAGTTTTCAGTATCCATTCAGGCAACACCTTTGTTGAGAAGGACCACTGTTGTTGTACACTGCTCTTCGGGTACATTTTCTGTGGTAAGGCTGACATTGATCAGTAGTGTGGTTTGGCATTCCATTCATCTTGGAGTCCATGTTGCACTAAGCCCAGGACACCATCTCATACCATTGCTGCTGTGTGTTTTGCTTTGTAGATGTTGGCTGTTACCTCAGCATCTGCAATGTCAGGGGCCAGCAGTCTGCTGGGATAGATATTCTGCATTCGGGGGGGGGGTTTGCACTGCACCTGTCAGAATGTATGTTGGCAATATGTGTGTGTGTTTGTGATATTTGTGTGATTCAGGGCATATCTGTGAATTCCCAACATGGTTCCTACCATCAGTTGTGAAAGCCTTGGGATTATCCTTAGTGTCCTGTACAATTTGTATCTTCATAGGTTCATAGGTTCATACTAGGCTATCCACCCTAGGGCATTTGTTAGCCTAGCCAGAGTGTGTGTGGCTTTTGCCATCCCTTGCTATGTGAATATTATGGCCATTTATGATTTGCTTTGCTGTGCCTCTGTCTGGACATGACACAGTGAAGATCCCCAGTGTAACTCTACAATCATCCATCCACTTGGCAAGATTCCTGTTGAAGAGTGTCAGTGAGGGGCTCTGCCTAACATGGAGTGGGATTCTGGTCCAGGGTGTGGGGAGCCTCTGGATTATGTATCTGTCCCACCAGCACATCCTATTTCATTATTTGTTGAGGTTGACATCTCTCACTCTCACAGCTCCGATGGATTTGAGTTTTCTGGGGTGGAGCATGTCCATTACTCCTGTGTTGGGCATGGCCTTCTACAACAGGCATGCAATGCCTCTGTGTAGGCAGTATGTGACTGCATTCAGCTGGGTTGTCTATAGCCAGGCAGCATATGACATATATTTGAGACCCTTTATCCTCTTGGTGAGGTACCTTTGAGGTCTTTCTAACTGCTGCAGGTGTCAGGTAAGGTACATCCCATATGAGGCATTGTACTAGATTATGGGTGTGATTAGAGAACAGTATAGGGGCACAATGACCTCTGTTGACGTAGATGTGAATCCTTTCCTGATACGGTGTCAAATGTAGACAGTCTTCCTAGCCACATTGGCAATGTGGGTGTCACATAACAGGTTACTGTCCACTTGTGTCCCTAGGTCCCTGGTTACTCCTTCCATACATAATGGTTTGCCACCTATGTGGTAATTTGTGGTACTTTGTTTGGTATTTGGTGGGACATTCATACTGTCCAGTGTATTCAGGACGGCTGGGTGGGGTTCCTGTGTGTGAGAGTGTGGTCTGTAGCATGCTACAGACTGTACAGCAGTCTTGCCTGCAGTTAGTTGCACATGGGTGGACTCCAATGCCTTGTGCATTGTCAGTTACCTGGACGTATGGGTGTCTGTGCTGACTATGGATACTCACCCTCCTTTTATGTTTTGTTCCAGGTTTTGGGGCCATGACACATGATACGTGGTATAACCTGGTAGTGCTGGTGTGCTGTCAGGAGGCTTGCAGCAGGTTTCTGTCACTGCACAGACATCGATGTTCTCCATACTGGGGATGGCCTTGGGAGCATGCATATTGGGGTTTACACATCTGGCATTGGTCAGCATTTCCCTTATGTTTCTTTCCACTTATGTTTTCTAGGGTGGTGGGTCAGTCTTTTCAGCCTTGCCTACAAAAGGCTCTATGGAGGTGGCAAAGGCCTTATCCAATATTCAAACGCCCAGGGGTAACAGGTGCAAGCCATCCCAAGAACAGCTGCGTGGCTTGTCAAGCATGACATCCCAAGCAGAAGACATTGGATCCCCTTGGAATGACACCAGTAAGTGTGCCATTTGCTATGACTGATCATTCCGTGTTTGTACTGTGGCATTATTCTTGGTAAGGGTAGGATGCTGCAAGTGGTGAGTGTCATACCGGCCTGGACTACATAATCAGAGAGCTCATCTATGTCTCTTTTCATGTAGTCTAGGGAGGTACATCTCAGTTCATTCACACCAGCATGGACTATGACTGCATCATATTTCTACTTGCTTTGGAGTGACCTGCATACTTCTGTTATGTGGCATATTGTGGCAGCCTACAGGCAGCTTACTGTACCCTTTCCCTTGTTCAGTCTGGTGTGCGGGACAGCAGTGTGTCTGACTATGGAGTCACCTATTACAACTGTATCAGGCATGTTGTTTCTCCTTCTGGCCTGTGACTGTTTGGCACACCAGCTTTGTGTACTATGTGTTGCATGTGCTATGTTTGGAGGTTGTTTGATTGGGTGTCTGCTTTAGAGGCCTCTGTTGGTGTGCTGTGTTTGTAATTTGTGCCACCGGGAATGTTTTTCTGTGTTTATGTGTTTGGTTTGCAGTTGTGATAGGTCTATGTGGGACTGTGTTTGTGGTGTGTGTGGTTACCTTCTCCTCCTGACTAGTTTTGGGAGTACTGAGTTGAGGGAGCTCAGCCTCCAGTTTGGATAGATGGTTGCATCTCTCACATATATTTGTATTTCTTGGGTGGAGTTGGGGGTTGTCTGTGTACTTGGGGCAGGTGTAACATTGCCTCAGGATTCACAGATTCAACTTGTTGTGGCTGGCCTTAGTGGATTGTATGTGTGGACAGATTTTATTGCCATACTACTCATCAGTGATTACTTCATTGTTTAAGTTTGCTCTATCATGTAGTAGCTTCCTCATTCTCTTGCATGGTTTGGTTATGGCTGGTGTCCACCATGCCAGATTCCTGCGTGTATGGCATTGTGTCTTGTTTTAATTTGGGATTGCATAATCCAAGCATTCCTGGCAGTGTTCATGGAATGGCTGTATTACAGGTTCTGAGGTGTGGCCCATATTTTGCACCTGCACAGGACCTTTAATGGGTTCCACATCAGTTTGGAGGAGTGCAAATATTGCTTAACACATGTTTTCCACTGTGGTTTTCTGGCCAGGGACTGTGGTCAGGATTTGTATATCCAGTGTGATTACTCTATGGTCTGGTTTTACCAGTGAGCAATACACTTCTCATCTTGCCATTCAGTACCCATGTTGTACCCATGTTGCTGATTATCACATCCAGTATGCTTACCCCTCTTGTGGGAGTGGTATGTTGTTCCTGGGCCTTTTGGTTTATGGATTCTATGAACTTTTGTCCTACACTTTTGGAGCTAGTATAATGCTCCCATTCTATGTCTGGGTATTTTCAGTAACCCAATATAATGTGGTTTGGAGGACTTGATATATTCATGTATTCCAGCATAGGCCAGGTGCAGTTCCTGGTGTTGGGACAGTAGTCTGTAGCAGGCTATAAACTGGGGGGCAGTTTTAGCCACTGTTACTTGACCATGGCTAGTCCATGCTGCTTTTTGTTGTGGTACCAACATGGGGGTGTGGTTATCCTTGACAATTCTTGCTAATCACCCTCCTTTTGTAGCTTGTTCCATGTTTTGAGGCTGTACAGCACAGTATGAGGTGTAACCTGGTAGTGTTAGGGTGCTGTTGTGAGCCTTGGCTCAGTTTTCTGTTACAGCAGATATCAACATTCTCCATACTGGGTGAGTTTAGACTGCATGCATCTTGCTGTTTTGACTTATCCCTTATCTTATTCTTATCCCTTCTGATACCTATGGAGATAGGTTTGTGTTTTGAGCCTTACCTATTCAGGGCACACTGTGGGTAACAACAGCCTTTGCCAGTATCCATACGGCCTGCACTGATAGGTGCACGCCAGTCCTAGCAGGTGGTGCATCATGTCATGCTCAGCATGTCATCCCAGACTGGCACACATTGGATCCCCTTTGACTAACTGCGATACTTCAGTCAATTATTGCACTTGATCATCTCATTGTCATGTTGTGGCATGATGCTTGGTGAGGGTAGGATGTTAGTCAGGGTCCTCAGGTGTGCATATAGTACATGGTGTTACATTACTTAACACATAGCATTCATGCCTCAGGTGGTGCTGCAGGGCTGCCTCTGTCGGATGCGCATATTACACTTCCCTGTACATGTTTGAGAGCAGGTTGTGTCATGTTAGGCATCCCTGTTACTATATGAGTGAGTCAGAGAGGGGTATCATTCCCAGGGTTCCTACTGAGCCAGTGTATGTGCTATGCGTTGCCTCTTTGCCAAGGCCAGGGCATAGTGGGCACGCCTCCTTCTGCCTACTGGGACAGGCTCAGGTTGTTCCTCCTCTGAGTCACACTCTGCCTGTGATGGCCTTGGCAGTGGTGGGGGGCTGTTTGGCCCGGCCCTATGCTGGTCCTGCTGCAGCTGTTTTCGCAAGATCATATTATGTAGCATAGCACATACCATGACAATTTGGGTACATGTAGTTGGTGTGTACTGCAAGGCTCCACCAGATGTGTCCAGACACCGGAACCGTGACTTGAGCAGCCCAAACACACGCTCTATTACATTACGTGTTTGTGCGTGTGCCTCATTATGGCGTTCCTGTTCAGGTGTGTGTGCGCTTCTGATGGGTGTCATCAGCCACGGCTCCAGTGCATAACCTGCATCCCCCACTAGGTGTCCATGCGGGATGTCCCCATTGGCAAATGTCTGGTACAGCTGCGTCAAATGCCAGATGTGGGAATCATGGTAGCTCCCAGGACAGCCAGCACACACATTCATTATTATGCCCTGGGCATCACACACGACCTGGCAGTTGATGGAGGGGAAGCCCTTGCGGTTGATGTATGCCCTACCACGCTCACCGGCTGGTGCTTTGATGCGTATGTGTGTGCAGTCTATTGCACCCACTACCTCAGGGTATTCCGCTATTTGCTGGAAGAGACACATATTGCTGGCCAATACCTCACGGGCATTGGGGAAATGTACATGATCACCGACATGTGCTGACATGGCATCCAGGAATTGGTGCAGTACCCTGGAGGCTGATGCCTGTGATATCCCCATCATATCACCAGTTGGTCTCTGGAAGGTACCTGTTGCTAGTATTCTTAGGCCAACACATACCTTGGTTTCCACTGGGATGGGTTCCCCTCTGTTGGTTCTGTGTGTGAGGCGTGGCCTGCACAGCTCCACTATTTGCTGCAGGAGGTCTCTGTCCACTCTATAGCGCTCTACTATCTCCAGCTCATGTAACCCGTGGTAGGTGACCCTGGGCCTGTACACTCTTCTCCGTCTCCTCACTGTGGGTTGTCTGGCACCATCTGCTTTGTCACCACCCTCAGCAAGTCGCCTATGTCTCATTATGACAGCTATGGCAGCCCCTAACATTTCTGCTCTGAGTTCAGCTTTTTCAGTTTTCACTTCTGATAACTTAACTCCTGTCTTGCAGTGTCTCTTGAGAGAAACATCCTGCACTGCTGTTTGCAGAGTTTTAAGTGCTGGGCTGGGCTACTATTCTGCCTGTGTAATTGCCTGCATCTAATTGTTTTCACCTGCTAGCTTCCTACTAAATCTGTTGCTTCCTTTTTCCTTTCTGTTTCCTCAGGGTGGAGCCGTGTGTAAACCAGCAGAAACACGCTCACAGTGGCTTACACGCGCGCACACATGCTTACACGGTTCAGAATCTGCTTATTCGGATTAAAATGCGTGCACGCCCGCGCAAACAGTGTTAAACATCTCCCAACACGCTCCCACATGCTCAGTCTGCATTACACGCACACTGCCTTACTCAAGCTTCATGGCGCGCACGCATACACATTCAGCAAGAAACTTTGGTGTAGGCAACAGTGTACACCTTCCATTTCTTGACTTTCTCATGCTTAGTTAGTGGCACACCTCTTTCCATGATATCTGTCTGACATCTGTCATGTAACTCTGACCTCCAATGAACTGCATTTCTTTCTACCATTCCCCCCTCTGATGTCACCTATCTCCTACTCTGTTCCTCCCCCTTCTGTAACTGTTACACTACTCAGACTGTGCTCATTTGCTATGTGACAGTGGAATTCAGTATCCTTACACTCATTTGCATCAGATTGCCTACTAATGCTTAGTTACATGTCTTAGACTCAGCTTCCCCCCCTTAGCAACCACTACACGGTGGCCATGTTGGTTTTGGTCTGCTGGTCCCTGCATTGACATTCCATGTATTGCATAAAACCTACATTTGTAAGTTTAAAACCTTCGTTTTTATGTTCTATACAGCGCAGCCCGTTTGCGCGGGGCTGCGCTGGGTTTAAACATCGGCAATCGCCGGAAAAAAAAATTATATTTTTAATATATTTGCATCAGGTTACTTTGCCAATGGCCACATATTTGGCCATTGGCATGCTGCCTGACACATATGCACCCTTTATTTGAGCTGACATGGCTCCATTGCAGTTTTGCCGAAACGTACTCAGTTGTCAACTTAGTACATTTCTGCAGCTAAAACGGCTCTTACACGGGCTGTTCTGGGCTTCCTGGATCGCTAATCATCCTCATTTGCATGCTATTCGGCTGCAAGTGAGGTGATTAGCTTATCCACGCCCACTCCGTGTAAGAGCCGTTTTAGCTTGTCTCTTACACGGACTTTGGGCTGTTCCTGGATCGCGAAGGCTGCATGGAGTCTTACACTACTCTTAGACTCCGTGCAAGCCTTCGTGAATCCGGCCCATGGTTTTCTTTTACTGTTTCCTTATTTGTTCACCATATATATTTTCAGCTCTGTTTCATATTTCACTTATGGTGTAAATCAAATTTTAATATTGTAATATCTACATTTGTTATTCTGCCAGTCTTTTCTCCAAAGGAGCTTTAAATGTCTCCCTTTTCAGCTCTACAATTAGTTTAGTTTCTGTAAGAGGTAGTGTGCTTTCATGTTGTTTTATTTTTGTGTGGCTTTCATCTAGAGAAATAATTTATTTTGCAATGTTGAAAAAAATACTTGGGGAAGAAGCATCATCTCCTTCCCTTACATTAACAATTGTAGTGATTCTGTTTAACCATCCAGATTGTCTCTGAACTCCAACATTTTCATAGTTAGATGCCTCTTGTGACCCTGTCCTAAAGTATCACAGTAGACTACCTGCTAGCATGAAGGTAATGATATAATTTGTTTTGTTAAAGTAAAGAGCAATTTATCAAAATTCCAAGGATGAAAATGGAGTCCTCACAATTGTCAATAATTGGGATTTTGAAAGTGTATTTTCTTGCAGGTGCCTTCACCCCGTATCTAAATATACCAGACATGGTTAAGAGCAAAATTGTATTTTAAAATACCCAGCCTGTCAGACTTATGACTACTCACTATTTTAGCCTTGCAGTTTTGAGCAGGACCTAAAGGAAGAACAATAAATTATATGATCTGATGTTGTCAATCTTCATTCATTCATGACGGATGAAGCCAAAGGATCCTCTCCCCCTGGAGACCATGTTCAATTTGCAGTGAGTGATAAAGGTATGAGAGAGAGCCCAAGTAGCTGCTGCACAAATGTCATCCATAGAAGCTCTCGAATGAAAGGCTATTGAAGTGGCAACTGATATGGTTGAATGCGCTTTGACTTTAGTTGTTAAACACATTTTATTTTGTTGACAGACAAAGGAAATTCAGTCTCTCAAACATTTTCCAAAGTAACTTTAGAAACTGATTTACCTATCTTGGTTCCTGAAAAGGACAGAAACAATTGGTCTGATTTCCCGAATGAATTAGTCCTGTCTAAGTAAAAACACAGTTGTCTATGTACATCCAATAAATGCAGACAATATTCGCCTTTGTTAGACAAATTTGGGAAGAAAACTGGCAGGTCAGTGGATTGATTAATGTTGAAATCTGATACAAGTTTGGGTAGAAAGGATGGGTTGGTCCGAAGAGATACTCTCTTTGTGAAAAACTATGTAAGGGCGTTTCACACACAAGGCGTGTAATTCTGAAATTCTCCTGGCTGAAGTGATGGCTACCAGGAATAGTCTTCCAAGACAAAAATTTTATTTTGCAAGTGGCAGCTGGCTCAAAGGATTGGCGAGTCAAGATTTTTAGGACTAGTGTCAAATTCCAAGGTGCAATGGGCTCTTTAAAGGGTGGTTTTAAATGCATGACTCCTTTTAAGAAGGTTTTGCAGAAACCATGAGATATTAAAGAGAAATCTTAGAAACCATTATGGAAAATCGAGATAGCTGCTAAATGGACTCTTAACAGTAGAAGCTGAGGCTCCTGAATGGAGTAAGGTTGATAAGTACTCCAGCACTATATTAATCGGAGCTGAAAGCTGAAAAGTGGTCAAGTCCTTTTCCTTGAGACCATAACACAAGTCTGTTCCACTAAATTTTCCTGGTGGACGGTTTATGGGAAGATAGAAGTATTTTCTGTACAGGGGAAGATAGGTTATTTTGCCTGGCAATTAGTGGAAGTGGAGGTACCAAGCTGTCAGCTTGAGAGTCAATAGGTTTATGATGGACCAACCCCTGTGGATGTGACAGTAGTCCTGGAGTTAGGTCCAGAGTCCACGGGAGGTGAACTAGGTGAGGCCAAAGGAAGGGAGACCAGATTTGGCTGGGCCAATAGGGAGCAATGATGATTACTTTGCTTCTCAACTGATGTGTTTTCTTTAGAAATAGTGGAATCAGAGGAAAGACATAAAGCAGTCCCGGGGGCCAATCGTGTACAACAGCGTCCCTCTGGGCCTCCCCCTGAGGGGGATTAGGGCAAAGTAGCTGCTGCATTTGTGGTTGATGGGAGATGCAAATAGATTGCAGGAAGGCTGACCCCAATGGCAAAAAATCTCCGACACTACCTTGGGATTGAGAGCGTACTCATGAGGCAGGAGAATGCACCTTTTCAGTTTGTCTGCAATCACGTTGGAGTTCCCAGGAATGTGCATCGCTAACAGAAAGCATTTGGAGGCTATCGCCCATTGCCATATCCTCATGGCTTCCCGACATAACAGGTAGGATCTGGTTCCCCCCTGTTTGTTGATGTACCAGACGACCGACATGTTATCCGAATAGATAGCAATTGTCCCCAACAGGAGGGCAGATTGGAATGCTTACAATGCCAGAAGCACCACCCTCAGTTCCAGGATGTTGATATGGGAATTGGCCTCTAAGGGGGACCAAGTTCCTTGGATGGTCTTTCCCTGAAAATGCCCCCTCCCCACTCCATCAGGGGATGTGCCCATGGTCACTATAGCTTTGGGCTGAGAAGGTGAGAAGGGACAACTCCATAACTCCTTTTCCGACTTCATCCACCAATTCAGATCCTGCTTGCAGTGGTTAGTTATGCGGATAGGGTGAGACATAGGATGTGTTCATAGGGACCACTGTGATGCTAGGAGCCATTGTAGAAGCCTCATATGGAGTTTGGCTAGGGGAACTATGGTGATTATAGGTGGTATTGACCCTAGCAGTTGAAGAACTAAACGAGCCGAGACTTTGTCCTGAAAGAGTATCATCCAGAGTTGAGATCTTAGCCTCTGTAGTCTGTGATAAGGAAGAGCAACAAGACAGGACCTCATGTTGAATGTTGCTCCTATGAATTCTTGGCTTTGAGTAGGTTCTAATTTCAACTTTTCTTTGTTTATTGAGATACCTAAGAGCCGTGCCAGCTGCAGGGTATAGTGCAAGACGAGAAATAGTAGATGCTTGGTGGGGGGGGGGGGGGCATTAAGGAGCCAGTCGTCTAAATTTTGAAACACCCAGAATCCTTGTAGTCTCAAGTGAGCTGTTACTACTGCCGTACATTTGGTGAACACTCTGGGGGCTGTGAAGAGACCAGAGGGCAGAGCTCATCCACAGTTTGGTCTGTTTGATGAACTTGTTTAAGATGTTAAGGTCTAAACTTGGCCTCCAGTCTCCTGCTTTTTTTGGCACTAAAAAGAACCATGAGTAAAATCCAGATTCTATTTGGTCTGGTAGGACTGTTTGGATGACTCTCTTTTCAAGCAGCTTTTGAATTTCTCGCACTGCTATGTCCCTCTGACTGGGTGGAACGTCGGGGATTTGCCTTTGTGGCTTTGGGTAAAGATCGAAGGGAATGTGGTAGCCTCTGGTAATTATCGTCTGCATCCAGGAATCTGATGTTGTATGCCAGGCTGAGTGGTGCAGAGAGAATCGTCCCCCGACTGCTTCCAGAGGTAAGCAATCTGGCCGCTCTTCAGGAGCGTTGGTAGAGCTACCTGGAAAAGGAATCCCTGGACCCCTGGTTACGGGAGCCCCCCTCTGCCATTGGGAGGGTCTCTTCCTTGTGAGTTCACCCCCTGCACTGGGAGGAAAATTTGCCACGTGTCACGAAAATGACCTTGGGATTTCCTGAACCACATCTTTCCACTTTTCTGATTCCTGTTGTAGGATCTTTGGGGAGTGGAAAAACGTACGCCCACAGCAGACAGGGTCTTGCCATCCTTTTCACACCTGGCTAACATGTCATTAATGTTTGGACCAAATGGAGAGGAAGCGTCAATGGGAGCGTTGACGAAGGAAGACTTAAAGGGGTCTGCAAAGTTGCACAAGCGCATCAAGACATGATGTCTCAAGACAACGCCTGAACCCACTGCTCTGGCTGTCCCTTCAGTTGTATGCACAGTCAACTGCATGGACAAATTAGATATTGACTCCAGGATGGCAAGCTGGGGGGCAACTTTGTCACGTACCTTATCAGACACTGCTCCTGCTAGGGTTCCTGAAAGTTCAATGATCGGGTCCCTTTGAAGACTGGTCAAATAATTCAACGACCGAATGGCAAAGGTTATTGAAGTGTAAACCCACTTCCCTAATCTGTCCAACAAATGAGACTCTCTGTTTGGAGGATGGACATCAGGACTTTTCTCTGTGGTTCCTTCCTTGTGGCCACCGCCACCACCATAGCATCTACTGCCAAGCCTTTGGAGAAGTGAACATGATCCTCTGGGGAGGAGAGTAATTTATCTGGTCTCCTCGGGATTGGCTCAAAGGTGTCAGGGGCCTTCCAAGTGCAATGCACGATGAGCTTGATCAATTCATTTGCAGGCGGGATCACCCAGGAAGAGGGTCGGGCATGGAAAGCTTGCAAGAATACAGATTCCACAGAGGAAAGGTTGGTGGGCTTCCAGTCACTCCTCTGTTACAATATCTCTAGTATGTCTCCAAAGGAGACATCTTCAGGGGGTGACTGTGGGGACCCTTCCCCCTCATCGTAATCTGTATTTTCAGTGATAGATTCTTCAGGTTAATCAACATGCTTCCTCTTGCACAATCACTTGCAGGGTGGCTCATCAGGGGGAAGGTCTGAAGAGGGCTTCAAAGAGATTGTACCCTGCAGTAGGGTGTCTTGCTGCTCCCATGCCCATTACCCCAGTGTAGTGGACTGTGTCAGCTGCGATCCAGAGAACATATGTATATGGCATTCCAGAGCCAAAGGAGCCAACTGTGCGCTAGCTGAGGTGAGTGCCCTCTCCATAACCTGGAAGGCAGGCTCTGGTGGGGGTGATGTCCTAGATGGAGTTGGAATGCCTCTGGCTGCTAGGAGCTGATCCACAAGTCTCACTACATCAGTTTCTGAAAGGCTCCTGGTGGAATGGGTGGACATCCCCGATGGAGGTTCTGGCCGATCAAGAAATGGACTAAGCTGTTGTCCAACATAGGGGTCGATGGAGGGGGAGTATCGGATCCTGGCTAGTGTCTCAATCTGCGGCACCGAGGTCGAATGACTTGAAAGTTGTGATGTGGAGGGAGTGACCAATTTTGAGGGAGAAACACTTTTTGGTATCGAGAGGGTCTGTGGTACTGTGGAAGGGGTCGGTACCATGGCAGTTGTTGCAGTAGTCAGTTCCGTAGTCAAAGACGGCACCGTGGAGGGAGTTTTAGGCCCCAGTGCCGAGATAGTTATCGATGTCCGTTTGGCAAGTTTAGTCCTAGGTTCGGTATGAACTTAGGTCTAGAAGTTTTCAGTTCCTGCTACCGAGAAGATTTTGGAACCAAATGACTTCTCTTTTTTGTGTCTTTCTTAGGAAGGGTTGATAATGCTGTCTCAGATAAAGCCTCAGAGAAAAGGGTTTTTAGTAGACCTTTTAAAATTAGCTTGTTTTTATGCTCTGCTAAAGTGCGGGCACTAAAGCTCTTGCTCACATGGAAGTTGAATCTGCAGGTGTGCTACTCCTAGGCAGTATACACAGAAGAGATGGCCATCGGAATTTGGCATCTTCCTGCCATATTTGTCACACTGCTTAAAACCAGTGGTGCCTTTTTTTGTCAACAACTATAAATGGAACACCAATTAGAAAAACAGTAAGAAATCCTGTCAAACACACACAATAAGGAAAGTTTTTTTTTTTTTTTTTTTTATCAGCAGTGGTAGTAA
The DNA here is from genome assembly GCF_019279795.1 of Protopterus annectens. Lineage (NCBI taxonomy): Eukaryota > Metazoa > Chordata > Ceratodontiformes > Protopteridae > Protopterus > Protopterus annectens. Next base: position 1,159,445,667 of record NC_056739.1, read on the forward strand.
AGGTATACCCAAGAGGGTAAGAAAGGAAGGAAAAATGCCAGCAATGGCATTAGGATTGCCAAGAGGTAAGGGGAAGGGAGGGGCCTGTACCAGCAATGGTACGGAGAGATACCAACAAGGTCATTAGGGGAAGAAAGCATTCCCACAGTAAAGGCAACTGTATAACTATAAAAATGACCAAGAAAATAAGAAAATTTAAAAGGTGAAATATTTGAAAGACTGAAAAGTTATAACACTTAGCTTGAGAGCAGGCCTGACGTGTCTTGAATCTCTAAGCTGAAGACGAGATCTGAGGAGAGGGGGTGCTATGGGTAACCTTAGCTCGAGAGTTTCTGACTGGCGCAGCTTGTTATGTAGGCCAAGTCGATTCTGAGGACGGAACCAGGACCCATCCGTCATGAATGAATGAAGATCGACAACACAGATGGAATGTTATGGTAAGAACATAACTTCTTTTTCATTCAGTGGTAGTAGTGGGACAGATATAAGTTGACTTAGTAACATGAAGGTCTGCTACTGTTTGATTTTGTAACATGGGACATTGTAACATTTGACATATTCATCAGCCATGTGATACACTGCTATGAACTTGTGTATTTGTGATATCAGGTGCTTGCCTTTTTATGTTATATAGATCGTTTAATTGGTTTGCCTGAGGGACGAGCAAGAAACCATAACCGACCACAACAAGTCCCTGTTCTTGCTGGCATCTTCATTGAAGACATAGCTGTTGGAGCTGAACATACAGTGGCTTTGTCATCTACTGGTGATGTTTATGCATGGGGCAGTAATTCTGAAGGACAGGTTTGTAATTCATTTATGCTCTGCTCTGTCTGTTTCCTGAAACCTTTTTTCTGTTGTCTGTCCTGTGATAAAGCATGTATAATTAACTTCAAAAGAACCTGAGCATGTGACACAGCACATACTACGTTGCATTCTTTTGTTACATTCCACCCCAAAAATGTCTCAGTAATAAAGCATGAAAGACTTCAGTGAATTCATGCTAATTATCCTTTCACTTGCAGAAGTGCATACTACTGTCAGAAAAGATGATATAATCTATGTAGTACATTTTTATTATCCTTCAGTACTTTGCTTTCATATTTAATAAAGGGCTTATTTATTCATTGAAGATTCACTTTTCTGTCGTTTCTGCTTATCCACCTTTGTGTCCTGTAGTTTTCGCTCACATAGTGGTGAAAGCATTTAAGGAGTAGAGCTTGTTGGCCTTTGTTTTTTTTTTTTTAAACAGAAGACTTCCAGTACTGTTTGTGGGAAAAAAAATATTGATGACATTTTCTTCAGCCATAATTATTTCAGATCTGACAGCCTCAGTTTCCAAGGGGAGTTGGTCATTGTTCCAGAAGGACAGAGTATCCTTTAGAACCAGTCCTTCTTTGTGACATAGCTGGTCTCTGGTATTTGTTTTGTTCAGTTCATCTGTCGGTATTCTTTTCCAGGCAAGAAAATGGGAGCTACCGATGCAGCCAATTTTTTCAGAAATGTTTATAATCAACATACTTGTGAGGCTGATACTTTGACATTTATTTATAAGTGTACTAAACATTACAAAACAAAGCAGCATCAGTTGCGAGGACTTCTAGTTGTGGCAACTGAGTGGGGGAGGAACATGTACTACAGCAGTCTGTACCTTCACACCCAGTACCGTAATTTAATAGATATTTTCCTTATTTCATATCTTAGAAAAGTTGTAGGGTTGCTTGTCCAACCTTTTTTTTTCATTGCACCACTTCTTTTAATTATTGTTCTAAATGGCATTGGATGATTGTGTGGTGAAGGAAGACCCTGTTCATTCCTACCCGTCATCCAGGAGCACAAAGAAACCCATTGCAAGCTGCCATTGCCTAGTTGGAGAGAGTGTCAGAAGCTGACTTCCAAAATAAAGAAACAGGAAATAGAAATTCATAAAGGTAAGTGCCCTGGTTTCACTGAAAAATGAGAGAGGTTTAAAAAAAAAAATTGTCTGTCTTGGATATCTCTGTTTGCTTAATGTGTTGGTGTTGCTGATATCAGTATCAGCTTAGCCTCTTCCAATAAAAGGGGAATTAAAATGGAAGCAGGAATAAACACTTTGATACAAGAAGTCAAACATTAAACTTGGAAACCTCAAAAGATGTTCCAGACATAGTAACGTAGTACTGCTTGGCTTGCCTGAAGGTGGATAAACGGGCAACAGTATCTTTCTCTCATGGTCCAGAGTATTTCACAGAGCGTTCTGTGTGGGCAGTTCACCCAAATCCTGCACAAGTGGAAATCATCAAGTCCTTTGACCATCAAGTTCTTTAGTTATTTGGAAAAGATGGATATATTGTGCACTGCTCATGTATCTAAAAAATATTACAGGAACATTGTCCTTTGAGGCTTTCCTGAGAACTTTCCTGGGATGTTACAAAAGCACTGAGTGACATATAAATAACTACAAAATATATATATATATATATATATATATATATATATATATATATATATATGTTGTCTTTCGGCTTTTCCCAGTTAGGAGTCGCCACAGCGGAGCTCCGGTCCGCTAATGATTGGCAGTAGATTTTCACGAACGCCAAGGTGCCAGCTCGACGTTCAACCTTCAACGAATATATATATATATATATATATATATATATATATATATACACATACACACACACACACACACACACACACACACACACATACATACACCCATTTAGTCACAGCATCAGTTAAATTCTGAGTTAAATATCCTGCATCTTTGTGGGCTTTAGATTGGAATGCATGCCTTTTGTTTCTCAAATGCTAGTACAGCTATAAGTGACTTGACCAAATTAGTTCAGGACTTGTTTGGCATTAACTATATTTTGTTTGCTGTTCCTTGCTGTCTTACATTTTGTAGCTACGTAGTATTTGTTTAACAGTTTTAAAGCAAAAGAGCAGTACTGCTGCTTTATCTTGTTGAAATACTTGCATTTGTATTCATTTTTAACAGTCAGGTGGGTGTTTTTGGAATGACTCTAGGAGATCAGCATGTATGAAGTTTTTAGAATGGAGCATGATAAATATAATGATACTGCTGCCTTTTATTGTATTGGTAAGATGGTGGTGAGATGGACTTGGTTCTGTGTCTTGGGAAGCTTTGTTGTATTACAGTCAAACCTTGTGTGAATGAAGTAATTGGAAGTGATGCTGATATTATGGTTCATATGTATTGTGTGTGTTTGTGGACTGAATGGTGCAGACTCCTTTTTATTCTCCTTGGTTTTTGTTCCTAACTGTGGTTGTGGCTGTTTTCTAGTTTAAATGAGGATTTGTCTACTTGTCTGAGGCAGTTGTGTTTTTCCAGGTTGCTGAGGGAGTGACTCCTCCAGGTAGATGCTCCGTTTGATTTGTGCTTGGCTGGACAGTTTCTCAAGTGTCCAGTTGTTTCAAGAATTGTGTGCAACACAGCTAAAAATCTTGTGAGAGTAACTTTCATTATATTTGCAGGTAACATAATAAGGTATTTTTGAAACATCTTTATTATCACTTAAAGCACAGGCAAACATATTAACAGAAAAGAAAACAAAAAAACATATTAACATTTTTCCATTTGCATATACTATACATCAAATATTTTTCATTTTTTTTGTAACTATCATCAATCCAGTATTATATAAATTGCCAAATTCCTGCCCTCACTTAAACCTTATTCCTTTTCCTCTTCCTGAACATTATTCTGCATGTATTGCTCCCACAATTTCCATTTATTTCTATGTAATGTGCTCTTTCCCTTTTCTAAAGACCCCCTTTTCCAGTTCTTTTACCTGTCTTATAATGTTCAGTACTTCAAATACAGTTGGTTGAGACTTGGATTTCCATTTTATAGTAATTGTGTTTTGGCAGCCAACCGAATTAAACTTAATAAGACCTCACTATGTATAGGAAATTCAGATCATGTGACCATGCTGAAAAAAAATCATTTCCTTTGTTACACATAGACATTTGCTCACCCAGTATTTTCGGCAAAGTACTCTGTAGGGAATTTTTAAAATCTGCCAACTCATTACACTTCCAAAACATATGTTGCCAGTTACCTCTTTCTTCCCTTTCACACCTCCAGCATTTGCTCTGTACTTAAGAAAAAATTATTTGAAGTCTGTTTGGAGAATACAATTACCTATATAAACACTTCAAGCTAAGATCCTAAACTTTTTGGACTTTGTTGCATACTTGAGAGCCATACATATGTCCTCACATTGTTCTCTTGTAAATTGCTTTTTCATTCTTGCTTTCCAGTCTTTCTTTCATCGTCTGATTGACTCTTAAAATTATCATGCAGTATTTTGTATGCCTTAATAATAATCCTTTTTTTAATAGAAGCATCTCTTCTAGATTCAGCTAAAAACTACAGGAGTAGGTCTTTCACTGGCTACGCCCCAGCCAACCCAGGTTCAGTTAGCAGCTCAGTCGACTGACAGAGCTCCGGGGAAGGGATGGGTGTGCTCATCCCATGTGCACGGGCGCTCGTTGATATGCTGCTTAAGGGGGCATGTTCCAAAGAGGGGAGTTGCCCTTGGATGTAAAAACATGTGTGGTGGGTGGAGAAAGGGAAGTGGTTAAGTCATAACCCCCCCCCCCGAAAGAAACACAAACAAACTGAGCCCCCAAAACACCCTCAGGATCCATGACCGTCCCAGCAAAAAAATAAATAAATAAACAGATTAAGTCCAGGATGGGGGGGGGGGGTGGAGATGAAACTGGTAGACCCAGCATGGACGTTAGGCACTGGGAGCCAAACCGGTAACAATGAGGTTTGAGGGAACCAAAAAAAGATTACCCTATCCCTTTCTCTTTGCCTATACTCTGATATCAATCCCTGGTACAGAAGGCAGTCTCTAGCCTGCAGTCCAGACTTCTTCTTAACCTCAGTCTGCTCTTTTACCTTTTCCTCTCTAGTTATTTGCTCTCAATACCTTGGTTCCTTTGCCAGTTTTCTCTAGTAAATTCCAGCCCCCTCTTGCCTATTTTCTGTACCTCTACTTGCAGTCATCCCTTTGTGCAAAATCTACTTTTTCCATTCTCTTGTTGGCTTAGGTGTTAGAATACTTTCTCTTACAACATCAATGTAATATTCTGTATGGTTATTATTTTCTTTAAGGATCTGCATCCAGAATCCCACTGTCTATTTCTTGAAACCCCCCCCCCCCCATCATCATCCCTTTCCATTTTGAATTATAACATTCTGCTTGTGTTATTTATGTGAGCCTTAACTGTATAGTTCTAAAATATCTCTTCAAATCAGGTAATCCTAAACCACCTTGTTCTATTGGAAGGATCACTTGTCCCACTTAACTCTTGCCCTCTTCCCCTCCTAGATAAATTCCTTCAACTTTTTATTAATTATTGTCCACGACTTCTCCTCTGGTTGATAAAAGTATGCCTGACCCATATATAAAACTAAAGGGACTAAAATCGTTTCCACTGCTTGTATTTTCCTATCCATGTCTTTAAAATGAGCTTTCAGTTTCTCTGTTTTTGCATTATCTTTTGTTTATTCTCTTCCCATATATCCCTAGCTGCCATAACAAAATCCTTTTTAATCCATTAATTCATACTCCTAAATACTTCATCTTATCATTCTCAATAAATAAGGGTATTGCTAAACCAATTTTGTGTGGGTAAATAATTTATGACTATAACCTTTGTTTTATCTTCATAAATCAACCAAAGACTTGAAACTGTCTCAGAATGTTCCACAACACTTGAAATGTTCTTTCCTGGATTTATCAGGTACAAAATAATATCATCTGCAAATAATGCCAGTTTTTCTTGAGTAAACCCGTGGTGGTGGTGCGGTAGCATTGTCAACTCACAGTAAGACGCTGTCCGATTTGATTCTCAGCTAGAGCGTCTTCTACGTGGAGACATGCGTGAATGGGCGTACCTTCGTTGAAGGTTGTGCGTCAGGGCTGGTAACTCGGCACGTAAAAATCAACTACCAATCATTAGCGGATCGGAGTTCCGCTGTGGTGACCCCTAACCGGGAAAAGCCGAAAGACACAAACGAAATATACCAGTTATATCCTTGTATTTCTGAGCACTTTATTTTCTTTGCCAGTGGCTCTGATGTAAAGCAGATAAAGAGGGAAGAGGACACCCCTGTCTGGTTCCTCTGTTCAAACACAACTTATCAGAGAAGAACTCTCCCACTTCAATTCTTGCCTCAGATCCTTTATGTGTCCTTCTGATTAACCTTATTGTTATATTATGGAACACAAATGCTTCTGTTACTCTTCTCCTAAAATAGTAGCTCACTCTGTTGAATGTTTTCTTTGCATCAGGACCCAACAACAACATTGTTCCTTTTTTTCATTCTTCCCTGCGGATCCTCATCATTCTGTTAATGTTGTCAGATGTTTGCCTCCCCTTCACAAAACCACAATAATCCATATCTGTCAATTTTGACAACACCTTTGCTATTCTGTTAGCTAGTATAGGCATGAACACTTTATAATAATGGTTTCAAATTGAAATAGTTATGTATGAAACTGGGTCTGATGAATCTTTATTGTCCTTAGGTGTTACAGCCACCACAACTTTCTTCCCAGATATTGGTGCTTCAAATTCCTTTAAAATACTGTTAAGCAAAATCTTCCAGATCTTTATCACTTTCTTCCTTCATGACTTCCATATTTCCACAGGAATACTGTCTGTTCCTGGAGACTTTCCTAAAACTTAATTATACAGTATCTTTTTCTGTCTCACCTCCTCCTAGCTTAACTGTTATTTGTTAAGCCTCACCCTCCTCGAACCTAGGCAAAAGTTAAGTCTTCTGTAAATGTTTACATTTCTGCTTTCTTGAGTTCCACATTTCACTGCTTTATACAAATTTTTATTTTTTAAAATGTCTCTAATGCCTTGATAAGATCTCTGGTTATTTTTCTTGTTATAATCTCCAAGTTTGACTACAACCCTGTCTGCTATCTGTTTCCTAAGTCATTGTGGTGAAATTTTTTGTGCTGTCTAGTTATTATCAAGAAATAGTTGATGTGAAGTTGTTCAGTCTTGCCGTTCATTCATCACTGATGGGTTCGGAGCCGATCCTCGGCTCCGACACGGCCGACTAGCAAGCTTCAAAGTTCTCCAGTAGCTCGAGACCCCACCCCTTATCCTACAATGCACTGCTGGAATTACCCCAAATCTAGTTTGCCGCGACACGGATCTCTTGGTTTCCAGCTTGGCTCGAGACTTTATTGGGAGTTTTTCAACTTTCAGCAAGTTATATTTTTCATTTTTCATATATCCTTGTTCTATTCTTAATAGCAGATATTACTAGCTAGTAGATAGTAGTTTTTCTGTGTTCATACCCCTTCCCTCAGTATAATCTATCTTGCCTTCAGCCCTTTTTCCTTAGGATCCCTTCTTTAGTTATTAGTCAGTGTTCCCTGTTGGGGACTATTGTTTTTGGATTTCTTAATACTGTTTATAATTATATAGTTGTCAGTTGCCCCTTTGGGCTCTGTGTGTGTTTGTGTGAGTTAGTTAGTTAAAACAGCTCGTAGTTAAATAGTGTGTTTCAGTTGTGGAAATGTCTGAAGAAAAAGACAAACATCCAAAGTCTGGGTTTAAAAAATGCCCAGACTGCGGACAGAAAATGTCAGTCACGGATGCCCATGTGCAGTGTGTTTACTCCTTGGGTGAGGTGCACCTGCAAGAGTCTTGCAGTATCTGTCACTCCTTTTCCACCAGATTGTTAGCAGAAAGGAAGAGGAAATTGATTGATGGGGTATCATCAAACACCCCTTTTCTGAGGCATTGTCTGAGCAGGATGGAGCCAGTAAATCATCTAAATCTTCTAAATCTTCCTCTGATTCTAGGTCCAAAAAAAAGGAAAAAGGTCAGAAAGTGTGGTGACTTCGCATCCACTGCCTTTGGAGCCACCAGTCTGTTCTTTTCGGAACCGGAACACTGCTCTGGAACCAGTTGCCAAAAAACCTACATCCATATTGCTCCAGTCGGCTCCATCTGTTCACTCTTCCAGGTCCTCTGTCAACCTATCTGATCTGGATATGGACCAGCTGCTTCAGAAACTCTTAAAGGCACCAGGCCTAGTTAAATTGCTGTCGGCTCAGACACAACCATCGGAGCCGAAGACCACTACTCTTGAATTGTCTGCTCCTCCTCCGAGCCATACCGGACCTTCGGAGCTGGAGGAGGCCGACCTGATGATTGTGGATCCCTTGGAGCTGACACCTGCTCCATTGTCGTCGGCTCCATCTGCTCGGACATTATCGGTGCCGACTGGAGACTCTAGGAGCCGACACTCTCCGGTCGGGTCCGGGGAGGATAGCCGCACCGACTTGTCGGTGCCGACTCTTCCTCTCGGGGCCTCGGCTCGGGTGAGCTCGGCTCCTACCTTGGGCTCAGAGCCCACGGCTTTGGTGCGGGAGGAGATCGCGGCTCCGTCAGAGCCATCGACTCCTCATCGGAGCCGAGGTGCATTCGATGCCATGAGGCGAGTGTTGTCTCCTAAGACTTCCTCATCTCAAGGTCTGGCCTCTTCTTCCCCTAAAGTGCCTATGTCAGTTTCTGTCTCCTCCAGTCATCCCAAGTGTAGAGACCCTGAGCCTCAGGTAGCCCCACAGGGTGCTCCCTGCTCTTCTGAGACCTCTCCAGAAGTTCCCCCTGAAGAGGTTCCCAGGAATAGATTATGCAAGAGGAGGCATTTGGACTCCCCCCCAGGAGTCTCTGACATCGGACACTGACCTGGATGAATCAGAAGGGTCCCCTAGATCCCCCTCTGAGGACATCTCCTTTGCAGAGATTCTTGAAATTCTTAGGCAGGGGGGTGATTGGCAGTCCAAGAGTCCTACTGAGGATGAGTCTGTTCTCTTGAAGGCGTTCGGGTATCAGCCTTCCACCTCTTGGGTATCTCCGCCCTACGATGAGCTTATGGATCTGGTCTCTTGTAGGGCGTGGGAATCTCCAGAATCTACAGAACCTGTTCCTAGGAGGCCTAATAAGTTTATTTCAACCCCTGTGGATAAGTCCTTTTTGACCAAGGGAGTCCCTGTTGATGCCATGATGGTGGCGGCAGCCACGAAAAAGGAAATGTCTGAGACTTTCTCATCTATCCATCCTCCTAACAGAGAATCTAGGATCATGGATATATATATGGGAAACGTATGTTCAGTTCAGCGACTTTCTCACTCAGATCACTGAAGTACTTGACACATTTTACCAGACTGCAGGGAGATCTCCTTAAGGAGTTGGGAGATACTCTTCAGGGTGCTGTAGCTTCGAGTGTATCTGACAAGATTGCCACTCAGCTCTCTACCCTCAATTCGATAGTCAGCTTGTCCATGCGCCTCATATCATATGCAGTTGATGGTTCGAGTAGAGCCGCAGATACAGGAATTGTTCTTCGTAGGCATGCCTGGATGTGACTCTGTTCCTTCGCGGAACCCTTCAAGTCTTCCTTTACTAATGCCCCATTTGACGGCTCATCTTTGTTTGGGCCAAAGGTGAAAGGAGACTTTGACCAGGTGTGAGCAAGAAGGAAAGACTCTGTCTGACGTCGGAGTCCATTTTTCCACCCCCACTCGACCCTTTCCCAAAGGTCAGAGGGGAAGAAAGATGTGGTTCCGGAAAGCCCAAGGAGCCTTTCAAGACACATGTGGAGAGCCCCCCTCCAGAGGCAGAGGAGGGGGTTTCAATGGAAGACGCCGCCGTCACAGCAGAGGAGGTCCGCAACACCAGGGTGACAGAGATAACTTCTCTGGTCAATCCTACCAGCGCTCCTGAAGGGAGGCCTGGCTGTCCTACTCTGGAGGCAGTCAGGGGTCACTTATCGTTGTACCTAAAAGCCTGGCTAAATATAACAAGCGACAGTTGGGTACAAAGTACCATTTCCAGAGGGTATTTCATACCGTTCTCCACCCAGCCTCTTCCCGTCAAAAAAATCCCGAACGTTCCACCCAGTCACATGGGACAAGCAGCAGTAGAGGTATGCTGATTGCTACAAAAAACGAGTCATCCAGCCAATCCCAGCAGACCAGACAGGATTCGGAACTTATTCAAGGTTCTTTTTGGTTCCAAAGAAAGCAGGGGACTGGAGACCCATTTTGGATCTCAGCAGACTCAACCAGTTTATGAGAAAAGAGAAGTTTTGAATGGTCACGCTATAGTCCATACTCCTGTTCTTGGGAAACGACAATTGGATGTGCTCGATCGATCTCAAGGATGCGTACTACCACATAAAGATGGCCAGACCATCCAGAGATCACCTGCGTTTCCAGCTGGAAGCCAATCATTATCAATTCCGAGCTCTTCCCTTTGGTCTCACTTCAGCCACCAGAGTGTTCACCAAGTACATGGCAGTACTCACGGCTCACCTGAGGCATCTAGGATTCCAGGTGTTTCCGTATCTAGACGATTGGCTCCTTACCTCCACCACCAGGCATCAACTTCTTCAAGCGAGAGAGGCTACTCTGACACTCTGCGATCGGCTAGGCATCACAGTCAACTTCGAAAAGTCTGCCTTGTTGCCATCGCAGCATGTCGTTTTTATAGGGACAGAACTAGATACATCACCCACCACTCTCCGCCTTCCGCCAGAAAGAAATTTTCAGGGAAAGACTGCCTAAGGCACATGGACAGATCAAGAATCTCATCTGCATATCAGTGTCCTGGAGATGAGAGCAGTACTTCTAGTGTTGCAATACTTTCAGGACTCTCTTCCTCTAGGGACAGTTGCAATACAGAAGGACAACATGTCAGTGGTCTGGTATCTGAACAAACAAGGCGGGACCAAGTCTTATCCCCTTTGCCGAGAAGCCCTCAGAATATGGCAGTGGGCACTGTCATCCCAGCGCTTTCTGTTGGCAATGCACATCCTGTGCAAATCCAACGTCATAGCAGACAGACTGAGCAGAGCAATCTTATTGCCCCACGAATGGTCCCTCAAACAAGAGATTGCAGACAGGATCTTCCGCAAATGAGGCCAGCCTTCCTGCGACCTGTTCGCCAGTCACATCAACAACAAATGCAGAAGCTATTTTGCCCTGATTTCCACGCCAGATCACTCCCTGAGGGATGCTCTTGTCCACGTCTAGCCCCCCGGGTCTTCTCCACCATTTCCCCTGATAGCCAAATTCTTACAGAAAGCAAAGTCGCTGGGATGGATGATCGTCCTTATAGCCCCTCATTGGCCTCAGCAGATTTGGTTCCCGTTTCTTTATAATCATATTCTGGAAGATCCATGGATCCTGGACCCAGTTCCAGACTTGTTGACACATCCGTCAGGGGATCTTCATCCATCCTTGCAGACACTGAAGCTAACCGCTTGGCTGCTCCAATTCCCCACATAGCCAGGCTCTATAATCTTTCCCATGACACTAGTCAGATTTTGTTGGCTTCCCATAAACCTTCCACCAGAAAATGGTATCGTAGTAAGTGGAAGAGATTTTCCATTTGAGCTTCTTTCCACAACATTGACCCTTATCAATTGCCATTGTCTTTTATCTTACAATTCTTGACAGAAATCTTCAACAAAGGAGCAGCGGCGGCTACGGTGCGAGTGCAGTTAGCTGCTATATCTAATTTCCATCTAGGAATTGATGGTTTGAATATTATGGCTCACCAGTTGTCTAAGGCTTTTCTAAAAGGTTCCTTTCACATAAGGCCTCCAGTGAAGACACCTTATTCCCCCTGGAATTTGAATTTTATGTTATCTTGTATCATTCTTCCTCCTTTTCAGCCTGCATCATCTTGTGAACTAAAATTTCTGTCATGGAAAACTATCTTTTTAGTAGCCATCACTTCAGCCCGTAGAGTGTCAGAGCTCCAAGCCCTATCCATCAAGCCCCCTTACATGGTCTTCCATCCTGGCAGAGTATCTCTCAGGACAAATCCATCCTTTTTTCCCAAAGTATGTTCTGAGATTAACATTAATCAAGTCATTGAGTTGCCCGTTTTCTTCCCTAATCATACCAACAAATTGGAATATATGTTGCATAAACTCGATGTTCATAGACAACTTAGATTTTATTTGGACAGAACAAAAGACATTAGGAAGTTAGATCAGCTCCTTGTGTTTTTTTCTGAGGCCAGGAAAGATAAACCAGTTGCTAAAACAACCCTAAGTGGCTGTCGGATTGTATCACCTACACATATGCTTGTCATAATATGCCCTTGTCTAGTAAGGTAAAGGCTCATTCAACCAGAGCAGTTTCTACCTCTTCAGCCTTTCAAGCCAAATTACCTTTGGATAACATCTGTGCAGCAGCCACATGGTCTAAACCTCACACTTTTATAACTCATTACAAAGTGGATAAGGCCTCCAGGGACAGGGCTTCATTTGGTTGTACAGTTCTGAAGAGTGTACTTCTGTGAGCCACCCAAGATCAGGGTGCTAGGGACGCTACTCATCAGTGATGAATGAACGGCGAGATTGAACAACTTCACATAAAGAAGTTGTGTACTCCCCATAATGTTCCATGTGAGTTGTTCCATCTCGCCTTCATTCTCGCGTCCCTCCCTCCTTCCCCCTCCTGGCTGGCAGTTGACCTGGAGGCTGTCTTCATCCTGGTTTTTCAATGTGTATTCATTCCTAGGCAGAATAATTATTGTACTACATTATGGTACGCAGCAAACAAGATCTGAGGTAATTCCAGCAGTGCATTGTGGGATAAGGGGTGGGGTCTCGAGCTACTGGAGAACTTTGAGCTTGCTAGTCGGCCGTGTCAGAGCCGAGGATCAGCTCCAAACCTATCAGTGATGAATGAAGGTGAGATGGAACAACTCACATGGAACATTATGTTGAGTACATAACTTCTTTTTTAATAACACGCTTTCTAAACTTGTGTGTATATTCAGATACTCACTTATTTTCTGTTGAGTGTTTCTGCCTCTTCTTCTGTGAGATTCTGCAGTACTTTAACCGTTGTCAGCCCCTCAAGTAATACCTATTACTTCTCAACCATTTATTTTTCTCTTTTATTTCTACTCTGTTTTTAAACTCCATTTTCATTTTATTCCACTGACTAGCTATAGCTTCTAAAGCTATTTCTATCTTCCCTAGTAACTCTCAAAATAATTGCTACTACCCATTCCTTAAATTCCTTTCTTTTTAATATATAGGTGCCCCCCACACTTTCAAAATGTTGTCTCCGTGTCTCTTTTTCTCTCTCCATTCCCTGTGCTACTTCCTCAGGTCTGTGTGTTCTCACTAGATCTGAAAGGTATTTATCTTCACATTCCTGTTCACCCTGTCATTAGAAAATGTTTATGATTCTCTCTTTTTTCCTCATCTTATCATTTCTCTGCTTTGCCTTTTGTTTTTTCTACAGCTCTGAGAGTCTCTTCAAAACGTCTGGCTCCAGTTATAGCCTACTGCAGACTCCATGGTATCCAGATTTTCCTTATATGGTCAACCTTATCATTCAGGCTTCTTCCCAGCAGCTTTTTCTTCAGAATCTCAACATTACTATGCTTCTGCTGTGAAGTGTGGGGTCCACCCTCAGTCTCAAAAAATCTGTTCTATCTCCTTTGCAGGATCACGTTTTTCTGGGATACAGGATTTGGATCTTGCATATGAAGGTTTCTTTCTTAGCAGCTATCTTCCAGTCACCTGTTCCTTTACAGGTGGTGTCTGCAAGAGTCTGAGGGCTCTGAGGCGCATGACCTCCCCCTTTCCTATGGTTCCTTTTGCCATACATCACATGAAGAAGCTTCAGTGATATCTAAAGACAGTCTGATTCCAACATTGTAATCTTCTGTAGTTGCCCATGCTTTCTTGCCTTGTCTCAAACAGGCATTAGATATCTCTGAATCCAGGCCTACCTTTTCAAGCTCATAACCCCCACTTAGGAGCTGTTTACAGTCACTTCATATCTGGAATGGGGAGCTTCCTCCAGTAATATCAGGGTTCAGGGAGTGTGGTTCCCCCAATAACTGGAGGACCACATCAGCATCAAAGGAATTGTGGTTCTGCTTTTGGCTCTTCCAGCCTTGCATTCCGTGTAGTTTCCAGTCCTCTCCGTGTTTACACAGACAAAATCACTGTCATGTGGCACATAAACAAGGGGGCACAAAGTCATACCTTCTTTGCAGACTAGCTCTTCTTGTTTGGGAATTTGCTGTCTGCCATCATCTCATCCTTCAGGCAGTTAAGATTCCCTCAAAGTGCAGTCTTGTGGCAGGCAGCCTGAACAGTTCCAGAGTAGATCTTAATGAATGAATGCTTCGCAGAGAGGTCTACCTAGACATCCAATGTGGGGTGTTCCTCAACAGATCTGTTTACCTGTCATCTGAACCAGCAATTTCCCAGGTTCTATTCTAGGGTGCTGAGTCCTATGGCTGGGAAAGTGGACAACATGCCTTTTATATATAAGCTTATCCCCATCTTCCTCTGATTCCCAAGGCATTACACAAGATCATGTGGGACAGGCCCAGAATCTTGTTGGTGACTTCCTTTTGGTCCAGATAACATCGATTCCCCCTTCTGTTTTATCTGGCCGGGGCAGTCATCAGAAGTTATCTCACAGGATGGATCTTCTCTCATAGGGCAAAGGCTATCTCCTTTACCTTCATCTACTCACCCTACATTTGACTGTTTGGGTGATAGGGTTTTGATTCTTGTCTAACACCAGTATTCTGAAGAAGTCTTTGGGTTTTTCAGGAGGCCAGAAAACCCACTACTAGAAAATCCTATGTTGCTGATTGGAAAAACATGTTCTTATAGTTGTCACAGGCATGAATAGGACCTTCTTTGGTATTCCTACAGTTTCTTATGTGCCAGAGTTGCTCAGTTCTTGGCTGGTATATTCATCTGCTACAGCAGCTGTTTCTGCTGGTCTGCCCTTGGATCCACCACTTTCATCTAGGTTTGAAGTTAAACAATTTTTAAAAGGCATCCTTCACATTAGACTCTCAAGAAAACCCATTCCTCCTCCTTGGGACCCTAATTTTGTGTTAGAAAAATTGACTAAGCTTCCTTTTAAACTAGCAGCTTCTTCTACTGTGCAGTTCTGTGGTTGAAAGACTTTTGACCAAGAGGGTCTCTGAACTCCAAGACCTTAGGGCAGTGCCCTCTTCTTTTTTCACACAGATGGAGTTTCTGTATGAACCACTCCTCCTTTTATTGTCCAGAATGTCAATGACTTGTCCTTAAAATCAGTCTGTACACCTTTCTTCTTTTTCCCTTTACCTCAAAATTCTGGTGTGAGGATTCCACGTACTCTAGATTTGCATAGACAGCGCAGATATCTGGATAAAACTAAAGATGTCAGAAAATCTGAACAGCTCTTCATTTTTTTTTTCATGCAAAGAAATTGGGTTTGGCTGTTTCTAAGCAAGCCCTGTCCTCTTGGATTTCTAAGGCCATTTCTTTTTGGTATTTTTTTTGTTGTAAGCAGCTTTCTTCTTCTTCTGTTTGTGCTCATTCTGCCAGGATGGTTGCCTATTCTGGTGCTTTTTTTTCAGTGGTCTGGATGTTAGACTCATTTTGGAAGCTACTGTTTGATCTTTTGTACAAAAACACTACAAGTTGGATGAAGTGTCTAGGGCTGGAGCTGGTTTTGCCAAGACCACCTGTCTTATTTTTTGGAGGGTTCCTTCTCTTGCTTTCTTCTCCCATCATTTACAGTACATTTTATACTGTTCCATTAGTAAAGAATATTGCAACAGTGATAAAGAACAGCAGTACAGTTGTGTAATAACTATAACTGTAGATGTCCTACTTTTCACTATAGCAGCATGTCATTCCTCCCTCCTTACCCCTTATTAGTCTCTATTTTCTTAACTTCTGCATGAGGGGTCCTCCTTTTTTCCCTTTCTTGATGCACATGCTCTTTCCTTTGTTCCTCTTAGGTTGGTCTTGTTCTTCTGGGGCAGTTCAGTTCTGAGGATTAGATGTCTGTACATCAGTTGTGCACCTTACATCCTGGACATAGGACATATATCTGATATGGTGCCTGGAAGGGCTTAAGGTTTTGATATGCTGACCGGACATACGTCTGTCCTTGGTAGGATATCCCTTTAGTAAGGAATACTGCAACAGTGAAAAGTAGGACATCTACTGTTATGGTAAGTTCTTTCAAAACTCTACTTTTTCTGTTTAACAATTTTCATTCACGCTAACATTATATAAGTTGATCACTTCTTACCTTCTCTTAAATTTCAGCTCTCCTGAATGTTGATCTGCGTGCCTTATTCCATCAAATTCCATTTGTTTCTATTTAATTTCCCCTTTACCTATTCTAAACATCCCATTTTCAGTTCTTTTTTCTCCTTTACAGTATTCAGTACATCAGTTATGGTTGTTTAGATTTCGAGTTCCATTTTCTAGTAATTGCTTTTTGGCAGCCAAGAGTAATAAACTTAGTTGTTATGTCTAGGCAATTCAAATCCTATATCCCAGCTGAAAAGAATCATTTCCTCAGTTACAGCCATTTGCTCCCTAAGTATTTCTGACAAAATGTTCTGTAGGCAGTTTTTAAAATCTGCCAAATAATTACATTCCCAAAAACATGTTCCTTGTTACTTCTCCCCTTCCCAACCCAATTCCAGGATTTGCTGTCTGCCCGAGGAAAATTTTTCTGAAGTCCGCTTTGGGTATAAAAATGCTTGTGCTAACACTTCCATGAAAAAGTCCAAAACCTTTTGGATTGTGTTGCATACTTGGTAGCTATGCAGCTGTCCTCTCACTTTTCTCTGGTAACTTGCCTTTCCAGTCTCTTTATATAATCTTTTCTGGTCTCTTCTGATGGATTCTTACCATTTATCTATTTTTTTTAACAGCAGCTTTTCCCTTTGGTTATAACTGTGTTAAGTCCTTTTAGGGAAGACATTTTTAATTTGCAATCCAAACTTTTGCTAAGCCTCATCCCATTCTTATCTTTACATCCCTATTTATTTGCTCCCAGTGCCATGGTTCCTTTTCTGATTTTCTGTAATAAATCAGCCCACTCTTGTCTGTTTTATTCAGTCATCCATACCAATAGAATCTCTTTTCTCCATTCCTGTATTGACTTAGTTTTCAGAATACTTTCTGTTACCATATAAATATAAATATAATCTGTTTGATTAGCGCTGTTCACCTTAAGGACCTGCATCTAAAATCCTACTGTGTCCTTGTATCTTGACCATAAGGAAGTTATGTTTATTTATTTTTATGAAAACCCTTGTTTTCACTATCATTTCTTTCCACTTTGATTAATAACCTTCTATTTGACTTGTATGCATGAGCCTTAATTGCTTAGCTCTAAAGTTCTCTTCAGATCAATTAACCCTAAACCACCTTGTTCTGTTGGAAGAATCTACTTATCCCACTTAACTCTTGCCCCCTTTCCTTCCCAGACTTGTTTTTTGTTTTTCTTTTGGCTTTTCCCGGTTAGGCGTCGCCACAACGGAACTCCGGTCCTCTAATGATTGGTAGTCAATTTTTATGGTGCCGAGGTGCCAGCCCGATGCCCAACCTTCAACGAAGGCACGCCCATTCACACATGTCTTTTGAATGCCACTCGACCGTGGGGAGGACATACAGACTCCACACACAAGGCGCTCCAGCCGAGAATCGAATGGGAGAACCTCTTGCTGTGAGGCGACAATGCTACCACTGCACCACCATGACTTTCCCTTTCCTTCCCAGACTACTATCTGTTAATTATTGTCCACAACTTCTCTTCTAGTTGATAAAAATATGCCTGACCCGTATATAAAACTAAAGGGACTTAAACATTTTCACTGCTTTAATCTTACTATCCACATCATTAAACAAGAGCTTCCAGTTTCTCAGTTTTTGTAATTGTTTTTAGTATTTTCCCATACATCCTTGGCTACCATAATAGAATAATTTTTAATCCATACACTAAATACGTCATCTTTTTGTATCCCTATAAATTGTGGATATTTATTTATTTATTATTTATTTTCAGTTTGATGACCGGGGAGGTCCACTGGGCTCAAGGAGCCCGTTTTCAGTGGAGGCCCGGGGAGAATTCATGTGTGGGTGCATAGTTTACTGCTATATTCTTTGTTTCCTCTTCATTTATTTTATATTAAAAAAAAAAAACACGAAGTATTCTTTTTTCGATTTATCATGAACATAATTTCATCTGTGAAGAAATCTAATTGTTCTTGATTACCATACCAATTATACCCATAAATTTGTGAGTCTCTTATTTTCTTTGCCAGTGGCTGTAAGTGTAAAGCAAATAAGCAAAGGAGAAAGATTACATCCCTGCCTGGTTCCTCTATTTAAATGCAACTTGTTTGAGAGGACCCCTCCCACCTCAATTCTTGCCTCTTAACCTCATATATCCTTTTAATTAACTATTTTTCTATCAGAAAACACAAATGCTGCCATTGCCATATTCAGTAAATTCAAGCCAACTCAGTCCAATGTGTTGTTTCCATCAAGACCCACCAACAACAGCTGTATTTTTCTTAAAGTCTGCTTTCCTGTGGATCATCATCATCATTCTTTTCATGTTGTCAGATGTTTTCCTTCCCTCCACAAAACCACATTCCAGCCATATCTTTCAGTTTTAGCAACACATATGCCAATCTCTTAACAAGTATCTTTTGCAACCCTATGCAACCACCAGGCCCTTAAGGTCTAGCACACAAAACCTCCTCAAAGTAACCAAATATAACAATGAAGCTGGTAAGTCTGTCTACAGTCACTGTATAACAAAAACCTGGAACTCCCTTCCTGCCCATATAACTGACAACAAATCCCCATCACAGTTCAAGAAACTTGTTAAAACTCACTTTTTGAATAATCGACTGTGCTCCTGTATCCCCCTCGCTAATGTCTCATTAGAACACTTCACCTAACTTAAGTAACTCTGCCAAGCCAACCAATCATAGTACTGTACCCACTTAGGAGTGTTAATCTACTGCTCATCCCATCTCTCCAGGAGTTAGGGAGAATTACCCAGCAATGTGCTTTCCATAAGCAACTAAAACCAGGAGAAGACATATTGTAAATCAGTTTATCCTTCTCAACTAAAACCAGGCGAAGACGTGTAGTAAATCAATTTGTTATCCTTCTCAACTATAGCGAGCATCATCTGCTCTCTCGGAACCTTATTCTACATCTCTCTGCTTTTACTCTGATAGTAAATCTATCACAAGAATCCTAAACTTAGGAATATCTTCTAAAATTTAATATTATATTGTAAAGAACGTATCCTATCTGTTAGTTAATATGTATGTCAAAGTCTCTTCTATGGAATTTGTATGTCAAAAGTTGTCCTTAAAACTATGTTTTGTAAAAAAATTGTTCTCTTGGAGCTTTTCTCCCCGGGCCTCCACTGAAAACGGACTTGTAATCCAGTTGCACTCTCCCGGTCAACAAATGTAAAATAAATATTCTATAATACATAAATACACTATTTTTTTCTAATTTTGCAAATGCGGCTGTGTGACAATAATCTAGAGCCAATATTCACATTGTTTAAAATTGAAAATGGTCTTAATGAAGCTGAGTCTGGGGTTTGTTTACCCTGTATGGGTATTACATCCACCATAGCTTTCTTTCATGCTACTACTGTTCCCTCTTATCACATTCTTCCATCCTAACTTCCGATTACAAACCTCTCAACGGTACAGATTTTCGCAGAATGTCCAGATTTTTGTCTCATATTTTTGGTCTGTTTTTCATAAAATTGTGGTTTTCTGGCAAATTAGTGGCAAATCATTCAAGACTAAAGTTAGAAAATAATGACAGACGTACGAGACTCCATACCCTTCAGAAAATTCATGCTAATGCAAAACCTGTTATTCTGCCAACTTTCTAAGTTTGTAAGAGCAATATATAAAAAATGTCCCTATTTTTGGGCCTTTGTCCCACTTTTATATATGGCTTTGTCCAGATTTCTTGCTCTGAGAGGTTGAGAGGTATGCAGGTATCTGTAATAAAGCTATAGGACCTTTGGATATTTTCCTTGTCACGTGCTCCCTACATTTGACAACAATATTTTTAATTTCTGTTGGTGAAGTTGCTGTGCTAAGAGTTTTTGTGCTTTAAAGTTGTTTTCAAACAGTGCTTGTTTAACAGCAACCTTTGTAAGCTCTTGCATGTGTTATCAGTATTTGCCATTAGTTTCCTTTTATCATTATGCAGTTGCTCCACGTATTATGTGCAGTTTCTCTTCCTCTGAAATATTTTGACAACCTGTCTAAATGATTCCTATTACTTTTTTCCATATTTATTTCTGCCATATTTTAAATTCCATTTTCATTTTATCCCAGTCCCTTTATCTATTCTGAAGAAATGTCTGTCTTCCTTAATAACTCTCATATCATTTCCACTACCTATTCCTTAAATTCCTGTCCTTTAAACAAATAAGTAGGAAAGTCTTAGTGTCTCATTAGTACTTTATTGTCCTGCATCTTTATCTTGGTCTTTATTGCTACATGATCTGAAAAAGTTATTGAATGTGTTTAAAAGATTTCCATTAAATACCTCTTTTCCTGTGAAATGTAATTTGTATCCAAGAGAGCCATAGCCAGTTCATCTAGTACCTGGTGGTGGTCCCTGAAGTAGTGCTTCGCCCTCCCCTGCTCTTCAAGTTAAGAGCAAAAAAGAATTGGGCTTTTAATGTAGAAAGCCGATTGGTGCTTTTGTACCAATCAGCTTCATACAACAGCCAAATCTGCACCCATAGCTCTTTATGTGAAGAACCAAAAAAAAGACCTCGGCATTTACTCTAGAAAGCCAATTGGTGCTTTTGTCCCAGTGGGCTTTCCTCCGATACACATCCCTCTCCCTCAGCTGTTTAATTGAAGAGCAAAAAAAAAAGTGTGTGACCTGAAGTGCCTTTTGTACAGGCATTGTGGTTGTTGTCTTTCGGCTTTTCCCGGTTAGGGGTTGCCACGGCAGAACTCCGGTCTGCTAATGATTGGCAGTAGATTTTTACATGCCGAGTTGCCGGCCCTGATGCACAACCTTCAGCGAAGGTACGCCCATTCACGCATGTCTCCACACAGAAGACGCTCTAGCTGAGAATCGAACAGGACAACGTATTACTGTGAGGTGACAACGCTACCGCAGCACCACCACCGCAGTACTGTACAGGCATTGTGGTACTGAAATATATATTAAGGAATGCAAGAAATCTCAATTTGTCCCCCCCCAGCACTTTGTGCCCAGGGCAGCTGCCAGCTTCACTCCATCCTTGTTATAGTACAGCTGTGCAGTCTAGCCAAGTTTTGTACCTTGGGAAATAATATCTAGTTCCTGCTAGTAAATCAGCATCTTCCAGTCAAGATATTGGTTCATAGGTTCATAGGTTCATACTAGGCTATCTGCCCTAGGGCATTTATAAGCCTAGCCAGAGTGTGTTTGGCTTTCGCCACCCATTTTAAATTAATTTTGCTATGCCTTTTTTTGAGGTTAGTATACTGTGCCTCTGTCTAACAGTGACACAGAAGTGATAGCCGGGGTAAACCTACGATCTCCCATCCACTCATCAAGATTCCTCTTGAAGAGAGTCAATGTGGGACTCTGCCTAACCTGGACTGGGATTTTATTCCAGAGTGAAGGGAGTCTCTGGGTTATGAATCTGTCCCTCCAGCATGTCCTATTTATTTCAGTGCTGAGGTTCAAGTCTCTCGAGCGTAGCTCGATGGGATTTGGATTTTCTGAGGTGCAGCATGTCCATTAATTCTGGGTTGGACATGGCTTTATACGTCAGGCACAGATCGCCTCTGAGCAGGCGGTATGCCACTGAGTAGAGCTGGAGTTTCTTTAACCGGGCAGCATATGGCATCTGTTTGAGCCCTTTGATCCTCTTGGTGAGGTACTTTTGGGGTCTTTCCAGTTGCTGCAGGTGTCTGGTAAGGTACATCCCAAAAGGGGCATTGTACTCAATTATGGGCCTGATGAGGGATGAGTAAAGAGGTACGATGACCTCCCCTGATCTAGATGTGAATCCCTTCTTGATTAGGTGGGCTATATAAAATGTTTTTCTAGCCACTTTGGCCACGTGGTTGTCAAATGAGAGATTGCTATCAACTTGGGTCCCCAGGTCCGTAATGACTTCTTCTGTACTTAATGGATTACCACCTATGTGGTAATTTGTGGGCACTTTGTTTTTGCCAAAGGGGATGACTATACACTTTTTGGCGTTTAGCTTGAGGCCATGGCTCTGGCACCAGTTGTCTGTTTCTATGAGGCCCTTTTGGAGGATGCTTGTGTCGGCTGGAGAGTTGATTATGGCCCAGTTTGCAGTCATCTGCGAACTTGGTCAGCCACAGTCCTTCCGTGTTGGCCTGTACCGCCAAGAAATATATACCGAACAAGAGAGGTCCCAGGACTGAGCCTTGTGGGACGCCACTTGTAACTGGTTTGGAGTCTGACATGGCTCCAGCAATTCTAACCATGTGGGTTCTGTCCTTGAGCCAGTTTGCAACCCATCTAGTGACATACGGGTTTATATTTAAGCTGGTGAGCTTATCTATAATGCCCGAGTGGGGTATTGTATCGAAGGCTTTTGCGAGGTCCAGGTAGGCTGTGTGGACCACCTTCCCCTCGTCAATGGCCTTGGTGGCTGTTTCAAAGAAATCGACCAGGTTTAAGAGGCAGGATCTGCCCTTAACAAAGCCAAACTGGGTAGGATCCAGTGTCTGTAGGTCCCCAATATCTTTATTTATGATGTCCATGATGATCCTTTCCATAGCTTTGCAGACCAAGCTAGTCAGGCTTATGGGGCGATAGTTTCCAGGATCCGTTGAGGCACCACCTTTGTGGAGAGGGACCACTGTTGCTGTACGCCACTCTTTGGGTACATATCCTGTAGTAAGGCTAAGATTGAACAGTAGTTTTATGTTTGGGTTTAGCTCTTCTTGGAGTTCATGTAGGACACAGCCCGGGACACCATCTGGTCCCATTGATGCTGTGTTTTTTGCTTTGGAGAGGGCGGCTCTTACTTGAGCATCTGAGATGTCAGGGGGGGCAGCACTCTGTTGGGATAGATATTTGAATAGATATTCTCATATATGTCTTCAGAAATCTACCCAATTTTTTTTCCACATTTTCCTTTGTAGGTCCCCTATATATCCTTACTGTTGCAAAGCAGATTCCTGCCCCCACATGTAAATAATAATCCATGCTGAAATCTAATTATTTTTCCCAAAATTCTCTTAAGCTCCATAATAGTAGTTTTAGGTAGGATGTAAATACATGCCAGTGTTAAGCCTCCTTTCCTGCCTCTTACCTCTTATTAATTACCACAAAACTACAATTACTGTTAAAAAAAAACTGCCATTATTGTCTTTATTTTATTCTTATATCACTATTGGACCCTGTCTCATAATCAACACTATTACCCTCTCCACTTTTTCTTTCTCCCTTGATACTGTGCTGAATGTCCATTATGATGTCCTTCCTTTGACAGATTCACATTATCATTTCTATTCAGATGTTGTCTCCTGTAGTGTTGTTATTTGCACCCTACAGTTTTTCATATCATTTTGTAGTTTTCTTTTTGTCCACACCTACAATCCCATTGACACTCCAGGACTGAGTATATCTCAAGACTGACTCACATTTTCATCTGAAAGTGATTTGTCAGTTGTCCTGAACTAATCCATTCCTATCCTTGCATTCTTTCCAGGGCCAGAGACCAGTGAAGTTAGTACCCTTCACATGCTGAGTGCTCACTGTTGGTTTTGGTGCTTTCTAAGAGGTTGCTTGCATTTAGGAAGGTAAAGCAATCCATTCCCTTTTCCCAGGAGAAGAAAGAATTTGAGGTTGCCAGAAGACACTTTCCAGATGGATTGATAGCTGTATTATCTGCTACCATCAGACAGCAAACCGCCTGCTGACTAATGTGATCAAAGTTAACTACAGTAGAGGAGTTTGTATCTCGAGTGTTTGTTTGTGTCTTTCGGCTTTTCTTGGTTAGGGGTCGCCACAGCAGACCTCCGGTCCACTAATGATTGGTAGTGGATTTTTATGTACCGGGTTACCAGCCCTGACGCACAACCTTCAACGAAGGCACGCCCCATTCACGTATGCCTCCACACAGAAGACGCTCTAGCTGAGAATCGAACGGGACAACGTCTTGCTATGAGGCGACAATGCTACTGCAGCACCACCACCGCAGTATGCTTCAGAAATGTCTTCTGTCAGTCATTTGTATTGTGACCACTAAGTCTTCAATACATACGTTCACTGGTTTAGGACTCAACGTTCGAAGCACTGTATATCTGTGATTGTTTGTGTCCTGTGACCCCTGTGGTTTAATGCTTGTGATTCAGCCCAGCCGTAGGACCCGTTCTAGGAATGTTTTGGATGTTAAATATAACAACTCTCAATAGATTTACAAATAAGACTGTCTTTGATGGGCTAGACATACACTCCCTCCCTCCATCCTCCTTTGGACACTTGTCTCCACCATACACCTTCTGCTTTTGGAGTTTCTTCTAAGTTAAGCAAGTATAAAATGTACCCTTATATATAATTTTAAGATTTTTATGTAGAAAAATTTGTTACCCTTTGGTCTATCCACTGTGCCATGTATATTTACAAAGTGCCCGTCTCCAGTAATTGATTACGGCAGGTGTCAAGTCCAGACATTCACATCTTTCAATATTTGAATGCTTATCTCATAGGGATTTCAACTGAATTTGCAGAAATAGGCTATTTGCACTCACTAGGTTTTTTTCTGGATTGTGTTCTGGATTTGTCCCTAGGAAGAACTTTTTTTTCCATTGGACAATGTAAAACAGTACAAGGAAATATTCTTGAACTTCTCCAGCCAGTCTCAGACTTCTGCCAGAGTATTTCTCAGGATTCTTATTTTTATTGCTTCAATGATTATCATGATTCCCTTAGCCAGATTTCACATGAGAAGAACTTAATGGTACCTCAGATCAGTTGACACTCCGCATCAACGCCTTTTATCTTTTCAGAGTTCGTTTCTGGGGTTTGTCAGAAGGATCCAATACTCTTTGATAGAGTTTTGATACCTGTTAGGCACCTTTTGTTTGAAGACAAACAACCAGTATTACAGGAGGTAAAAATACTACTAAGAAATCATTTGTGCAGGTGGAAAAGTTTTTCTAATTGGTGCCACTCTAAGAACCAGGACCCTTTCAAGGCCCAGGTGTTTCTGGTTCTAGATTATTTGTGAGAGTTTTTAATCCTCTGGCGTCTCTTACTCATCTGTTAAGATTCATCTTTCAGCCATTTCTGCTTGTCTGCCCTAAGATCCCACCCTTTTCTCTAGTCGTCAAGTTAAGCATTTTTTTTAAGTAGTTTTAAATGTCTGCACACCTTTATAATAGATGATCTCCTTGGGATCTTAACTTTGTGCTTGAAAAACCAATCAGACTGATTTGAGGTATTTAATGTGGAAAACTGTTCTGTTTACTCCACTAATTTCTGCAAGAAGGGTATCTGAGTTACAAGCTCTTAGGTGAGTCAACCTTACCTCATTTTCCATAAGGACATGATTTCTTTGAGAATTAATCCTTCAATTATGCCTGTAGTAGATGTTCATCGTGTTACACTGCCGCAGTCATTACACTTGGGTTATCCTGCCGTCAGGCGGTTCCCCAGTCGGCCTGAGTTCCAAAGTCTTGGTCCTGCGTCGGTTGCTGTCACCTTCTCCCTGACGTCAGTGCGACAAGGGTATATAAGATGCAGCCAACGCCATTTTCTTCAGTCTTTTTTGCAGCGTGGTGCCTGAAGCAAAAGCAGTTCGCAAGTGCCGGTCAGCCGTCTCCTGAGATTTTCATTCCGAATCCAGAACCAAAGTCTTCTACAAAGCTAAGTACCCCGTTGGGGAAACTTTTTCTTGCCTCAGACCGATGTCAGTAAAAGTTAATAACTGTATTTCTTGTGGGAAGCCAATACCTCATAAGGATTTCCATTCCTATTGTATCCCATGCCTAGGCCCAGACCACGACATCACTGGTTGTCGGTTTTGTGCTAGGTTTAACAAGCGCACTATTAAACGTTGGTTTGATTTTGCCTGACATTATTTTGGTAGAAAATTCAATTATACCATGCCGTCGGAACTTCCGACGACCAGAATACACAAAAAGCGCAAAGACAAGGATAGGCATCCGAGGCCCAAAACTGACGACGAAGCCTCTTCTAGGCCAGTCGCTGGTTCTCCGGTTTTCAGCGAGGCACTTTCGCAGCCCCTGACGACCGCTTCTGTAGAACCACACTCCGCCTCTGACTCCCACGTGGAGATGGCTGGGCCTTTGGACGGAAACTTATCATAGCATCTTATATACCCCTGTCGCACTGACGTCAGGGAGGAGGCGACAGCAACCGATGCCGGACCAAGACTTTGGAACTCAGGCTGACTGGGGAACCGCCTGACGGCAGGATAACCCAAGTGTAATGAGTACAGCAGTGTATACACTCGAACATCTACATTTATGGTAGGTACAAAACTGTACTTTTCTATGTTTACCCTTAGCCAGACCATTAATCATCTTGTATTCTTTCCAGAACCTAAAAGTAACAGAGAAGTAATGCTACTTATAAATGTCCACAGGCTGCCCAGGTACAACTTGGTCAAAATTAATTCCTTTAGGAAAGCCGATCAGCTCTTTGTCTATGATTTTTATTTTATTTTTTGTATTTATTTGACATTTGTTTAGTGGGGAGGTCTGACTGGACCATTTTCAGTGGAGGCCCAGAGAGAAAAGCTCCACGTACAATTAAACAGTTGACAATAATTTACACTTTATAAAGAAGCATAAAGACAAGAGAAACAGTATAACATTGATCTCGCTAGAACAGAACAATAATATTCGAACCATCAGAGTAATTATGGGCTAATGTAATGAGGGCCCATGCAGAAAACTATAACAGAAAATAAATAAATTGTGACTAATACATTTTTTCACACACAATATAATAGCAGAGTTGGCAACTGTTTGTTATACATAGAAATATGCATATGTAGAAGTACATTAGGTGAATGGGGGGGGGGGGTTAGGAATGGAGATGAATAGTGTAAGAGAGAAAAAGGTAGTTGCAGGAATGAGGGTATGGTATGATCAGCCAGATGCTATGCATGGGCAGAGCCATTTGCTGGATAAGTGTTCTTTGAGATAAAGTATGGCACTAAATCGAAAGAGGTGGCGACAGTTAACACGATACCCCGACCCCCATTTAGAAAAAAATGGGAAAAAGGAAGATGATGATGAAGTTCTTTGAGATGTTTAAACTTGGATGGTTTTGTGGTATTTATGCTTTGTTGAGGGATGGTATTCCACAATTTGGATATTCAACTAGAGTATAGAGAGTCTCCAAAGCTGTTGTTTGATTTGGTGACATTTAATAGGAATTTGTTAGATGATCTCATGGTTCTATTATTGGAGTAGGGTTGTACAAGATTTTGTAGAGCTTGGCATTTATTGAGTTGGTATATGATAGTATGGGCAGTGGTAATTTGATTGAGAGATAGTAGATTGGGTAGCTATAGCCATTTTAGTTTGTGGAGAGCAGCACAGTGATGGGATCTGTCAGGGGAGTTTGAGTGGAGTCTGGCGATTTTGTTGTAACAGGACCCAAGTTTAGTTAAGTCTGTTTTTTGTTTTCAGATTTGTAAGGATAAGAGAGGTGTACAGTGTGGTGGACAGTAGTTGAGTCCTTGTAATGGATTATCTGGTGGAGTTAGTTAAGAATGGCTTCACTCTGTAGAGTGAGCCTAGATTTATGTGGGCCTTTTTGATAAGTGCTAGATGTTTGTCAAATCTCAGGCTGTTATCGATGGTGACTCCCAAGTAGTCTGGTGTGTGAGACTGGTTCAGTTTTGGTTTTGTTGGATGAGTAGATGAGAAAAGGGGGAGTGTGGTCAGTTGATTTGTTTGAAAAAATCATTAATTTAGTTTTGCTACTATGAAGGTAACAAAAAAGGACAACCATTGTCAAAGCAGACAATCTCAAGATGACTGTCTCTTGCTATTTCTTTCTTTTATACTTACCGTAATGAGCCACTTCCAGGCAGAGGTAGGGCCCAGTCTGCTAGGGCTTTGGCTTAATCTGTGGTTTTTGGAAAGAGGTGGACTCTACATGTATTCTGGAGGCAGAAACTTGGTCCAGTTTACATGCTTTCTCAAAGCATTACAAGCTGGATTTTTGCTAGGACCATTCTCCAGGGGCTCCTGGATTCCTGAGTTCCTACCTCCTTCCTTTTTGTAGGGAGGTAATCTGCCCAAGTAGCTTAGGCTACTGCAGTAGTGATTTAAATGCCAAACATAGTACAGCTATGTTGGTAGACTTATCATAGCAGTAGCTGTTTTAATAGTTCATTGTTGCAGTAACTGTCCCCTCTCTCCTATCTCCTTACTTGTTTCTGTGGATTTATTTCTGGAATATGGATATGTACACCTTTGTGTATTTAGTTACATGGATTTTTCTTTGTTATTCCTTTCCTAGCATTTTCCTTTCAGAGCTGTAACCTCCCTTCTTGGATGAAGAAAGCTCTGAAGCTCTTGGTACCCAAACCAGCTCTTATATGCCTCTACTTGAGCCAAGGGCACTTTGGGCTTGTGGAAGGTTCCATAAAGCTTTGAACTTTGGCCAGTGGTCATATTCTAGGCAAGAATATAATCCAAATCGCTTAGGTTACTGCAGCAGTGATCTAATAGAACATTTACTGTTGTGGTGTGTTGTGTTAAGTTTACTTACACGACTGTACTTTTCCTTTTTCTTAATCCTGTGCCTGCCAACCATCAGGCCCAGTAGGCTGTTTGACCCATTTCATTCCTCATAGCTGATCACAGGGTTGTTATCCAGGCAGACTTCAGAGTTTCCCCTCCCACTGTTGCCCCTAGGAGATCCTAGTAACTCCTCAGGAGCTTCTGAGAGATAACTGTGGATGCCAGACATTAGGGGAGGAGCACACAATCTTCCCCATATGACTGTCCCTTGACATACATGTCTGCATCACAGCAGCACATCCTTCTGGCCTGACCCGGACTCTGTGGGCTGCACCACCCAGTCCTCCTAGTGGTTGTCGCTGTGCACTGAGCCAAGTCATTCCACCCACCCAAAATAGTCTAGCTGTATGTCACTCACTCCCATCATCCCTATAATCTAGCGCAAGTCAAATGGGTCACAGCGAGGGCAGTATCTCTGTACACTGTGGAGGTGGGGTATCTTATTGCTCTTGTTTAGATGTGAACTTTGTTTTTTTGCTAGCAGCCCCCATGTGATTTCTCGTAGCAGTTATATAATTTAAAAGGATTTCAGAACTACTGACTTTAATGTGTAAACCCTGTTTCATAGTCTTCTGTTTAGCTGTTCAGTTTTGTTTTCTTTAACCCTGAACCAGAGGAAGGAGTCTGTTGCATCCAGCAACTAAATCAATATCATAAACTGACATTTTCTGGTATATTATATCACTCTTATCAAAAGAAAATGAGGACTTCCATTCATATTGTAAATTTAAGTTGCTAGCTCATTGCATTTCTTTTTATGTTTTAACAAGTATTGTAAAACATTTTAAGGAGTCACCGAAGTTCAGTGCTCTGCTTCAGGTGAGCAGCAACTATGTTGCCTTTTTCTGAAGTGTCTGCTTATGCCAGTGCATGGTTGCTACTTGGATAGTATTGTTCACTTTCACAAAATACCATAAATTGGAGGTTTTGTTTAATTGTACATGTTATTGTTTCATGATTATTTATTTATGTGCCATGGTTTACACAAAAAAATAAATGACTGATTGTAAATTGAAAGTTGATCAGAATTTGGAAGAACAGTTATGCAAGATAATCCGTCAGTATTGCCCAACACTTCTTGGGTAGGGATGGTGTATAGGCTGATATTTTCTAATTCTTTGTAAAGTAATATAATACATTTCTGTGAAGTACTTACCCTAGCCACGTGGTCCTTGCTAATTAAGATGGCTTCTGTAGTAATGACACCCTTCGGCCATTCTGCTGCTGTGTTCTTTCTGATATACCCTCAGTGATATATTTAATTGTTGCATGTGATTATTAATTTGCTGCTAGAGTGCCTTATACAAAGAACTGAAAATGCATCTGTGAGAAAAAGACCATAACAATTATGTCAGCCATTCTCCCTATCTGTTAAGGTATCACCGGCTTTATGTGCAACATCCAGTAATACCCAGGCTTGTTTGCACTGCTAAAAAATAGGCCAATGAAAAATAAGAAAGAAAATGCGGTTATCCTGCTGTAAGTGTCTCTTAAAGATCATTTGTTACATGGGTATCATGTATGTAACTGTGCTATATCTTGTAGCAGTTTCAGGGATATGCTAATAAACTTAGTTTTATGATTAAGCTGAATGTGCACTAAATTAAATTGTTAAATACTGACTTGGACCTGTTTCACTTTTCTTAAATTACAAGCTTGGACTGGGTCACACCAACCATGTCAGAGAACCTACGCTGGTTACTACACTTCAAGGAAAGACAGTTCGACAGATTTCAGCTGGTCGATGCCATAGTGCTGCATGGACAGCACCTCCTGTTCCTCCAAGAGCACCAGGTAAATGGGGATGAACTGAAGTCCTGTCTATGTAACTTAATAGAGTTGTGCAATATTAGTGAAGCAAAAGCCGAGGGTCAGTTGATTTCCCCTATTAGGGAAGTAGAATTTCATTTTTATTTTTAATTATTTGTTGACTGGGTTAGCTTGCTGCATACAGTTATACCTTTTCAGGGGTGATCTTAGGAGCACTGTGTTGTTAATTGACTTTTTCAGAGTTTCACCTTAGGAAATACCCTGTACACAGGAAGCAGCTCATTAACAGCTCAGAGCTTTAGTCATCTGTGCTAGGTGCGAGACAAAAATTAGTATTACTTCTTTTATAAGATCATCCAAAGCTAGCTACGAAAACAAAATTGCCACTAAATCCAAGGACAACCACAAAGCATTCTATAGCTATGTCATGAATCTAGATGGCAACACCCACATCTGCTCTGAGTTACAGCGCAAAAGCACGTAAATTACAGAACCAACTGATATTGCCAACATCCTGGCAGATAGGTTCAGTGCTAACTTTACCCCCCTCTCACCCCCTAAAGGGCCCATATCTATACAGGAAGAATGCAGAGTCCCTGTAATCACAACTACGCAGTTGAAAGCTGCACTCTCTAAAGCCAAAAACACAGCATCCATGGGACCGGACAACATCCCAGGCTGCGTTTTACACGAACTTCAGAACAAACTGGCTCCCCACTTAAGCACCATGTTCAATAATAGCCTCGCATCAGGCTTTGTGCCCACTGAATGGCGCACAGCAACAGTTATCTCACTCCACAAAGGGGGAGCCACCACTGATCCCGGGAACTATCTACCTATTAGCAACTATCTACCTATTAGCCTGACGAGCCTGGTCTGCAAGGCCATGGAACATATCATCATGGAACTCATAAACAAAGACATTGGTAACCTCCAAACTCTGGATCCCACCCAGTTTGGGTTTGTGAAAGGCAGATCATGCCTCCTGAACCTGATCGACTTCTTTGAGCCAGTCACCAAAGCCGTGGATGAGGGTAAGGTGGTTCACACAGCCTATCTTGACCTCGCCAAGGCTTTCGACACCATCCCCCATTCTGGAATTATAGCTAAACTCACTAAACTAGGTATAAATCCCTATGTCACAAGATGCGTTGCTAACTGGCTCACTGACAGAACCCACGCTGTAAAAGTTGCAGACTCCAAATCTGACCTCAAAGCAGTGACAAGTGGGGTACCACAGGGTTCCGTCCTGGGACCTCTCCTGTTGGGTATCTACTTCTCTGAAGTACAGGCTAACAAAGAAGGCCTCTGGCTAACGAAGTTCGCAGATGACTGCAAACTAGGAGCCATAGTCAAGTCCCCAAATGATGTGGGCATCCTACAGAAGGGCCTCACTGAGACAGATGCCTGGTGTCAGAGCCATGGCCTCAAGCTCTGCCAAAAAGTGCAGTGTCATCCCCTTTGATGAAAACTCTGTACCCATGAACTACCACATAGGCAGCAATCTACTTAACACCAAATGCGTGATAAGAGACCTTGGGACCCAGGTGGACAGTAGTCTCTCCTTTGATAGTCACATCGCCACAGTACCACGAATCCCACTAGGCGCTGAGGCACAAAACCCTCCGTTTAAAGACACAAAACAGAACTGTAGATAGGATCACTGCAACTCCAAACTATCGAACACCAGATGGACGAGCAGGAAAGGTTAAAAAGTTCTTTTATTGCACACAACAAGAAAACCATCCAAGTAACCACTCCAAGTAACCACAAGCGCCTGTTCTTAACAGGCTTTTTCAAGTGTATTAGGTTGCTGCTTCATTCAGAATTTATACCAAACCAACCCTGCTCATGTGATTAAATTAATTGCATGATTGTCATCAATTGATTAATACAAAATATTTAAAAGACATACCCTAAAACCGTAACTCTTTTTCAAAACATTAAAACTGCAATTTTACTATCAAGTCTTTCCTTAGTTTGCATATAGAAAAAAAGTAATAAATGTATATGTAACTGAACTTTCAAAACCTAAAAATATAACTTAATACTTTATGTAAACCTGTTGTGTGAAAAATAAGTTACAAAAGTTTATGTTGAAATGAAATGCTTTCCTTCGGTACTTTAAACACACATTTTGTAACCACAAACACATTTCCCTTTCTCATAACTTCAAAACAATATACAAGTTTTGAAAGTATCAATTAGATACTTACTACAAACCTCTAACCTATTTAGTTCATTAAAAAATATATATTAAAATATACTGCTTGGTTTAGGTGACAATAAAACAACTAATAATACTGTAAACATGACTATTTTAATATTTAATGCTTTTAGATGATAGTTGAACCTTAGAAACTCAACAATGACCAGATTCAGAACCATTAATCCAGTTACCCCTAAAAGTTGAAACAATGTGGGGTACTTCAGTTGATCCTGTTTCTTCTAGCCCTAAGAATGTCCCCTAAACTTATCCCTTCATTAATGCCTGGATATTTGGTTGCGTTAAGCCTTAGTTGCCAGGTTAATTCTTTGATCCCCAGCTTTGTTTCCCAGTCTCCTCCTCTCAAGTCTTGTTTTACATTGTCCACTACAAAAAACTTTAATGCCATGTTTTTACAACTGAGAGAATGCTTGTAAAACGCACTTGTCTCTTTCCTTGTTTTAATGTCGTTTATGTGTTCATATATTCTGCGTTTTAACTGCCTCTCAGTTTTGCCCACATAAAAGGATGGGCATTTTTGGCAAAATCCTATATATATAACTCCAGATGAATTACAATTGTAATTGCACTTTGCATACAAGGTGCTTTTACGTGAGGGAATATGAACCTGCTCTTTGTTAATAAGATAGGAACATTGCTTGCATCTACCGCATGCAAAAGTGCCTTTTCTTTTGCTACTAGAGCTTGCTGTTTCTCTTCTAATTGAATGTTTTGTTCAAATATTCCCTTCAAATTGATGTTTCTTTTCCTAGTAAAGTTATATGTTCAGGAAATAACTTATTAAATTCATCTTGTGATGTAATCATAGGCCATAAATTCCTGA
Organism: Protopterus annectens; assembly: GCF_019279795.1. NCBI lineage: Eukaryota > Metazoa > Chordata > Ceratodontiformes > Protopteridae > Protopterus > Protopterus annectens. The sequence continues at coordinate 1,159,479,158 of NC_056739.1, forward strand.
TAGTGTTTTCAATTAGCAAAGAGTCCTGAGAATATGTATATACAAAATTCTTATGCTTGTCACATTTTGTGTCATGTTGCTTCCTGAGTACTACAGGCCCTATTCCCAACAGAGGTTTAAGATCGTTCCCTTCTATGAACAATTTCATCCAGTATAACCTGGAACAATTCAAAAGGATAACCTCTAATGTGAAAAGCTTTTTTTAAAAATTCTGCCTCATCTTGAAATAGTTTGTCTGTACTACACATTCTGGACGCTCTTACTAGCTGTCCTTTAATGATGCCCTTTTTGATGTGCCAGGGATGACCACTATCGTAGTGCAAGTATGCATTACAGTGTGTTTCTTTCCTGTATATCTGTGAAGTGAAACCTTTTTGATTAGGTCTTTTTGTTAGTGTAATGTCCAAGTAATTCAAACTTTCTTTACTCAACGTGTAAGTGAATCTAAGAAAACAAGTGGTGTTCTCCAGGTACTCTATAAATCCTAAAAATTGTTGTTCTGTACCTGACCATAGGATGCAAATATCGTCCAAAAACCTTTTGTAAAATACAATATGTTCTTTCCAGCTGGTGTTGTGTATGAATTCCTTCTCCCACTTGTGCAAAACTATATTTGCATATGCAGTAGCATGGGGCCATAGCCACCACTTTTTGTTTGTAAAATTCTTCATTAAAATTTATAAAGTTGTTATGCAGCACAATTCTCATAAATTCTAGTATTGTGTTAACTAGATCAGTGCTAAGTCCTGATTCCTTAACAATGACTTCTCCGAACCAATCCATACCTTGCTCGTGCGGTATGCTCGGAAATAATTCGACAATGTCTATTGTTACCATAAACAAGTTGGAATTGTCAATTTCTTGATTTATATTGGTAAGGAACTCCCATGAATCTTTACAAACAAAATCTAGTTGCTTAACATATTTTTTCAGGTGGAAGTCAATGAATTTACTCAGAGATTCAGTTACACAGCCTGCTCCTGATACAATAGGACGAAATTTTAAAGGAGCAAGTCCCTTATGCACCTTGGGGATACCAAAGAGTACAGCTGTTTTAGGTTTAGGTACAAGTAAAAATTGTGAGTTTTCTCATCCAAAAATCCTTGCAGTAATAAATCATGTATGTAGTATTTGATTTTACTCACTGCTATGTTAAGTTCATTCAAAGAGCTTGGTTCATAGGTGTTAGTGTTTTGTAACAAAGCAAAGATGTAATTCTCATATTCAAGTTGCTTCATGAGCACTATACCCCTCCCTTGTCCGGCTTCATTACTCTGATTTTATTCTTCTTTAAATTATTAACCACCTTCTGCAAATATTCAGGAAATTAGTAGAGCCATAATTCTTGTTTCTGTCTAAATTATCCCTAAAAATTTTTTCTATAATTTCTTCAAACATTTTAGTTTAGGGTGGACAGGGGTTAAAAGTGCTACTTCTACCCAGAGTAGTTTCAAGTGGGGCCTGATTTTTGAAAATAGCAGTTAAATTTAAGTTTCTTACAAACAATTTAAGCTCAATTAAAAGCTTAGGAAGAAAAGCTGGCTTGTTGGGTACAAATTGTAGTCCTTTAGTAAATAATTCAAAAAAGTCTTTGGTAATGTTTATGTCTGTGTAATTATATATACTGAAACTGTCAAATGTGTGAACACTGCACAAGCCGTGCTCACTTACAACTCTAGAGACCTTTATGTCATCTTTGTTAACAGAATGGTCATTACTCAACGTCTCCTGCCCCATACATTCTGCTGGTATTGATTTGATTTCACCCTCGGTCTGCCCTGGGGAAGTTGAAAACCCTGCTGCATACTGTTGGTACTTTTTTGTGCAAGTCTCTCACTTCTCCTGGGCATTTCATCATAGTTGTAGCCATTATTTCTACTGTGAGAAGTTACAGTCTCAGTGTTTTCAAGGGTGTTTTGTTTATGAGCTCCCCCTGCTGGGTATGCCCTCCCCTCTCTATATTCCATTAAATCTCTTTCTAACTTTCTTGCCTTCCTGTCTAAAACTTTAAAACAGTGCTCGTCTACTTCTCTGAACGTTTCATTGTATTTCCTTTTATAACTTAAAATCTATCATCGTTAGTGATACTATCATGCAGTACATTTAGTTCATTCAACAAAACCTCTTCTTTTTCATGTAGTCATCAACCATTAATTTCAAAACCTCAATTCCAGTTTTATTAAACAACTCTGTTAGTTTAGAATGCAAAGTTGAGCCTGAAAAGCGCTGTTAGGGTATCTGTAACAGCGTAACCCCTTAGGTACACGCTCAACTTTAATGCATTCCTGCAAATAATTAATCTCTAACTGTGAATTTTTAAAAGCATACAGTTTGTCTTTAAATGTCTCAAAGTCATTGTCCAACTGCTCCAAATGCAGATTAAAAGTACCTGTTTTGAAACATGGTAGCTGTTCTGTCCAATCTTTAAAGCTGAAATTGTTGTCCATACTAAAAGTTCCGTTTTTGTCAGCATGTTCTTTGCTGTTAGGAGAAACGAGCGGATGATTCACCATAACCGGCTCCCTGTTTGAAGGTCCTGGTCTTGGGCCTCTTCTACCCACGTTGTTCCGTTCCTTGTCTTTCGCTTGCTGCTGGTTGCAAGGTATTCCTGAAGTCGAGGAACCATTAGACCTGTTGGAATTCATTATACTGTTGTTTAACTGTGTTAGTAGAGCCAAGACCTGATTTAACTCTCTGAGTTACCGTGTCATCCGGTCTTCCCAAGTAAGAAAGGCGTGTCAGTAAAAACTGGAGATGTTGCGTCCTCTGCCATAGCTCAAAACCAGGAAGCAATACAACGAAAACAAACCAGTACCACGAATCCCACTAGGCGCTGAGGCACAAAACCCTCCGTTTAAAGACACAAAACAGAACTGTAGATAGGATCACTGCAACTCCAAACTATCGAACACCAGATGGACGAGCAGGAAAGGTTAAAAAGTTCTTTTATTGCACACAACAAGAAAACCATCCAAGTAACCACTCCAAGTAACCACAAGCGCTTTCGCCTGTTCTTAACAGGCTTTTTCAAGTGTATTAGGTTGCTGCTTCATTCAGAATTTATACCAAACCAACCCTGCTCATGTGATTAAATTAATTGCATGATTGTCATCAATTGATTAATACAAAATATTTAAAAGACATACCCTAAAACCGTAACTCTTTTTCAAAACATTAAAACTGCAATTTTACTATCAAGTCTTTCCTTAGTTTGCATATAGAAAAAAGTAATAAATGTATATGTAACTGAACTTTCAAAACCTAAAATATAACTTAATACTTTATGTAAACCTGTTGTGTGAAAAATAAGTTACAAAAGTTTATGTTGAAATGAAATGCTTTCCTTTCGGTACTTTAAACACACATTTTGTAACCACAAACACATTTCCCTTTCTCATAACTTCAAAACAATATACAAGTTTTGAAAGTATCAATTAGATACTTACTACAAACCTCTAACCTATTTAGTTCATTAAAAATATATATTAAAATATACTGCTTGGTTTAGGTGACAATAAAACAACTAATAATACTGTAAACATGACTATATTAATATTTAATGCTTTTAGATGATAGTTGAACCTTAGAAACTCAACAATGACCAGATTCAGAACCATTAATCCAGTTACCCCTAAAAGTTGAAACAATGTGGGGTACTTCAGTTGATCCTGTTTCTTCTAGCCCTAAGAATGTCCCCTAAACTTATCCCTTCATTAATGCCTGGATATTTGGTTGCGTTAAGCCTTAGTTGCCAGGTTAATTCTTTGATCCCCAGCTTTGTTTCCCAGTCTCCTCCTCTCAAGTCTTGTTTTACATTGTCCACTACAAAAAACTTTAATGATGTGGGCATCCTACAGAAGGGCCTCACTGAGACAGATGCCTGGTGTCAGAGCCATGGCCTCAAGCTCTGCCAAAAAGTGCAGTGTCATCCCCTTTGATGAAAACTCTGTACCCATGAACTACCACATAGGCAGCAATCTACTTAACACCAAATGCGTGATAAGAGACCTTGGGACCCAGGTGGACAGTAGTCTCTCCTTTGATAGTCACATCGCCACAGTAGTCAGAAAGTCCTTCTACATGGCACACCTCATCATAAAAGGGTTCTCATCCAGAAAAAAAAGAGGTCATTGTTCCCCTGTACTCGTCACTCATTAGACCCATTATATAGAGTACAACTCCCCTTTTGGAATGTACCTCACAAGACATCTGCAGAAGCTGGAAAGGCCACAGAAGTACCTCACAAAGGGGATTACTGGCCTCAAACAAATGCCCTACACTGACCGCCTCAAAAAACTCCAGCTTTACTCCGTAGCATATCGCCTACTCTGAGGTGATCTCTGCCTAACATATAAAGCTATGTCAAACCCGGAGCTGTTGGACATGCTACACCTAAAGAAATCCCAATCCCAATCTCTAGGGACCTAAACCTTGTCACCACAATAAACAGGACATGCTGGAGGGATAGATTCCTGTCCCAGAGACTTCCTATACTCTGGAACAAGCTGCCCATCTATGTCAAGCAAAGTTCTTCATTAGCACTCTTCAAGAAAAATCTTGATGAGTGGATGGGAAATAGGAAATACACCCCGGGGATCACTTCTGTGTCTCTGCTGGACAGTGGCACAGGAAAATAACTTTCTTGGGTGGCATAAGCTATGGAATCTTGCTGGCTAGGCTTACGTGTAGGCCCTTGGGCCGATAGCCTAGTACCTATCTAGGAACCTATTCCTATGGTATGAAGTTTACAGTCAGCAGCAGATATTTAAGACTTGTGAAGAAAGCCTAAATTCAAATCTAGCTGAGAAGATGGGAGCCATTACAAGTTTCTGACATCAAAAATGAGATGATACCATAGAAGCAGTGAATGTCTGTGTTAGTGACTGCAATTTAATTAGGATATATTCTTACTGTAAGTAAAAAATAAGTGAAGAAAATTTATAGTAAGTTTAATGCTGTGAATGAGACAACAAGATGCAGCTAATTTTATGGTGTAGCACGCTGAAAGAGTGATGCCCAAAATGGATAGAATGGTAGCTGTAATTATGGGGTATTGACACAGTATGTACATGCACCATGGATGAGGATTGCACCAATGTAAAATGTTAATTTTGAATGAGTAAAAATTCATGTTTAAAAAATGGGTTGTGTGCTATATTATATTAGGTTAGTTGGGTCTTTCTTAAGAGTTTTTACTGAATGGTTTGTCTTTGTGGCCTTTTGACCCTTTGGTTTGAAAGTGAAATAAATAATAATGTTGGTAGTATGGTGTGCATGCAGCTTGTTACAGAAACAGTATATTTTTAAGTATTTGACCTTACAGGTAGTGTATTTTTGGATAGTTGATTGTCAGTTGAGTGTAACCCAGGATGAATGCTTTGCCACAGTCTCAGTTTCTCAGATTGTTTATGTTGATTCAGAATTAATAACTGGTACAAGGGTTTACCAAGGGTTGGAGGGGTATTCTCTGTGCCAGTGAAAACATGAGTTGAACTCTTTCTTAACCCCTTTATTGAATTATGACTTGTGGCAAAGGCAAACTTACAATTATATAAAAGTAATCAAACCATATTAACAAATTCACGTTTACAGACTTTATACGATCGATAATATATGTCAACATTACATAAATTATTCAGTTTTTGCCTTCTGTTAAACCTCTTTCCTCATCCAAAACATTTTTCTGCATGTATTGTTCCTACCATTTCCATGTTTTTCTATGTAATTTACTCATACCCTTTTCTAAAGATCCCAGTTCCTGTTCTTTTATCTATGTTACAGTATTCACTACTTCAAGTACAGTTGGTTTAGATTTTGTTTTCCATTTTCTTGTGATTATTTTTTTGACAGCCACCAGAATTAAACTTAACAAGACCTTATTGTATGTAGGCATTTCAGATCCTGTATCCCAGCTCAGAAAAAGTCATTTCCTTAGTTATACTCATTACCTCCAACTATTGCCTGCCATCTACCTGAGGAAAAATTCTTTGGAGTCTGCTTGGGGTATAAAAGTGTCTATGTAGACACTTCTAGGCAAAAATCCTAAATTTAATATTTTGGACCCATTTATATGTCCTGCCATTGTTTCTTTGTGAATTGCATATCTAATTACCTTTCCCAATCTTTTCTGAACTATTCTGATTGATTCCTATAGTTATTGAGCAATATTGTATATGCCCTACTTATTATCCCTTTTTTGACAGCAACTTCTGTTCTAGATTTAATTAAGAACTCAACTACTGCAGGCCTTTGATTTGGGATTCCCCTATCCATTTCTCTTTGTATTCTGATATCAATCCATGATAGGGAAGGCAATCAATAGCTTGCAATACAAATGTCTTCTTGGCCTCTTCCCATTCTGTTATCTTTCCTTCTCCAATTATTTGTTCCCAGTGCCTTGATTCTTTTGCCAGCTTCCCCCAGTAAATCCCATCCCCCTCTTGTCTCTTCTGTGTACCCCTAATTGCAGGTATCACTCTCTGCAGAATCTCCGTTATCTGTTCCCATGTTGGATTGGTTCTTGGCATACTTCCTGCTACTTTATGAATGTAATATTCTGTATGTATGTTATTGTCCTTAAGCATGTGTGCCCAAAATCCCATTCTTTCCTTATTTCATGAATTGCCCCCTGCTTCATCCATTTTCACTCTGAACTGTAGCTTTCTGTTTGTGTTGTATACAAGAGCCTTAGACTTTGTAGCTCTGAAATATCCCTTCAAATCAGGTAGACCTAAACCTCCTTATAGTGTTGGGAGTATCATCTTATCCTACTTGACTTTTGCCCTCTTCTCCTCCCAAATAAAATCCTTCAACATTTTATTATTTACTGTGCACAACTTCTAAAAATTTGTCTGAGCTGCGTATAAAACTAAAGGGACTAAAAACATTTTTCAACTTGTATCTTGCTATCCATATCCATAGGCAGGCACTTCCAGTTTCTCAGTTTTTGATTCATCTTTTGTTTAGTTTCTTCCCACATATCCTTAGCTGCCATAACTAAATTCTCTTTAATCCATATTCCTAAATACTTCATTTTATCGTGTCTCCATAAATATGAGTATTGATTGACCAGTTCATGTGTGGGTACATAGTTCATAGATATAACCTTTGTTTTATCTTCATTAATTGTATAGCCCCACCCCCGTCCCCCAAAAAAACAGAACTGGCTCAGAATATTCCAAAACACAGATTCCATCAGGTACATGGTAATATCTGCAAGCAATGCTAACTTTTCTTGAACATTTGACCAGTTGTATCCTTGAATTTCTGAGTCCCTTATTTTCTTTGCTAGTGGTTCTAAACATAACTCAAATAACAAAGGTGAAAGAGGACACACCTGCCTAGTTCCTCTGTTCAGACACAACATATCAGAGAAGAACCCTCACACTTTGCTTCTGCCTCCTAGCCCTCATATATCCTTCTAATTAACCTTATTGTATCAGGAAATGCAAATGCTTCCATAAGCTTGCTCATAAAATCCCAGATTCTTCTATCAAATGCTTTCTCTGCATCAGGACCCGTCAGTAACAGTGATATTTTCTTACATTCTACTTCCCTCTCTGGATCATGATTGTTCTGTTAATGTTTTCACATGTTTGTCTCCCATCCACAAAACCACACTGGTCTGTATCTGTCAGTTTTGGCATCACCTTTCCATTCTTTTAGCCCTCATAGACGTATACAATTTATAACAATGGTTTAGAATTGAGATGATCTTATATAAAGCTGGATCAGATAGGTCTTTGCTACCTTTAAGTATTACAGCCTCCACAAACATGAGCCATACAGTTAAATAATGTTGTGTATCTACACAGTTGTATCAAAGTTTACAAAATAGTATTAACAGTAATCTGATAGTGATTTCCCGACAGTGTGTGTGCAATGTTTATTTCTTAGTTGTGTATTTTTATGTAAAATTATTTTGTACTTATCAATGTGGGTATTTTTTATACATACGTATGTATGTTCACTAGTTATGTTTGTGTGTGTCATACATATTTATATGTACACGTGCGCATAAATGGGTACAGTTTCTTTAGTTATTGATTCAGTTGGTCAAAAAGGAATTTGTCATTTTTTTAAATCAAATTCTTTGTCACAAAGCTTTGTTACTGCTGGCAGTGTATTTTAGTCTGAGATTGTCAACAAGTGGTGTAAGGAAGTTTATCCCTTTTCCCACTGTCATCTTGGAGTTGGTATGCTTAAGTACCAGGGGTGTGGAGGAGGAATGCAGGGTGTGTGATCACTGTTGCAGTATTGCTGGCTTATGGGACATATTCTTCCAAGGATACCTTATGCCCAGCTAGTCTACAAAAGCTTGGGTACCTTTCTCTCATGCCATATGTTCAACCTATGGCCAGTGCACAAGACTACATAATGGTACTTATGGGATATGTGGGCATAAAAATACTTAAAACTTTCTTGCCACAGTCTTTGAACAGTTTACCTGCATCTCAGTCTGTCAGCCATACAGTCTGTTCTGGCTACATTCGCTGTGGGACGCTAAGTTCCTTGTTGGGGAGACGACTTTTCCTTTTATTTTTCTGAGCAATATGTACTTTTCACATCATCTAAAAAGAGGAAACGCATCTGGGATCTACAGAGCCCTTATAAAGATAAGCATACAAAGTGTCTTTTTGCCAAGGCCTCTAAAACAAATTTAGAGAGTATTTCATCCATGTGTCTGTCTTTAATACCTAAAACAATCTGCACTTGTATGAGTTCACTAAAGCTTTGTCAAAAACAAACCACTTCAAGCTTTGTCACATACTAGGGTGGTGTCTGAGTTATCTGCCTGAAATGCTTTCAGCCTAGAAAGAAAACTGAAAAGTTAAGAGAAGAGACCAAGCTACTTGAAAAGTCTTTATTGTTTTTTAGTCTGTTGGAGTTGGATGTCTTTGTTGAGGCTCATGATCACCCCTTAGACTGCTTCATTGACACATATTTTCCTATTGTTGGGGCACATTGAGAGGCCAGCATGGTACAGGCTTTCAACAGATCTATATCAGTTGACCAGACAACCAACTTGGCCTTGAAGGGAGAACCAGGGTTGATCCATATTGAGGGAACTGGAAAAAATCCCACAAATTCTTGTCTGACATATCCCAAGGATTTTAATTCAGGTACGTCTAGAGTCTGCTGTTACTTATACAGTTTCTGTGCAGACTGCTAAGAAAAAAAGAAGCAAAAAGCAAGAACGTCTGTCCTCCAGTTGCACCCTTTCCTTCCACTGGGGACCTTCAGCAGAAGTGGTTCAATTCTTTTTCAAGGACTTTTATAAGTCTTATGGCTTTGCAGCTGCCTCAGTTTGCTGCTATGTGTCCACTCCTCATGAAAGGAAGGAGGAGTCTTCCTTTGGGGAGGACCTTTCTTCAGGATCAGATTCAGAAGGCTTGGATTATATGTTCTGTATGCACTTTCCTGTGTGTTATGGAAACAGATTACTCTTATGTCTTAATATTCCTCTCATGAGGAAGTTTGGTAAGACTATTTATCAACTGATGGAACACTTGAACTGAAAGGGTAAACAAATATCTGATTCCAAAAAAATATATTATGACCTTATGTATATGGAAGTACCAAAACCCTCAAGTTTTCCACTTGTTCTAGGCTATATTACCCAAAGCTGTTAAAGAACCATCAGACCCAACTTCATATAAACCCATTTCAGTTTTAAACCATGATTATACTAGCTAAGAGAATGGCAGAAGTGTCGCCAAAATTGATAGATGTGGATCACTGTGTTTTTGTTGAGGGGAGGCAAACATTTGACAACATTTATAGAAGTGAAGCTTTGGTTCAAGACATGACTTAAAGTATTCTAGAAGAAAAAAATAAGTTAAATGTGCTCAGAGCTCATTAAAATAAACAAAACACAGAAAGCGTATATCAACTCAAATAGAAGGCTGTAAAAATGGAAAATGCTTTAAGCGCATATTCAGAGGCGCCGATAAAACTGCAACAGTCAGAAGGTGAAATGTAGAAAAGGCTGACCGAGTATGAGACTGGTCAAGAAAAGATGATGTTATTTGTCCCTATCTTGCCTTCCTTCTTGTTGGTTGAGTTCGGAGCCGATCCTTGGCTCCAACTCGGCCGTATTTTAAAGCTCTAGAGCTTCCACTGACTCGAGGCTAGACCCTATCCCATCATGTCTAGCCGTAGTTACCCAGATCTCGTTTGCCGCTTGAAGCTTCGAGATTGCTGGAGACTGGCTCAGGCTAAGTTTTGATTTTCTTATTGTATTCTTTGCTAAAATCTTTAAAGTTTTTATTATAGATTAGTAGTAGTTTGTTCTAGGACCCCTATCTCCATTTTTGTTGTTGTTGTTGTTCAGGCCGTCGTTTTTCAGGCCTACCCCCCTCCCTTCGAATCCGTTTTTAGTTAAGAGGATTTATCTTTGCTTTCGGCCCGCTTCAGTTAGAGGGTTCCCCTTATTCCCTTCTTATCCCTTTTCTGCTTAAGGAGTTAGCCGTATAAGTTGGAGGCTGTCCTCAGTTGGGGGAGTTGTCTTTTAACTTAGAGGCTGTCCCCCTTCCGTTACCTGCTGTATAAAAAAAAATATATATATATCTAATTTAGATATAGCGTTGTTGTTATTGTAGAGTGGTATACTTCTCCTTTCTTGATACCTATAGCTATAGTTTTATTGTACTTGTTGCTGTTTGTGCTTATCAACAATGTCAAAAGAAGCGCCCAAAGAATCCAAGCCTTCTGGATTAAAAAGTGTGACTCGTGCCCCCAAAAAATGTCCCTGACTGACGGACATACGAGCTGTGTTTATTGCCTGGGAGCAGTGCACCTGCAGGACTCATGTTCCCTTTGTCATGCCTTCCACGCCAAGAGTCCTGCAGGAGTGCAAAAACAAACTTATATTGACAGGCTTATTAAAAGGGCCCCTTGACACACCAGTGGAAGAGAATCAGGCAAGAAAACCAGAAAAATACTCCAAACCGCCATCTCTGTCGGTTCCGACCTCGGAGCCATCAAAGCAGAAAGAAAAATCTTCCAGTTTGTCAGATCCGAAACCTCTTGGGTCTGTCAAGACTTTATCTCCTGCGGTTCCCTCAGTGTCCTCGGAACCATCTAGGAGTCACAAAAGAACTAGGTTTCCTCCTTTGGAACTGGTGCGGTCCGCTCTACAATCACTGCTTCTCCAGTCTGTGGCGGACAGTCACCGATTGTCCACCCACTCCTCTCAGTCGTCCAGGAACCTTTCAGATGATGATGTGGAGAGGGTGGTGAAGAGGCTACTCAAGACACCAGTTCTTGCCAAAATCTTATCCAGCCCAGTCTGTATGAATGTGGAGCCAACTATTCAACCCCCCGGATTGTCTATTCCTCCTTCAACTCACTTGAGCTCAGAGCCGGAGTGCATGGCAGTCATTGTGATGGAACTGTTGGTTCAGAAAACCTCTGGTCTCTTGGTTACGACATCCGCTCCGATCTCCACGATACTTCCTATCGAGGAATCTGGTAGCTGACACTTCCTCATCAGCTCCAACGGGGAGAGCGGCATCGGACCTTTGTCCGACCCCACTTTCCCTCTTGGACCTTCAGCGCAGGTGAGCTCGGCTCCCACATCAGCCTTGGAGCCATCGCCCTCGGTGCGGGAGAGGTCTCTCGACTCTTCCGAGCCAGGGACCCTCTCGGGCTGGGATCGTGGTGCCTTTGAGGTGATGAGTGTGCTGTCCTCTCAGACAGCTCCTCCCTCAGCTTCAGGGACTCCTTCCCCTACGGAGCCAGTGTTTTCCCTCTCGCCACCCCTCCATTCTAAGTGTAGGGAACCATTGCCCCAGAGCGCCCCATTGGGTGACCCCCCCCCTTCTGAAACCTCCCCAGAGCATCCCCTTGAGGAGGTCCCTCAGAAGAGGGCATGCAAGAGGAAGCATGTAGACTCCCCTGAGTCCCTGACATCGGACATGGACTTGGAGGACTCAGAAGGGTCCCCCTCTGAGGATGTCTCATTCTCAAACATCCTGGAAATCTTTGAGCAGAGCGGTGGCTGGAAGTCCCTTTACCCTTCTGAAGACGAGTCCGTGTACCTGGACCAATTTGGTTCCCAACCCTCCACCTCTTGGGTGTCTCCGCCCATTCGACTTGCTGCTAGGGGTAGTAAGTTGAAAGGCATGGAGCTCTCTGGAATCGATGGAACCAGTTCTGTGGAGGCCCAATAAGTTCATAACTGCACCAGATGACAAACCTTTCTTGACCAAGGACGTGCCAGTTGATGCTATGGTGTTGGCAGTGGCCATTAAAAATGAATTAGCAGAGACCTCTACTTCTGTCCATCCGCCAAACAAAGAGTCCCATACGATGGACAGATGCAGGAAGTGTGTTTTTTCTTTAGCGGCCTTTACTCTTAGGTCACTGAATTATTTATCCCATTTCACCTGTCTTCAGAGGGATCTCCTGAAAGAGCTAGGAGATACACTACAGGATCCTACAGCTGCGGGAGCTGCAGAAAGAACTCCTCCGCTTGCGACCTTATCTTCGGTAGTTAACTCCTCCATGCGGCTTATTTCCTATGCAGTCGATAGAGCGAGTAGGGCTGCAGGCACAGTAATCACCTTACAGAGACATTCCTGGATGCCCCTTTGTCAATTTGCAGAGCCCTTCAAGTCCTCCTTTACTAAGGCCCCTTTTGATGCCTCGTCATTGTTCAGACCCAAGGTAAAAGAGATACTAACCAGTTGCGTGCAGAATGGCGAGACTCTCTCTGCTGTGGGAGTGCATTTTTCTGCACCTTCTAGACCTTATCCCAAAGGTCAAAAAGGAGGAAAAATGTGGTCCCGGAAATCCCAGGGAGTTTCGCCTGACGCACGTGGTGATTTTTCATCCCGGGGCAGAGGGGGGAATAATAATGAGAGATGCCGCCCTCATGGCAGAGGGGTTCCACAGAGTCAGGGCAACAGGGATACGTTCTCTGGTAGGCCCTTCCAGTGGTCCTGAAAAGAGGCCCACCTGCCCACCTCTGGAGGCAGTCGGGAGAAGATTGTCACTGTACCCAGAAGCCTGGGAAAATATCGCAAAAGACACATGGATACAGTCGATCAAATACAGGGGATACAGTATTCCCTTCTCCATGCCACCTCTCCCCAGAAAACAAAAATCCATCCCAGATGCGCCACCCAATCTTTGGGAATAAGCAACCCTAGAAGTACAAAGGTTGCTAAGAAAACGAGTCATCCAAGAAGTCCCCTCAGACCAAATCGGGTCCGGAACATACTCAAGGTTCTTTTTAGTACCAAAGAAAACAGGGGACTGGAGGCCCATTTTGGACCTCAGCAGACTCAACAAGTCTGTCAAGAAGACAAAGTTCCGGATGGTCACACTGCAGTCCATACTTCTCTTCCTGGGAAAGGACAATTGGATGTGCTCCATCAATCTCCAGGATGCGTACTACCATATCAAGATGGACAGGCAATCCAGGATATGTCTACATTTCCGGCTGGGACCCAGTCAGTACCAGTTCAGAGCTCTGCCGTTTGGCTTCACCACAGCCCCCTGGGTGTTCACCAAATGCATGGCAGTAGTCACTGCTCATCTGAGGCGTCTAGGATTCTGGGTGTTTCCATTGGCTCCTTACCACCACCACAGAGCATCGACTAACCGAGACAAGGGACACCACAATTTGCCTCTGCTCTCAGCTAGGCATCACTATAAAGTACGAAAAGTCTGCCTTGTTGTCCTGTCAATATATTACATTTATAGGGGCAGATCTAGATACCAAAGATCATCATCATCATCATCTTCTTCTTTTGGCTGTTCCTGTTAGGGGTCGCCACAGTGGATCATCTGTTTCCATTTCTTCTTGTCCTCTGCATCTTGCTGTGTCACACCAACCACCTGCATGTCCTCTCTCACCACATCCATCAACCATATCTTTAAGGCCTTCCTCTTTTCCTGTTACCTGGTAGCTTCATCCTTAACATCTTTGTCCCAATATACTCAGCATCCCTCCTCAGCACATGTCCATACCTAAGTAATCTTGCCTCTCTGGCTTTGTCTCCAAACCTTCCAACCTGGGCTGACCCTCTAATATACTTATTCCTAATCCTGTCCACCCTCGTCACATTCATTGCAAATCTTAATATCTTTAACTCGGCCACATCCAGCTCTGACTCCTGCCTTTTTGTCAATGCCACTGTCTGCAACCCATATAACATAGCTGGTCTCACTACCCTCTTGTAGACCTTCCCTTTCACTCTTACTGGTACTCGTCTGTCACAAATCACTCCTGGCACTCTTCTCCACCCAATCCATCCTGCCTGTACTGTCTTCTTCACATCTCTTCCACACTCACCATTACTCTGAACTATTGATCCCAAGTATTTAAACTCATCCACCTTCGCCACCTCTACTCCTTGCATCCTCACCATTCCTCTATCCTCCCTCTCATTCACACACATATATTCTGTCTTAGTCCTGCTGGCCTTCACTCCTATTCTCTCTAGAGCATATCTCCATCTCTCCAGGGTCTCCTCCACCTGTTCCCTACTCTCACTACAGATCACAGTGTCATCTGCAAACACCATAGTCCACAGGGACTCCTCTCTGATCTCATCTGTCAACCTGTGCATCACCATTGCAAATAAGAAAGGGCTCAGAGCTGTTCCTTGATGTAATCCCACCTCCACCTTAAATGCGTCCGTCACTCCCACCGCAGAGCTCACCGCTGTCACACTACCCTCGTACATATCCTGTACCACACTTACATACTTCTCTGACAATCCCGACTTCCTCATACAATACCACAACTCCTCTCTAGGCACCCTGTAATATGCTTTCTCTAAGTCTACAGAAACATAATGCAGCTCCTTCTGACCTTGTCTGTACTTCTCCATCAACACTCTCAGAGCAAACATCACATCTGTAGTGCTCTTTCACGGCATGAAACCATACTGCTGATCGCTAATCATCATGTCCCTTCCTAACCTAGCTTTGACTACTCTTTCCCATAACTTCATGCTGTGACTGATCAGTGTAATTCCTCTGTAGTTACTACAGCTCTGCACATCACCCTTATTCTTAAAAATCGTTACCAAACACTTTTTCTCCATTCCTCAGGCATCCTCTCACTTTCCAAGATTTCATTAAACAATCTGGTTGGAAACGCCACTGCCATTTCACCTAAACACCTCCATGCTTCCACAGGTATGTCATCTGGACCAACAGCCTTTCCATTCTTCATCCTCTTCATAGCTATCCATACTTCCTCCTTGCTAATCAATTGCACTTCAGGATTCACCATCCCCACATCATCCAACCTTCTCTCCCTCTCTTCATTCATCAACCCCTCAAAGTACTCTTTCCATCTGCTCAACACACTCTCCTCACTTGTGAGTATATTTCTCTCATTATCCTTTATCACCTGCACATTTTTCCTAGCTCTGTCCCTCTGTCTAGCCAATCTGTACAGGTCCTTTTCTCCCTCCTTAGTGTCCAACCTTTCATACAACTCTTCATATGCCTTATCCTTAGCCTTCACCACCTCTCTCTTTGCCATGCACCTCATCTCATTATACTCCTGTCTACTTTCTTCATCTCTCTGACAATCCCACTTCTTCTTTGCCAATCTCTTTCTCTGTATACTCTCCTGTACTTCCTCATTCCACCATGTCTCCTTGTCATCCTTCCTGTGTTCAGATGTCATCCCAAGCACCTTTCTAGCAGTCTCCCTTACTAGCTGTGCTGTAGTTATCCAGCTATTTGGTAACTCTTCACTGCCACACAATGCCTGTCTTAACTCTTCCCTGAATTCCACCTCACAATTACCCTTTTTCAATTTCCATTTGAATCTTGGTGCTGCCCTTACACTCCCCCTCCTCTTCTTGCTCACCAGCGTCATCCTACAAGCCACCATCCTATGCTGCCTAACTACACTTTCCCCGGTCACCACTTTACAGTCTCCAATCTCCTTCAAACTGGCCCTCCTACATAAGGTATAATCCACCTGTGTGCATCTTCCTCCTCTCTTGTATGTCACCGTATGCCCCTCCCTCTTGTTAAAATACGTATTCACCACAGCCATGTCCATCCTTTTCTCAAAAATCCACTACCATCTGACTTTCTGCATTCCTTTGCAGAAAACCATACCTACCTATCACTTCCTCATCCCATCTGTTCCCTTCACCAACATGCCCCTTGAAATCTGCTCCAATCACCACTCTCTCACCCTTGGGTACAGTCATCACCACTTCATCCAACTCACTCCAAAATGTTTCTTTCTCATCCATTGCACAACCAATTTGTTGAGCATATGCACTAACACCATTCATCATTACACCATCAATTTCCAGCTTTATAAACATCACTCTATCAACACTCTTAGCATACTGTTCCTTCAGGATAACTCCTACGCCATTTCTCCTCCCATCCACACCATGATAAAACAATTTGAACCCACCTCCGATACACCTAGCCTTACTCCCTTCCATCTGGTCTCTTGCACACACAATGTACCAACCTTTTTTCTGTGCATCATATCGGCTAGCTCTCTCCCTATACCAGTCATACTGCCAACATTCAAAGTTCTGACCCTCACTAGCACAGTCCTAGCCTTTCTTCTCTCTTCCAGCCTTCGGCCATGCCTTCCTCCTCTTCTCCTTCGGCCAACAGTAGCCCAATTTCCACCAGCACCCTGTTGGCTAACAGTACTGGTGGCAGTTGTTGTTAACCCGGGCCTCGACCGATCTGGTATGTAAATATTTATTGCTGTCCGCATGAATGTTTAGATACCAAAGATATGATAGCACAGTTGCCTCCGGAGAAGGGTGTTGACCATTCAACACCAGGTTGCAGTTTTAATCGGAAGGAAAAAGACTCGAGCAAGATTTGTTCTAAAAGTCCTGGGCTCAGTGGCGGCGGCAGTAATGGTAGTTCCCTTGGCGTGTTTCCACATGAGGTTATTACAGTGACTCCTGTTTGCTCAATGGTCCATGCAAGATCTACCCATGTCCCACGAAATTCTCATCACAGAGACCTGCAAGAAGGACCTAAAATGGTGGCTTCAGTCCACAAAGCTGACGATAGGCAGACCATTCGTCCTCCCCCAACCTGTGGCCGCAGTGACCATAGACGCTTCCCAGCTGAGGGGGGGGCATTATCTGAGACAGACTGTTCATGGAACTTGGCAACAGCACGAGTACCACTTGCACATAAACGTCCTCGAGATGAGAGCGGTGTTGCATTGCAAGCACTTCACAGCTCTCTCCCCATGGGAATGGTTGCAATTCAGAAGGACAACATGTCAGTGGTATGGTACATCAGCAAGCAATATACTTCAAAAATTAGCCAGCACTTGTAGAACACAATTTATTCTTTTAACCATAAAAGTGTGAATACAGGATCATACCGGTTTCAGCATATAGCCTTCTTCAGTGATACCAAAGCATTCTATTCACTGACTATATATAGAAAGCTAATTAGTTAACAAATTGGTGAAAGTCCATTTAAAGTGACATAATACATATATAATATTGTTGATCACCCTTTTGATGACATTGATATTTCTGCCAAATGTTGTAATAAAATTAATAGGAGTCACCGTAGAGATATTTTTCTCTTTATATTTCAATAAATCATCACGATTAAACTGTTGCACACCCACTTGGAGGCTGATATTATGTCCCCATATTTATATCCCCTTCCAAAAATCTCTTCCTAAGATCCTGCTGAAAGAATTCATAATTAACCTTGTTGGAACAAATTCTTTTAACTCTTAAGAATTGGGACTTGGGGATATTTTTAAAAATATGTTGGGGATGTAAGCTACTAGCATCCAATAACATATTATATTGCGGATATTTTCTGTAAATTTTTGAATCTAAAGTGTGGTCATTGTTTCTGTTCACACATACATCCAAGTATTGAATTTGCTGGTATTGTACATTGAGAGTAAATTCAATCCCCCAAACATTGTCATTAAGATACTGTACGAATTCTAACAAGTATTCTTGATCACATCTCCAAATAAACCAACAATCGTCTAGGTACCTTCGCCATATATCCAATTCATCTATATATATATATTATGAGATTTATCATAAATAAGACATTCTTCTAGATATCCCATAAAGAGGTCGGCATATATAGGGGCAAAAGAAGCCCCCATGGCTGTACCTTGAACCTGTAGATAACATTGTTGATGAAAATAGAACACATTTTTCATTAGTACATGCTCCACTATACAAATAATTAAGGTATTTAGACCGGGTGGACAAAGATTACTTCTTCTCAACCAATATTCTATTGCCTGCAGCCCAGCCCAGTGAGGAATATTAGTATATAATGACTTAACGTCAAGTGTACACATCAATCAACTGGGCTCCAATTGGGAGTCCATAATTATTTGTAAACACTCTGTAGTATCTTTTAATTTGGATCTAACTAATGTCAATAACGGCTTGAGATGTAAAGTCAAAAATTCTGAAAGTGGTTCTGTTAATGATCCTCGACCTGAAACTATAGGTCTACCTGGAGGTTTTAATAAATCCTTGTGAATTTTTGGCAATAAGTAAAACATTTGTTTGGTTGGATTCACTACTGTTAGTTGCATCTTGGTGTTATTATCAATAATCCCTACCTCGACCGCTTCCTCCAAAAATTCATCAGTTTGTTTTTTAAGCATGTCAGTAGGGTCTAGAGGCATCAGCTTATAATGCTGTTTGTTATTAAGTTGAGTGTATGCCTCAATCATATATTGTTCTGAATCCATTATGACCACAGCACCACCTTTGTCCGCTGAGGTAATGACAATGTTTGGGTTATTCCTTAAACTCTCAGTGGACTGAATTTCTAAATCAAATAAATTATTACTTAACATAGATGTCTCTTCCTGTTTAAAATGTAAATCTTTAATCACCTTTTCCTGAAAAATAGCCACATATTTGTCCATCTGTGACTGAAAAGTAGATTTATGGAATCGAAAACCAGTAGATCTCTGTGAGTTATCTGTGTGTCCAAAAAACAATTTCAAATTAAGTAGTCTGCAGAATGTCAAAACATCCTGTACAAAACTATATTCATTAACAAAAAAACGGGAACAAAAGATAACCCCTTATTGAGTATTTTTAATTGCATTTCATTCAAAGACACAGATGAGATATTGTGAACATTTGCATACCCATCTATTTCTGAGTTAGAACATCCAATAACATTTCCAAGTTATTTACCGTGTCTATGTTTGTGTTTTCTACCCCCCCCCCGTGTCTCTTAATCCTAAAGGGCAGTCCATATTTTTAGTTCTCTTATGTGCTGGGGACTCCTGACTGGAGACATGTTCATGTTCGGTAGTTGAAGATTCCTCCCGAGAGGTGCTACTGAAATCCATTTTGGATCTTTTTAATATAGACCTAGGTCTCTTTTTTTCTAAATTTTGTGGGTAGTGACTCCCCTTCTCTAAATCTAACATATTTTGTAATGCCAAAGGGCTTACTTTCCGCATAATCTGTGACATCCCTTTGGAATTTATGTATCTTTTTGTCTTTTAAATTCTGTTCTAGTACCAATAAATCCTTGGAAAGTTTGGTTAAACAAGATTTATATATAGTCTGTCCCTCAAAGGGTTTGATATTATCACATAAAATATTAACCTCCACAGTATTCGCATCAACATTTCTCTCATAAAAAGAGATAAGAATGTCCACAAATAACATGGTTGCTGTATGTTGAGCCTTAACCCATTCATCATTTAGCTGTTCATCCGGACCATTCACAAACGGTTGAAGTTTTATTCTAAGTCCCCTAAGAGTGATGTTTCTAGCTTTATAGGCTTTAAATAACCTAAGGTGCCACACATTGCTTCTAAGTTGTATCATACTTTTAGTTATTTTAAAGAATAGCTCCTTACAGTGATCCTCCGGGTCTTTAACCCTGTCATTATCAAGAGAAACACCCTCCCCATGGATACCAAAAATTTGGACATCATCTTTGTCTTGGGACAAACCCTTCAAAATAGTTGTCAAGTCCATTTCCATGCTGTATTGTGTTAAGTATTTAAATCAAAACCAGTCTATCAGCACCAAAACCCAAACTGTCAATATATAAAGAGTAACTCCATATAAATCAATATACATCCATCCCCACCAATATATAAATATATTTAAATGGACATCCAATGGTTGATAGAGCTACAACACTAACTTCCTTGTATTCATAAACCATAGAAAGTGGCCCCATCCACAAACAAACCAAGATAATTCCACATATGCAATAAACGCCCAGCGTCACAAAAATGAGATCAACAATGTGTATCCATATATCTTCCAATATATTTAAAAAATATATTGTTCCCAAGAAAACCAATTGCAATCATTTGGATAACTGACAATAAACGTCTCAACGTTGTCAAATATCATATAAGAAACTTGGCTGCCGGATCCTTTTGGGCCCAAAATTCACCAAAGTGCTTAGCTCTTTCAACCCCGGATGGCCTAAAAATTAAATCAATTCCCTAAATGGAGATATATAAATCTATAAATGGCAGTCATGGCCGTGGTGCTGCATAGACTTGAATATTAAAACCAAATATACACTAGTATACTACTGGAAAGAGTTACAACAATTGTTTCTTGTAATGAAAAAATCCAAAAATACTTTAGCCCCAAACAATCATCCAAAAAATCTTGATTGGGTGATGAACAATACTTCCCAAAGCATGGAATGATCCGTGTTTCAATGTAATACCATAAATGGCTTATTTAACTTCAAACCATGTGTTCCAAGTCCCCTCAGGGAGGTGGTAGTGTTCATATATTGATCAGCAGATTATATTATTGATTACATCTAAATATCCTTTTTTCTAATAAAGGATTAATATAGTGATCTGATATAAAATTATATCACAATCTGCCCATAAACTCACAAGGAATAATGTCATACAAAGAATAAAAATGTTTGTTGAAAATATTCAGTTTTACATAATACATTAAACGATAGCCTTAAACACTATCTCCTTTGACAAAGATTATCCACTCAAAAATGCTAAATGAGTATA
Organism: Protopterus annectens; assembly: GCF_019279795.1. Lineage (NCBI taxonomy): Eukaryota > Metazoa > Chordata > Ceratodontiformes > Protopteridae > Protopterus > Protopterus annectens. The sequence continues at coordinate 1,159,500,153 of NC_056739.1, forward strand.
AGTCTCACTGTCATATTAATAATAAACATGTAAGTCTCACCCAACAACCAAACAGTTCACATTAATTGTCCAAACATAAGTCCAAGTGTTCTTTTCGGCGCTCTCGGTGAAAACAGAGAAGCAAAAAACATTGCCATAAATATGGCACCTGAAACTAATGCAACCATCAAAAATGTGTCTAAAAAGATGGATCCATATATTTCGGCGCCCTCAAAGAGAACAGAGAAGCAGAAAACACCGCCACAAATATCGCACCTGAAACTAGTGCTATCATATTGATTTAATAAACATGTTAGTCTCACCAAATCGCGAAACAGTTCACATTATTTGTCCCAACATAAGTCCAAATTTTCTTTTCGGTGCCTTCAGTAAAAACAGAGAAACAAAGAGCACCGCCACAAATATTGCACCTGAAACTAGTGCAACTACCAAAAAATATGTCCAGGAAGATGATTAATGATAAACTATTGTAATATAAGAAGATCCTTCTGCTGGTAAATTCCGAAAGCATAGATTTATCCACAAAACCTTCTAAAAAATGATGCATTCCGCTTTACACAATGGCGACTGCTCTATATGTTATCTGCTTTCACAAACAGAACTAATCCGTTCAAAAACATAAGATAGTTATGAGTCCCATTGTCGCATTAATTGGAAGACGAAAAAATAAGTACATAGGCAAATGGAAACATCTCACCAACTAAAATTCTACACACTTTAAACTCGAACATAAATCCATGTGTTCACTCAGGAGTCCCCAGTGAAATACAGGAACAGGAAACACCACAAAAAAACCTCGCACGCAGGACTAGTGCAACAGCCAGAGAAAGCTCCAGTATACTTCAAAAAGTATAAAAAAAAAAAGCAAGGCAGAACCACATCCTACCCCTTGTGTCAAGAGGCTTTAAGAGTGTGGCAATGGGCGATATCTTCCCCACACTTACTGATTGTGATCCACATTCCAGGGAAATCCAGCGTGATAGCAGACAAGCTAAGTAGGGCTATCCGTATGCTTCACGAGTGGTCCCTGAAACCAGGATATTGAGAACCAGATTTTTCGCAACTGGGGCCAGCCTTGCAGCGATCTTTTTGCCACATCCATCAATGCCAAATGCAGCAGCTATTTTGCCCTAGTCCCCCCCGCCGGGACAATCACCCAGAAATGCACTTGCACACGATTGGCCCCCAGGACTTATGTATGCCTTTCCCCTGTTCCCTCTGATACTCAAGGTTCTTCAGAAGCCAAAATCGCTGGGTTGCAAGCTAATACTAATTGCCCCCTACTGGCCTCATCAAATCTGTTTCCCGTTTCTATGGCCCCATCTTTAGAAGAAGCCTTGGATTCAGGACCCAGTTCCGGATCTGCTGATGCATCAGTCAAGCACACGCCACCCTTCCTTACAGACCCTGAAGCTGAAGCTTGGTTCCTCCAGTTCCTGTCTTAGCCAGGCTTCCTGATATCTCCCCAGCAGTGCAACATATTCTAATTTCTTCTCCCAAATCCTCTACGAGAAAACTATATACTAGCAAATGGAAACGGTTCTCTTGTTGGGCAGCCAAAAATAGTATTGATCCTTTTACTGCACCTATTTCAAAGATCCCAGAATTCCTCGCTGAAACTTTTAACCAAGGAGCAGCAGCAGCAGCAACTGTCTGAGTTCAACTGGCTGCTATTTCCAGCTTTCATGTGGGAGAAATGGGTTCCATCGTTATGTCCCACGGGCTATGCAAAGGTTTTCTGAGGGGTACTATCCTTTTGAGACCTCCAGTAAGAGAACCACTTCCTCCTTGGGATCTAAATTTAGTCCTAGCTGCCTTGATTCTTCCTCCGTTCGAACAAGCTAATTCTTGTTCTCTAAAATTTTTGAATTAGAAAACTATTTTCTTGATCGCCATTACCTCAGCTAGGAGGATATCAGAATTACAAGCTCTATCCATTTGTCCCCCTTATTTAATTTTTCACAAAGATAGGGTTTCTTTCAGAACCAACCCCTCCTTCCCACCAAAAGTTTGCTCGGAGTTCAATCTGAATCAGTCAGTAGAACTACCTGTATTCTTTCCAAACCATGGCAACAAGGCAGAGTATAAACACCAACCGGATGTTCATAGACGATTACGTTTTTACTTGCACAGGACACAAGAATTCAGACATTCTGACCAATTGTTTGTATCATTTGCAGAAAACAGAAAGGGAACTTCAGTCTCAAAAGTAACTTTATCAAAATGGCTTTCGGACACCATTACTTACGTCTATAACTCACAGAACAAACAGCAAATTCAAGGACACTCAACCAGGGCCTTGCCTACCTCTGCTGCCTATCAGGCCAGACTGCCTTTAGACTCAATTTGTGCGGCAGCTACGTGGGTGAATCCCCATACCTTCATCACTCATTACAAAGTAGATGTGACCTCCCAGAACAGGGCATCCTTTGGTTCCACGGTTCTAAAGAGTCTATTCCATTGATCCACCCAAGAAGGTTGTGCTGGGGACGGGGTCCCAACCAACAAGAAGGAAGGTGAGATAGGGACAACATAACATAAAGAAGTTATGTACTCACCGTAACATTCCATGTTTGTTGTCCTTGATCTCGCCTTCTTTCTTGCATCCCACCCTCCTTCTCCCTCCTGGAGGATCAAGAGGAATTATCCATCTTTTGGCTATACAGGCCTTGATTCCCTTTCTGCCTTATGAGTTGGGTAGGCTAAGAGTTCTACTTATGACTTGGTGTGTTTTTTTATATATGTATGTATGTATATATACATATATATATATATATATATATATATATGCCTATAGTTTATATATCTGCATATTGTAGTCTAGTGTTATGGGTTATCACAAACGAGATCTGGGTAACTACTCTGGGCATGATGGGATAGGGTCTAGCCTCGAGCCAGTGGATGCTCTCGAGCTTTGGAATACGGCCAAGGATCGGCTCTGAACCCAACCAAAAAGAATGAAGGCAAGATCACGGACAACAAGCATGGAGTGTTATGGTGAGTACATAACTTCTTTTATCAAAAAAATGGTAGAATTAGAGGAGAGAGCACATGGAGAAAACCTGAGATTTTTCTGTTATACCAGAGAAACTGCAAGGAACTGTCTGTTATCAATTTTATGAAAGAACAAATAAACAACTGGACTGGTATTCCACAGCAGAAGTTGTTAATGCCAAGTGAACATTGCGTGTATGCCCTAAACCTGGCCATGAGAAAGCAGCCAAGACCTGTAGTAGTAAAGATGCATTCCCCAGCAAAAAGAGTTGATTCTGACAGAGCTATGGTGGAAGGGCAAAGAACTAAAAGTTGGAGACAGTAGGGTGTTTGTGGAAAATGATTACTCAATGTACACCACACAGAAGAGGATAAATTTTATTCCAACAATCAGGAAATGTATCTTCAGAATATTTTCTCCTGCAGGATCAAAGTAATTTTTGATGCAGAACAGGCTTAGGAAATACAAACATTTGTGCAACAAAATGTCAGCTGTCAAACAGAAGGGACTCTGCTTCTTATTCTTCTGATAGTAAAGCTCATAGATTATGCCAGTGAAACCTTTTCCAGTGTTCCAAAGGAAAATGCTTGAGAGACAGTGAAAAGCACAGGACTTGACTAGAACAACTAAAAGTTCATTGGAAATGAATTATAGACTGGAGTTAGGAAATGGAGACCAGCAAGAAGAAAACTGGAAACTCAAAAATGATTGAAGAAATGTAGGATTACAAAATATCAGTCATATTTGGCTGAACAAGAAAATCTAGAAATATTGGACTTCATTGAATTTGTTAAACTTGTAGGAGACTCCATGTCATTAATATCTGGAAAAACATTAAAAGGAAGGAAAGAGCAGGTAAAGAGGTAACTGTAAGTAAAACAAGTTTTGTTCTTAGCAGTATTTTTATGAAACATTTCATTGTATAAATTGTTATATAGTAAAGCATTTCTGGTTATTTTGTGTATGTTATAAGGTTACTAAAGTAAACAAGTGCCCATTTTTTTCTTTCTTCTGTTTTAGATTTAAGCAATGTAGGCATTGCATTGTAAAGAGAAGAAAGCATGGGCAAAAGCATGTTTAAGACAGAACACTGAATGTAATGAAAAAGTTTTCCTTTAGCAAATAAATGTTCACAGTGTAACATGAAAAGCTTGTAGCTGAAGGCAGCTGTGTTTCTGGTTCTTGTGTTTCTATGGTGACAAACTGATAATAGGGTGATACTTTAAGGCTAAAAGTTAATGTTTTCTGAAAGCATTCAAGTTTTCTACATTTAGGAGAGGAATAAAGATGAGACAAAAACAGATGGCACTTAGTGTAGGGAGAAGCACAGGCTATACCATGCATCCTAGCATGGATAACCGTAAGTCAGTTAAAGCCCGTGAGTGTAGCTGTCAATCTGGGACAATTGTTCCTAATAGGAGAGTTTAACTTCATTACATGGGATCATAGGAAGTTACTAGGGTATCGGCCCTGAGGCCCTTATAAGCATAGCCAAGAGTTTAGCCTATGTATGGACAAAGCAGTACCCGATGCACCCTGTCCAGCTGGGGCATGGGTAGAATCCCAGGGATGTGTTTTCTATTTCCCATCCAGTTATCCAGGTTGCTCTTAAAAAGGGGTAAAGAGGTATTCTGCTTGACGTGGATAGGGAGTCTGTTCCACAGATGGGGGAGCCTCTGGGACACTCATCTGTCCCACCAACAAGTCCTGTTGATGTCACAGACCAGGTTGAGGCCGCGTGTGTGGGTTACTCAAGTGGAGCTGGACTTGCGGATATGCAGCAGTCCCGTCAAGGCGGGGTCCAAGATTGCCTTGTATGTCAGACAGAGGTCACCTCTGAGGAGTCTGTATGAAACTGAGTAGAGGAATAGGGCTTTTAGCCTATCTGTGTATGGTAGATTTTTGAGGCCCTGGATTCTCTTGGTGAGGAACCTCTGTGGTCTCTACAGCTGCTGCATGTGCTTTGCGAGGTACATGCCAAATGGGGTGTTGTATTCAATAATGGGCCTTATAAGGGAAGAATACAGGGATGTTATGACCTCTATGTCCCTGGATGAGATACCCTTACTTATGAGGAGGGCCATGTAGAAAGCTTTCCGTACAATGGAAGCAACATGGTGGTCAAAACTCAGGTTGCTGTCAGTATGGGTGCCCAAATCTCTCACAACTGACTTTGTCCTTAGGATGTTGTTATTAGTGTGATAATTTGTGGGGACGTCACTCTCCCCAAAGGGGATGATGTGCATTTTTTTGTATTCAGCTTGTGGCCATGTTTCTGGCACCAGTCATTTGTTTGGGTGAAACCCTCTTGGAGGATGTCCATGTCACTAGGGAATTGAGGACAGCGCCCAGCTTGCAGTCATCTGCAAACTTGGTTAGCCATAGCCCACTGATTTTGGCCTGCACCTCAGAAAAGTATATCCCAAATAACAGAGGCCCCAAGACCAAACCCTGGGGTACTCCACTCAATACGGGTCTACTGCTTGAGGTGGCTTCCCCTGTTTTGACTAGGTGGGTTCTATCAGTGAGCCAGTTAGCTACCCATTGGTAACATACGGATTGATTCCTTGTTGAGAGAGTTTATCTATTATGCTCGAGTTGGGAATAGTGTCGAAGGCTTTGGCCAGTTCAAAGTAGGCGGGGTGCACTGCTTTCCCCTCATCCATGGCTTTGGTGACTGTCTCAAAAAAGTCGACCAAATTTAATAGACATGACCTCCCCTTGCCGAAGCCAGACTGTTTGGGATAGAGTGTTTGGAGGTTGCCAATGTCCTTGTTAAAGAGGTCCATGATAATCTGTTCCATGGCCTTGCAGATCAGGCTAGTTAGGCTGATGAGTCTGTAATTTCCCAGGTCAGTGGACACTCCAATTTTGTGTAAAGGAAGTGGCTGTCCTCCACTCAGCTGGGACAAAGTCGAATAGAGTGCCTGATGGTGCTGCAAGTTCTTGCCCGAGTTCATATAGGATGCAGGCTGGGATGTTATCGGGTCCCATGGAGGCTGTATGTTTTGCTTTGAGAGAGCAATGATGACCTGAACCCTAGATATAAGGGGAAAGGGGCAGGTGCTGGGAATGTCATGATTTACTGATGTGGGGGACAGAGGGGTGAAATTTTCACTGAATCTGTCAGCCAGCAAGTTTTCTATATGTACGGCATTTGTATATGCAGTGTCCTTGACCACCAGTTCTGAGCAGATCTGGCTGCTATCTTTGAGATTGCAGTCATATGTGAAGAAGGCCTTATAATTGTCTGCAGTAGATGTGGCCAATTTGGACTCGTTTGCTTTGGAGGATTTCACTACTGCTGTTATTTGCTTGTTTAGGCTAAGGAGAGATTGCTTCCAATTGAGCCCCTGCTTCACCTTGGTCCTGGACAGCATTTTATTTCTTTTGTTATAGAGTTTATTTATTGCACATGTCCACCAGACAGGTTTACTCTTCCTTGCGGAGGATGATTTAGTCATGTCAGGTATTCCTGATTCCATGCATCTATGTAAATGTTCATGTAGTAATTTGGTATAGTTTTGGATAATGGTGCCAGCTCCTAGAGAAGGGGAGGGGACAGTGAAGCTGTGTATACCGTCCCTCAGGAGGCTGTAATCAGCTTTGGAGAAATTTTGTGTTTGACCCTAGCTGGGGGGGGGGGGGGGGGATGATGACTTTGAATGTGATTTCTCTATGGTCGGATTTTACAAGGAAGGATGATACTGCAGGGATGCTGCAGTGCTTACTCATGTTGGTTTATACCATGTCCAAGATATTATCACCTCTTGTGGGAGTATCGACTAGCTCTTCCAAAGCATTTGCATTGACAAAATCAAGGATTCTTTGGGCGTTTGTGTTCTGGCATAAGTAGTTCTTCCAGTCTATGATTAGGTAGTTAAAGTTACCCAGGATCAGGGTAAAGGGTTGAATCTTGATAGATTCAAAGAGGTCTAGATAGGCAGATTGGGCATCTTGGGTCAGATTTGGGGGCCGGTAGCTAGCTATGATTTGTATAGGGGTCTTGTCAATGGTTAACTGCACCTGACTGTCTCCTGTGCGTCATACTGTTTGAACAGCCTAGAGGTGTGTGTGTCTTTAATATATATTGAAACTCCACCTCCTTTGGTTTTACTACCCACAGTTTGGGGTTTGAATGTATGATAGGATGAGTAACCAGGCATGGCTGGGGTGCTCTCCGCAGCTTTGAACCAGGTTTCTGTGACTGCACAGATGACAGCATTTTCCAGGGTTAAGAATGCCTGCAATGACTGCAGTTTCATGTTTAGACTCCTAGCATTTAGTAGCATGGCCTTTAATTTGCGTTTTGTTGAAATTTTTATGTTGGTAGTTTTAACCTCATCACTTTTTCTAAAAAAAGGCACTATGGGGGAGGCAAGTGCCTTTGCCAGAAGCCTGAAACCCGTGAGACAGATGCATGCCATTTCTGGCAAAGCATCATGGTCTGTCAATCATATCTCCCCAGGCTGTTAGTTACTGCATCCCCCTGGAATGACACCAGAAACTAAGCCAATTGTTACCTAAATGCAAACAGAAAATGATTGACTTTATCATTGTGGGTGACGGTAGAATGCTGCTTAAGGCTAGGGACATTCCTGCCTGGGAACACATATTCAGTGAGTTAAATCATGTCTCCCTTCATATAGTCCATGGAGGTATGTCTCATGAACATCTTCATGTACATGAAGATGTACATAGTTTTGTGCGTTTCTATTAAGTTACTAGGTTGTGTTTGTTCTTTTGCTTGAGGGTTTTAATTTAAACAAAAAGTCTTGTAAGATGTGACAGTTTCAGATGGACATGACAAGAAACAGCTGTGTAAAAGATCAACCTACCAAACATTAGTGCATGCATGTAACACAGAAGCTGAAAATAGGCATTTAAAGAAAAACGGTTATACATAACAGGCGGAAGCAGTAGCTTCTTATAATGGCAACACTTCCCATATTATCTTGGAAAGTAATGGTCTTCCAGGTATACGCAAAAAAGAAAGAGTACTGAACTATATTAAGAAATGCAGAGTGCACATAGTTATGATACAGGAGGCACATTTGGAAAAAAATGAGTATGTGAATTTGACAAAAGATTTCTGGATTGTTATTCAGAAGAGTATCCGGGATAAAGGAAAAGGAGAACTCCAATGGTGATAGAAGAGGGGAAAGAAAAGATAATGGTATATTTCTGGTAGTAAGGGGCTGTTGGCAAGGGAGAAAAATTCTACTGGCATGTATTTATATTCCACCTAAAACTGCTACAATGGAGTTTAAGAAAATTCTGGGAGAAATGATCAGCTTTCAGCAGGAAATACTACTTATAGATGGGGACTGGAATTTGGTTTGCAATACTGAATATGTGTCTGGCGGCCTGGAATGGTAGAAAGGTAACTATAACAAAAGAGGATAGATTTTTCAAGACACTTATAAAATATTTGGTGTTTGAAAATTTGAATTAATTTTAGTAGGAACTCAGAGAATATATTCCCCAAGGTACAACAACTGGGCTAGGCTAGACAGAAGTTATATTTCACAGGAACATGTGCTTTTAATTGAAAGTGTTGATCTACATCCAGTAACTATTTCACATCACGATGAAGTAAAAATGAGACATTGGCACTTCTCCACCGATCTGTTTAAAAGAGAGGAATTTAAGGAATGGGTAGTGGAAGTTATTTGGGAGTAATTAAGGAAGATAGACATTTTTTCAGGGGATATACTTAGGGAAAGAGATAAAATTAAAGTTTGTTTGTTTGTGTCTTTTGGCTTTTCCCGGTTAGGGGTCACCACAGTGGAACTCCGGTCCGCTAATGATTGGCAGTAGATTTTTACGTACTGGCTTGCCGGGCCTAACGCACAACCTTCAACTAAGGAACGCCCATTCACGCATGTCGCTACACAGAAGACGCTCTAACTGAGAATCGAATGGGCAACGTCTAACTGTAAGGCGACAACGCTACCGCAGCACCACCACCGCAGCTCAAAAGAGAGAAAATTAAAGTGGTGTTTAAAAATAGGGTAGAAATAAAAGATGTGGTTAAGAAGTAATAAGAATTATTTAGAGGGCTGACAGAGATTAAAGTATTGCAGAATAAGAACAAGAAGACAGGCAGCTGCAGAGTGCTAAAGATAAAATAGGGACTACCAGTATAATATGCATGCATTTAGAAAGGTTGCTGTTAAGCAACTGTTTTATGATCATGACTCCAGAGCACAAAAATGATTAGCACCAAGACTCAGGCAACAGAAAGTTGAAAGGATTGTTGCCAAGTTTAAGAAGCCTATAACAAGGAAAATAAACGCAGATCCTGTAGAGGCATTAGAAATATTTAATGCATTTTATGAAAATCTGTATAAATCAGAGAAATGTGGAAATCAAAAAAAGCACAAATGAAAATATTTATGGGAGAATTAAATATGGCAAGGTTAGAGGAAGATAATAAACAGGATAGGGGGAAGTGAGATAAAAATGGTGATGTATAACCACTCTAGATGAAATTGTCCAGGAATAGATGGTAGTCCTGTAGAAGTTTGAAGCTAGGAAAGATGAAGGTGATAAAGATCTGGAAGTTTTTAACAGTATTTTTAAAGGAGGGAAATCATCAACATCCTGGAAGAAAGCTATGGACTGTAATACCTAAAGATGGTAAAGACCTATCAGATACAGCTTCATATAGGCCCATTTAGATTCTAAACATTGCTTATAAAGTGTTTGTCTATAATTGCTAAAAGAATGACAAAGTTGTTGCCAAGTTTGATATATATGGATCATTGTGGTTTTGTGGAGGGGAGGCAAACATTTGATAACATTAACAGAACAATGGTAAGCTGGGATTTTTTGAGAAGGGCAATGGAAATGTTTGCATTTCCTGCTAAAATAATGTTAATTAGGAGGTTATGTGAGAGATCAGACATGACATGAAAGTGGGGGTGGGGGGTCCTGTCTGATAAGTTCTTTATTATTTTTGTTATGTTTAGAACAAGTTTACTTCAACCCATCAAAATTATAGTTGATCAAAACTGAAATAAGCAACCCCACTTCAGAGAAAGTGCATTTAAACTAGCGTGCACTTTCACGAAAATCAGTACACCAAGTAGTTGTTATAGATCGCGGTACAGTGAGCATAAGGGAATATTCCATTTTCCCCACTGTAGTGCAATCTCGGAGTAAGTATATATAAGTAGCGGGGGTGTGGGACTACAGTGAGACTTGCCCCCTTGCATAAAGGTGTTTATTTTATTTCTTTTTGTGTGTGTGTGTGTGTCTGTGTGTGTTTTGTTTTTGTTTGGTGTACTGATTTTCGCGAAACTGTGTTTTGATTTAAACACACTTTTGCTGACATGGGGTTGCTTATTTCAGTTTTGGTAAACTGTAATTTCGATGGGTCGAAGTAGACCCGTTTAGAACCATCAGCAAACAAAATAAGGGACTCAGAAATGCAAAGATGTAATTGGTGTTGTACTCAAGAAAAGTTGACTTTATTGCAGATGATATTATTTTGTGCCTGATAAAAACAGAAATGGACATCTCCGTGCTGTGGAACATTTTGAGGCAGTTTCTTATCTTTTCAGGATATAAAATTAATGAAAATAAAACAAAGGCTGTAGCTGTAAACTGTTCACGCACAATTAATTGGTTCAGCGATACTCATGTTTATGGGGGCATGATGAAATTAAGTACTTAGGAATATGGGAGCTAAGGATATGTGGAAAAGAGACTAAAGGATAAAAAAATGAGGAACTGGAAGTTCTTCTTTATGGATAGCAAGATACAAGCAGTGAAACTGTTTTTAGTCCCTTAAGTTTTATACACAGGTCAGGCATATTTTTATCAACTAGAAGAGAAGTTGTGGATAGCAGTTAATAAAGAGTTGAAGTATTTTATCTGGGAGGGGAAGATAGCAAGTGTCAAGTGGGATAAGTTGAGCCTTCCAATAGAACAAGGTGGATTGGGATTACCTGATTTGAAGGGATATTTTAGAACTACACAGTTAAGGCTGCCTATACATAGCACAAGCAGAATAACAAGAAAAGATTATGATACAGTGGGGGGCCTCAAGAAATAAGCAGAATGGGATTTTGGAAGCAAATTGTCAAGGAGGATAACAATAGTCATACAGAATATTACCTTCATAAAGTAGCAAAAAGTATTCTAAGAACTAAGCCAACAGAGGAATGGAGAAAGGAGATTCTGCTGATAGGGATGACTGCAATTAGGGGTACAGATAATAAACAACTGAGGGCAGGAATGTACTGGGGAAAACTGGCAAAGGAACTAAGCTGTGGGAGCAAATAATAACAGAGGGAAAGGTAATAGAATAGGAAGAGGCCAATAATGCATTTGGACTGCAGGCTAATGATTGCCTTCCCTATCAAGGATTGGTATGAGAGTACATGCAAAGAGAAAGGGATAGGTGAATCCTGAGTGAAATACTAACATTGGTATAGTTTTTAATTTAATGTAGAAAAGAATGTGGTGTTAAATAAGGTATAATTAGTAGGGCATATAAAATATTGCATGATAACTATATGACTCAATCAGAGGAGTTTAGAAAAGATTGGAGAGATCATATAACCAATTCACAAAGAAACAATGGAAGGATATATGTATGACTCCAAATATGCAACAAAGTCTAGAAGATTTTGGATTTTTGCTTGAAAGTGCCTGTGTAGGTATTTTTATACTACAAGCAGAGAGACTCCAAAGAATTTTTGTTCGGGCAAATTGTAAATGGAGGTGTGATTGGGGGAAGAAAGAGGTAAGTTGATGGAGTTGCTGCATATCCCTAAGACAAACTTCACTCACGCAACCCGCATGCAAGGCCTTAACCTGGTCTGTGACATTAATAGAACTTGTTGACGGGACAGATTTGTGTCCCAAAGACTCCCCTGTCTGTGGAATAGACTCCCTCTATATGTCAAGCAGAGTACCTCTCTAGCCATCTTTAAGAGGAACCTGGACAACTGGATGGGAAACAGAAAATACACCCCTGGGATCCCACCTGTGTCCCTGCTGGACATGGGAAACAGGTGCTGACTTTGAGGGAACATGGGTGAAATTCTTGGCTAGGCTTATAAGGGCCTCCAGGCCAACAGCCTAGTATTATCCTATGAACCTATAAGTGGGAACATAGTTTTGGAGTTTAATGAGTTGACAGGCTTTAGTACTTCCCCTACATAATACTCTTGTCAGAAACACTGGGTGAGCAAACTGTTGTAACTAAGGAAGTTTTTTGAACTGGGATATGGCTCTGAATTGCCTAGGCATAGTAAGGCCTTGCTAAGTTTAATTCTGGTCCTGCCAATAAAGTAATTACTAGGTAATGGAAATCAAAGTCTAAACCAATCCTATTTAAAGTAGTGGATATAATAATAAGGATAAAAGAACTGGAAGTGAGATCTTTAGAAAAGGTTAAAAGCAAATGATGTAGAAAAAAATGGGAATTGTGGGAACAGTATATGCAGAATAATGTTTTGGAGGAGGAATGGTTTAAGGGAAGGCAGGAATTGAGTGAGCTATGTAGTGCTGTAGTGACAATGACTGCTGAATCTTAAGGAAAATAACAAAAACCATACAGATGATGTTCATAATATAGCAGAAAGTATTTTATGAACTAAGCCAACATGGAAATGGAGAAAGGAGATTTTGCCACCAGGGATTACTCCAAGTAGGGGTATATAAAGTAAGCAAGAGAGGGGCTAGAATTTACTGAAGAAAATTAGCAAAGAAACCAAGGTTTTTGCAGCAAATTAAACTTGAGAGAGAAAGCTAATAAAATGGGATGATGCTTAATGGAAGTTTAGACAACAGTTTAACGACCAGCCAGGTCAGCCTACCATGGTTTGAGAACAGGTTCTAGGCAAAGAGAAAGGGATACAGACTGTTAAACAGCTCTGGTAGTGCTATTAATTGAGTCTTGAGCAGATGTGGCTACTAAAAAAAGAGAGATAATTAGTAGGTCATATAAAATATTGCATGATAACTGTAAGGATCAAGTCAGTGGAGGTTGGAAAAGGTTGACAAGAAAGAATTGGAAGGCAATATTTAAAGGAACAATGGGTGGATATCTGCATGGCTTCTGGAATATGTAGTATAGTTCAAAAGGTTTAGGATTCTTGCTTGGACGTTTTTGTTTTTATACCCCTGGCAAACGTCAGAGAATTTTGCTCAGGTAGACAGCAGATGCTGGAAGGTGTGATGGGAATGAGAGAAGTGATCAGGGGCATGTTTTATTTATTTATTTAGAATACGAGTTGGCAAATTGTAACACTTCGCTGTTGAATATTTGTCAGACATGTTGGGGTAGCAAAAATTTGTAGCTAAGGAAGTGATTCTTCTCAACTGTGATACAGGATCAGAATTGCTCTGGGATAGTAAGGCTTACTATAATGCTGTTGGCAGAGAAAAAACAGTTACTAAAAAAAAAAACCAAAGTCTAAACCAACTGTAATGGAAGTACCAGATATTTATTTATTTACATTTGTTGACCGGGAATGTCCAACTGGACGCAGGTCCATTTTCAGTGGAGCCCGGGGAGAAAAGTTCCACAAATTAAAATATTACAGACATAGTTACAGATGAAGAATCCTAGCAATTAAAATATTACAAACATAGTTATAGATGAAGAACATAGTACATTCAGTAGATAACTAGCATCTGTTCTATCCACGAAGTCATAGCAGATATTAACAATTGTTACAATAAGAAGTTAATGCCATATAATAAGTAGATAGGCAAGGAAGTGTCACAGCTTGCTGTAATCAAAAGTAGTTTGTGGGGTGGAAGAGAGGTAGAGGGTAGATGGAGTGGGAGAAGTTAGAGGGGAGAGTTACAAGGGCATAGCCAGCATGTTTTTAGGTGCGCTTTAAGTAAAGCTTTGAAGTGGGTGGATGATGGTAAAGAGGTTAGTATGGGGGGGAGGGTGTTCCATAATTTTACTATAGCGCTGGAGAATAGTGCTTCTCCAACAGTGTTATTGGCTCTAGTAACCTGTAATTGATTTTTGTTGCTGGATCGTAGTGGTCTGGTGGTGAGATAGGGTTGGAGTAGATACTGGAGGGATGGGATCTTTACAGGATGGTTAACCAGTTTGTGGGCGAGTGTGAGTTGATACCATTGAAGGAGGTGAGGGAGTTCTAGTCAGCCTAGTTCAGTAAGTGAGAGACACTGGTGACTGTGGTAGGATGTCCCAGTGGCGAATTTGGCGATTTTGTTGTAGCAGGTCTCGAGTTTATTTAGATCGCATTGCCTTAGGTTGGTATATATTGGAGAGGCATAAGGTAGGGTGGAGATAAGGTGCAAATTTGCAACTGAAATCCTAACTGCTTTGGTGAGGAGTTGCTTATTTCTGTATAAGGCTCCTAGTTTTTGGAGGACTTTGTTTATGGTCATGGATATGTGAATGTCAAATTTGAGATTGTTGTCTATTTCAACTCCTAGAAATTTGGTGTGATCTGTTGGGTGGATAGTGGAGTTGTCTTTTGCTGTGATGTTAAAGTGAGAGTTGTTTTGAGTATGTTTGATGGGTTCGAAGATAAGGAGTTTAGTTTTGTTTGGGTTGAGTATTAACTGGGCATCGGATAGCCAAGTTTCAACAGAGGAAAATGCATCCTGTGTGACCTTTTGCAGTTCGGGTAGGGACTGGGCTGAGCAGATGATGGTTGAGTCATCTGCATATTGTATGAGTGTGCCGTGTGTGGTGGCAGAGGCTAGATTATTAGTGAAAATAGAGAAGAGTAGGGGTCCAAGGATGGATCCTTGGGGAACACCAATAGAGACAGGTAGTTGGGGAGATATGTCATTTTGCCATACAATAGATTGCTGGTGGTCAGACAGGTAACTTTGAAACCAGTTGGTGACTAATTGAGAAAAGGATAGGTTATTGAGTACAGAGATGAGTTGTTTGTGTGGGACCATGTCAAATGTTTTAGATAGGTCTAGGAAAGTAGCAGAGGAGAGATGGCCATTGTTTTTATGGTGAAGGATAGTGTTAGTAAAAAAGAGTAAGGCAGTGGTGGTGCTATGGTTTGGTCGGAATCCATGTTGAGTATTAGAAAGGAGGTTGATAGTAAGGAGGTAGTCTGAGATTTGAGAGTGAATGCATCTCTCTAGTATTTTGGAGAGTGGAGATAGAATCGCTATGGGGCGGTAGTTGGTTAGTTCTGTGGAGGGGCCGCCTTTGTGAAGAGGAATTGTGTGTGATATTTTCCATAGTGTAGGGACGTAGCATTCTGACAGAGATCAGTTAATCAAGATTGATACTGGGAAGGCTAGGGCGTCAGCTGCAATTTGTAGGAATTCACTTGGGAGGTTGTCTGCTGCTAATTTTGTGGGTTTACGTTTAGTTAAGAGTTTTCTTATGTCGGAGGTAGGAATGGGAGAAAATGAGAAGAGTGTGGGGAGATTACTGGGTGAAGGTGTGGGGGGTGTAGGGGAGGGGGGTTGTGTTGTCTAGCTAGTGATAGTACGGTTTCTGTGAAGTGTGTGTTGAATGAGGTAGCAATATTTTCTGAGGAGTGAAAAATGTTAGGTGTAGGGGTATTGATTTTGCCTGGGTGGAGGATGGAGTTTATGGAGGTCCAGAATTGCTTGGGGTTGTGTTGGGAGGAGTTGAGGGCAGACTGGTAGTACTGGATTTTGTCCTTCTTTATTAGCTTTTTGACTCTATTGCGTAGTTCTAGGAATTTCTGTCTAGCTGAGCGGGTTTTGGTTTTGCGCCAGTGTTCCCAGGCTTTATCTCGGTTTTTCATAAAGGAGTTCAAAGAAATGGAAGTAAGATGTTTTAGAAAAGGAAATGAGAAATACATGGAATTTATGGGAACAGTACATGCAGAATAGTGTTTAGGAGCAGAAGGAGTGAAGTTTAATGGAAGGCAGGAACTGAGCAAGTTATGCTATGTTGGAGTGAATGAAAATTGTTAAATTGTATACTGCGTGAAAATATGAAAATGAAAGAAGTGTTAGAATGGTCTTTTTTCTTTTGCTGTACATGTACTTGTGTCACTTTTTTAATGTCAGGTTTAATAAAGATGTTTAAAAAACAGGACATGCCAAAGATAATTCTTGTAAACCTGTTTTGGCCCAGACAACATGGATTCTCTCTTGTTATGCAACTGTTACCATAAACTACCTCACAGAGTTGACTTCCTGACACAGAACAAGAGATCCTTCATCCACTGTAGCATTCAAGATCTCAGTCTAATTATAGGAATGATGCATTTCTGATCCCATTTAAGCACCTTTTTCTGAGGCCATGCAATATGTGGTAAAGGTTTCAGATTCTGATGCACTTGTTGGTGAATCTTGTAAAAGCTAGCCAGTACCAGTGGTGTAAATGGATAAAGCCCTGACTGTCCTAGGTGACCTTAGTTTGACTGTCACCTTAGGTGCCTTATGGCACTGACGTGAATGATGGGCAGGTCCATTCTTTGGGCAGAAGAGGTGGCACTGTATGCACACTTATATTATCTCTTGGAAGAAGTGTGCTTTTGCAGTTGAGAGGCTTGGGACCAGATGTTGGTCTCGTAAAGCTATCAGTGGGTAGTAGCCTTTTATATGTATGCGTGGAAGCGTGCACTCTTGGGGGGGCATTCTTGGCCACTGTGGTCACACATTTTGTATCTACACATACACCAGTGAGTAAAGGTTAGATTATTCAAATGCACTCATTGCTAGGATGCTGATGAGAGTACCAAGCACCCTCATGGCCCTCTTTGAAGAGCTCTTGGCTCAATTCTGGGTAGAACTCCTGAAGCAGCGAAATTAATGTCTGAGAGAAGGAAGTTTTGTCGGTCAGTAGGTACAGGGGCAAAAATCACCTAGAGAAAACATTTTAGAATTTCTTTTCTGCAGAATTCTTCACACACTCTAGACATAAGATGTGGTTAAGAGTTAATGCTTTTGGATTTTTTTTTTGAGGCGTGCACACCCATCTAGTGTGGATGCATTTTTAGCCAATGTAATCATGTTATCAGCGTCTTCAAAGACATCGTTATCTTACCAGCTCTGTATCAGATCCTGCTTGACTGATTAATATGGTATATCCCTTTTTTAGTTTCACAAAATGTATTGCGTTTGTAATAGCATAACTGGAATGGACCCCATTCGTAAATTAGGGTAGGATCACATTTCATGCAATTAGTATTGCTTCATTCTTTGTCTGCCAACAGGGCTCTTCTCAACACTTACAGCGTACCCAGAATTTACCTCCTCCTGCATTTCATATAAGGTACATGTAGATTGTAATTTTCTGTTGCTCCTACTACTGTTGTAATTGTCTGGGTATCTTTTCTTCCACATTGCTGTCATTTTTGCTTGGAAATCCTGGTATTTTATGACTTTGGGTCTTCGAGTACATAATACCACTGTAATCACTAGGTGTGCTAGTTTCAGTGATTAATGCTCACTTTCTTTCTTCGATTAGTATATGTTTTTCTCTCATCTATTTTTTCAACTGTAGGGACTGGGTGAATTCATGTGTTATGAACGTCTTGTCAGTAATATTTTGCTTCCAATAGTTCTCATCTACTTCTGTATTGTAGTGTTTACACAAACCCCAGTGCAACCAACTTGACACATTATTATGCCCTTAGGTGTACTAACTTTCAGCTGTGAGTTTATCACACCCAACAACGAGATGTACAATTTTCCGTCTCTGTTTGCATAACTTAACATTTATCTGTTTTCTCCACATTTTCTATTGCCTTTGTAAACCAGCATGTACATAGCCCTCTGTCTTGTAGCAAACAGTGTCTGGGATGTTATTTCTAGTTGCTTTATAGTTTTCAATGATTTGAGATTCGATGATATGAGTTTTCGACGAAATGAGTTTTCGACGATTTGGTCTCAATGATTTGAAATTCGATGAAATTAAATTTCGATGATATGAAGTGGAACCAGATATATATATATATATATATATATATATATATATATATATATATATATACATTTATATTTATATATATTTATATATATATATATATATTTATATTTATATATACTCCCTCCTGCTCAAGTACCAGGCTGATATTTTTTTGGTGTTGCAGCTTTCCCTTTATAAATGTTCATCAAGACCAAATGTCATCCTTGTATCAGCTGAGAAAGTGTTAACCATTTGTAGTTATGCTTTCAGATCCTCCTTTGATGAATTATACAGTTTTAAATCATTGTGCTCCTGCAATACCACTAACCTTATTTACCTAGCCACATGTGATAGGTGCAGCTGTTTTTATGTTGGCAAAACCACGAAACTTCTTAGGGATAGAGTGTACCACTATTTATATGATATTAAACATAGGAATTTATGCAATGCTCTAGCTAAGCACATAATAGAATTTTCACTTCATACATTTAGTTTTAGGGTTTTACAAGCTGTTGCAATGAATAGGAGAGGTGGTGATAATAATTTTATTGAACACATGGAACTGAAATGGATTTTTAAGCTACAAGCACACATCTATCCTCGTTTGAACAGTAGCATTTGTATTAAACCAGAGCTGAATGCACGGCGCTTTAAGTAAATGGTTTTAGCCTTTTATATGGAGGGTAATTAATGTCAGTTGTTCTATTATTTAATTGATACTTGGACTGTGATTTTGCTGCTATAAAATGTTTTGTACTGAGGCATTGTTTTAAGGATCTGAAGAAGCTTAGAGTGTCTACGTGAAAGCGCTTGTCTTATGCAATAAACTGGATTTTTATCGCACTGGTAGCCGTGGTGGTTTTGTTAAGTTTTTGTTTATTTACAGTTTGTCTTCTTCAACAAGACCTTTGGGTGGTCGTGGTGTTATTTTTTGCTCTTTTGGTTATTTTACATCCACAACTCCACATGGCTAATACTACCTTGCCGGAAAGGAATTCTGTTCTGCCTGTTGACAGGGAGCAGTTGACTTGGGAAAATGTTTTATTACAGCGTGATAACCCTCTGTTGGTTATGAACTTTGAAGGAAATACGAAGGTAAAGTACCGGATAAAATTGAGAATTTTCAACAGTTTTCTGCCATGTTAAGGAACATGGAAAATGACTTGTATAAGCTCAAACGTTATGTTTGGCAGAGACGGCATCTTAAAGCCTGCCTACATTTTCGTGTGATCCCAAGGGGCATGAGAGTGCTATGCATGCCCTCGTATGGTGACACACATCCATTGCTACTCAGACAATGGCAGCAATTAAATCTTGATTTAAGTTACAAATGCATGAGACTTATCATTGACTATTTTCGTCCCATTGAGCAAAAATTATTAGCGGAAATACAATGTTCACATGGTAACATTCTCGAAAAATTTAAGGGGGAACAGTTTGATAACGCATTGACCAATATGTATGTGAATATTTCCCTGTATGAAAAGAAGTTGCAACAAATGAAGCAATGGAAATTGCAGAGGGATTTTACTGATTTTACTTCAGGGAATGTATTTGCATGGCGGAACAGTTCAACACAGATGACTGCACAATCTGAGCCACAGCAAACTACCTTAAATTCTGAGCCAGCACCTAGCCTATTCCTGAATAATACAGAAGTGAGTGCTTTGGTAACGGGCACACAGAGGGCTGGAGGGGAAATATCTACTACACCTTCACCATCAGTTGAACTTGACTATACCCCTCCACCTAACCAGCAGGCCCTCACGGTTGTGTCTATGGGAGCGAGACCGAAACAGCTCACTCCATGTACTTTGGATAGTTTTTTACCCCTCCCAGTAAAACAACAGGAGGATCGACAGCAATCGAGATCAGTGAGTCGGGGAAGACGGAAGAAGAAGAATTCCGGAGAAAACCAAGCTTCGAACAGAAGAAAGAAATATTAAATAATATTGTGGTGAATTTGTCAGACCATGAGCTCACCGAAGTGGAGCTCTCTGTTCTGAATAAAGGTTTGACATTTATTCCTTCTTCTACTGCTAATATAAGTGAATTATTGACTGATTTAAGACTTTTTGGGCGTAAAGTTGTTTTTAAAGATGGTTCAGATCAATCTAATGTAAATGGTAAAGTGTATAGAAGGAAGAGTTCTTTCACTCCCCTACTACTGGCTCATGTTGAAGTTTTCATTAGAGCCTGTGAGAGCGATATATATGACACCTTATATCACAAACATAGGGGTAAATTTTATAATTTAGATGTAACTCAGAGGCGAGCACTTTATTCGCTGAGGAACAATCCTGCATTATCTATCAGACCAGCTGACAAAGGAGGGGCGATAGTCCTAATGAACAGAGGGGATTATGATGTAGCTATGCACTGTTTATTGAGTGATTTAAATACATATACAAGGTTAAATAACACTGAATATTGTAAAATTGTGAGTAATGTAAATGATACGCTTTATGATCTACTTATGTTAGACAAATTGATGATACTTTATATTCCTTTTTACATGTGGAATATCCATTAATTCCATGCATCAAAGGGTTGCCTAAGATCCACAAGTCGATGCAGAACCCCCCAATGAGACCCATTGTGGATGGAGGGGGATGGTGCATGGAACATCTTTCCATTTATGTGGAAGGTAAACTGGGGCCCTTAGTGAGAGAGATTTCCACCATCCTAAAGGATACAATACAGTTTATTGATGATTTGAATAAATATGGAGAGAATGCGGATACAGTGGATATACTGATGGTGACCATGGATATATAAAGTTTATTTACTTCCATACCGAATGAGTATGGCATGGAAGCCATAAGAACACTTTTAAGTATGCATAGTATGTTTGACAGTAATGAGGTTATTTTGATATGTACTTTGTTTGAGCTGATTTTTTCGAACAATGTATTGATGTATGAAGAACAAATTTATTTGCAGCGATGGGGTGTCGCTATGGGCACCCCTTGCGCTAATTCCTATGCAAATTTGGTGGTACACTTTTGGGAGACACAATGTTTGTTTACTAGTGATTTTTGTACCCACATAAAATTTTATAGATGTTTCGTGGATGATATTTTTATGCTGTGGGATGGAGGGATACCCCTCCTTAGTAAATGTATTATATGTTTGGGAAATACAGCAGATCTTTTGAAGTTTGTAGCTATGTATTCATTTGAAACCCTGGATTTTTTTTATGTGAAATTGTATAAGGATAATCTGGGGAAAATAGCTACAGGCTTGTTCCGTAAGGAATATTGGCGTAATAGCTTGTTGGATCATAGCAGTATGCATCCTAAACACATTTTCTCTAACATTATGAAGGGTCAGTTGAACAGGGTGAAGAAGCTTTGTGGAGATCGATCTGTTCTACAATAGCAAGTAAATACTTTGGAACAGTTATTTCTAGATAGAGCCTACAGAGGATCTGATTTTTCTAGGTTAAGGGATGAGATTATCAATGAGAGGGTGAGTTCCCCTGACGGTGATAACTTAGGAGGTACCACACGATGTGAAGGAAAATATGGAACTCGTTTAGTAACTAGATATACTACAGATAATAAGAGAGTACATGAAATTATTAATAGAAATTGGCATTTTCTTATGGCGGATAGGGATACTATGAAATTGGTTGGAGATCAGCCTAAGTTTATATATAAGAACAATCAGAATATAAAACAGATATTGTGTGGTAATAGAACTTGCACTTTAACTCAAGAGGGGAGAACTTGGTACTTTCCCCTGCAAGAAGTGTAAGATGTGTAGTAGCATGACACAAGTTCAAAAGTTTAAGCATTCAACTCTATGTTATGAATTTGAACCGAGATTTCATGCCTCCTGCAATACCACTAACCTTATTTACCTAGCCACGTGTGATGGGTGCAGCTGTTTTTATGTTGGCAAAACCACAAAATGTCTTGGGGATAGAGTGTACCACCATTTATATGATATTAATCATAGGAATTTATGCAATGCTCTAGTTAAGCACATAGTAGAATGTTCACTTCATACATTTTAGTTTTAGGGTTTTACAAGCTGTTGCAGTGAATAAGAGGGGTGGTGATAATAATACTTTTATTGAACGCATGGAACTGAAATGGATTTTTAAGCTACAAGCACACATCTATCCTGGTTTGAACAGTAGCATTTGTATTAAACCAGAGCTGGATGCACGGCGCTTTAAGTAAATGGTTTTAGCCTTTTATATGGAGGGTAATTAATGTCAGTTGTTCTATTATTTAATTGATACTTGGACTGTGATTTTGCTGCTATAAAATGTTTTGTATTGGGGCATTGTTTTATGGATCTGAAGAAGCGTAGAGTGGCTACGTGAATGCACTTGTCTTAGGCAATAAATTGGATTTTTATCACACTGGAAACCGTGGTGGTTTTGTTAAGTTTTTGTTTATTTTAAATCATCTACAAAAAGTAGATGACATAACTTTAAATGAGGTTGATTTCTGAGAGTTAAGCTATAAACGTAGCCTACTCTATCAAGTAAACAACTTAGTGTGTTAAGACAGAACATCAGTCGCAACAAAGAATCACCCTGGAATATTCCCCTTTGGATTTTTATCCCTGGGATGATAATTTGACCTTTGTCATAGCTTAACAACGAAGTGGTTTGTAACTGTTTCATAGTCACTGCAATGTAATTGATCAGTGTAGATTGCATCTTACACATCTGTAAGCATTCCGTTATCCATGAATGTGGGATGCTGTTGAATGCTGTTTTGTAATCTACTCATGCCATGCTTAGATCCCCACTCAGGAGTACATAGGATTACATATGCGAGTCATAGGGTCGTATCTGATCAGTTCCTAGTTCACCATGAATATCTCCTACATGTGACATGTCAGCAGACCCTTCCATGCTTGTAGTATCAGCTGGGTATACACATTTTAAATTATTCCATTTCTAGTGTCTTCTTGTAGCCTTACTGGACTGGTACACACGGTAAGACTTCAGCTGTATGTTGCAACCCTTTTCTCTGTCCTCAGAACTTATAGTTTGACATTTTATGAGACTGAGGCTACTATGTTATTGCATCACCTGTAGTTGTTTTAGTACCAAATTGTTTTTACTCCTTTGGAAATCTCCGTTCCACCTTTCATTTCCCCTTTCTGAGTTCCTTGGTATCTTGTCCAGTAAATATGTAAGTTCATTCTTGTCATTTTTATTAATGTACTGGCCCTCCTTTTCTGTCTTGACTTTCTGCAGCCAGAAATGCTGCAATCCTACACAGATGGTCCTATGTTTTAGAAACATCACAGCCCTGTCTTGACCAGTGATGATTCCAAGACATTTCCTTCCTGCGAAGTCGGCCCTTTTACAAGTATACCTAGTATTTCATTTCAGAACTTTTGTGTGTGGTATAAAGTTTTATGTGCAATGCTGTCTGAATTCTCTCAGAATATTACGTCTAAGCAGATACACTCTTGATTCATATAGTGCTAAAATATGGTTGTTACTGTTGAAGTTCTGTAAGTACTAATCTTGTTCTTACCCTGTTAGTTGCACATCCTTATAATTAGCTATTGTACCTGCCTGCATGGGCATTATCATTATCACTGATGTTTCATAGTCAGTTTTGATCTTAAAATACAACTTTTTTTTCCTTCATGGCAGGTGTGTCTGTGCCTCTGCAGCTGGGCCTTCCTGATTCTGTCCCACCTCAGTACAGCAGTCTGAAAGAGGAAATTATGGAAACTATACGAGCTAGACTTCGGCTTTTGTACCACTTTTCAGATCTGATGTATTCCTCCTGGAGATTACTCAATCTTAGCCCCAATAATCAGGTAAAAGCAGAAAATGTTGTCAGATAGTCCAAGAAGATAATGTTTTAACCAATCTTCATGTGAGAGTTGAATATTTATATTGGATATTGTTAATCTTTGGACAAAGTATTTATTTGATCAATCAGCGAACTGTGTTGTATAAATTGCAAACATAATTGAGTCAGATGTCCACACTGGCAACATTTAATTAACCACGTTTTTTCTGCCTGTAGGGTTTTTTTTTTCTAGGAAAACATTATTAAGCAGATATTGTAACACCTGATCTTAATTAAGTTAGCCCTTTCTAGTGTGAGGACGCTTGCATACTCCTTGTAGGTGCTCTGTCAGTAGCTAAGTTCTACCGTCACCTGAAATTAAATCGCAGTACAAACAGAAAATGATTGACTTCAACACTTGGCTAAGTTTCTGGTGTCATTCTAAGGGGATCCAGTATCTGTCTGCTTGGGATGACATGACTGACAGACCTCGATGCTTTGCTAGAGATGGCCTGCATCTGTCACCCCTGGGTTTCTGGAAACTGGCTAAGGCTCTGCCACCCCTTTAGTGCCTTTTTTAGGCGGTGTTAGAAAGACCAAATTAACACCGTAACAGCTATAAATAAATGCAGTCTGAGAGTCATGCTGCTCAACGCTAGAAGTCTAAATCTCAAGATGCATTCACTCAAAGCCCTCCTAAAAATGGAGAACATTGACATTTGTGCTGTAACGGAGACCTGGTTTAATGCAGCAGAAAGCACCCCTATGCTACCAAGTTATAACTCATTTCACACCTTTTGGCCCCAGAACTTGGACCAAAGCTCCAAAGGCAGTGGTGTCTCCATATTCATTAAGGATATGCACACCTCCAGACTAGTAGCACAGCATAATTCATCAGAGATGCTTCAGGTACAGCTAACATTGGGCAAGACAGCGATTCAGGTTGTAGCCTGCTATAGGTCCCCAGCCATGTCCCAAGACTCTCACTCCATGTTTTTAGACACCCTGGAAAATATTAGGGTCCAACCCAACACCATCATACTAGGTGACTTTAACTATTCCTCCATTAACTGGGAAAACTATTCATGCACCAATACACTTGCCCAATGTTTCCTAGAATTCATTAATTCCAGTGCTCTGGACCAGGTCACTTGTACCCCCTCCAGCAGGTGCAACATACTTGACCTGGTTATTACCAACATGGGAGATCATTGCTGAACACCAGTAGTCAATTCCTCCCTGGTTAGAGCCGACCACAAACTAATCACCATGGAAGTCCACATCCCACCCACATGCCCCGCAAAAGTAACCACCATGAAAAACTTCTCCAAAGCTAACTTTGGGCTCCTAAAAACAGAGGTCGCTGTCTTCACTGCACCCATTTCAATGGATAATAGTTGCATGACTGCAGAATCATACATGCACTGTACGAACACGTACATAAATGCATGGAACTAGTTATACCCAACAGAACCAAGATGCTCTCCTCCAAAAAAGGAAGCCACTCTGGTGGTCCCCTGCCATTAACAAACTCTACAACAGAATGGAAAAAACTGTTGCAGAAAAAGGTGAAGTCCCAAGACTGGAAAAACTCCCTTATTAGCCTCAACAAAAAGTTGATATGCCTCATAAAATCCTCTAAAGCTAGCTATGAAGGCAGAATTGCAGCAGATACTAAAGACAACTACAAGGCCTTCTGTAGCTATGTCAGGAATCTCCACGGCATTATCCAGATTTGCTCTGAGTTACTGCACAATGGTACCTGCTATACTGAGCCAACAGATTTTGCCAACATACTGTCCGACATATTCATTGCCAACTTTCTCTCCCCCCTAACGGACCAATCACAATACCGGAAGAATGCCAGGCACCCAGTATTACTGCTGCACAGGTTAAAGCTGCATTGTCCAATGCCAAGAATACAGCTTCCATGGGACCTGACGAGCTGTGTTCTACATGAACTGCAAAGTGAACTGGCACCACACCTGTGCGACCTGTTCAATCACAGCCTCAGCGAATGGCACACTGCTACAGTCATCCCTGTCCATAAAAGAGGAGTGACTACAGACCCTGGGAACTATCGCCCCATCAGCCTGACGAGTCTGATATGTAAGGCTATGGAGCACATAATCATAGACCTAAATAATAAGGATATAGGGAATCTCCAAACTTTGGACCCAACGCAATTTGGTTTTGTGAAGGGTAGATCATGCCTGCTCAACCTAGTGGACGACTTTGAGTCAGTCACCAGAGCTGTGGATGAGGGCTAGGTGGTTCATACAGCCTACCTCGATCTGGCCAAGGCCTTTGATACCATTCCCCACTCAGGAATTATAGATAAACTCACCAAATTAGGCATCAACCCCTATATCACTAGATGGGTTGCAAATTGGCTGACAGATCCCACAGTGTGAAAGTAACAGATTGCCAGTCACGAGTGGAGTCCCGTAAGGTTCAGTTCTGGGTCCTCTCCTGTTTGGCATCTGCTTCTCAGAAGTCCAGGCCAACACGGGAGGACTCTGGCTGATCAAATTCACAGACGATTGCAAGCTGGGAGCCGTTATTAACTCCCCAAGTGATGCAGGCATTTTACAGGAAGGCCTCACTGAGACAAATTACTGGTGTCAAAGCCATGGCCTTAAGCTAAATGCCAAAAAATGTGTCGTCATCCCCTTTGGGAAAAACTCACTTCCCACAAGTCATCGATGGTAGTCCACTGAACACTGAAGATGTTATAAGAGATCTGGGGACACAGGTTGACATTAACCTCTCCTTCGACCACCACATTGCCACTGTGGTCAGAAAGTCCTTCTATTTGGCACATCTCATTACCAAGAATTTTGCATCCAGAAAGAAGGAGGTTATCGTCTCTCTGTACTCTTCCCTCATTAGACCATTCACCGAGTATAATGCCCCATTTGGCATGTACCTCACTAGACACCTGCAACAGCTGGAAAGGCCACAAAAGTACCTCACAAAGAGGATCGTAGGCCTTAAGCACATGTCCTACACAGACAGACTCAGAAAAAACTCCAGCTTTTCTCTGTCTCATATCATCTACTAAGAGGCAATCTCTGCTTGACTTACAAAGCATGTCTGACCCAGCTTTGTTAGAAATGCTACATCTAAATAAATCCCAGTCACACCACACACTCCAGAGACTTCAACCTCATTACCGCAATCAACAGAACATGCTGGAGGGGCAGGTTCATAACCCAGAGGTTGCTTATGCTATGGAATAGACTTCCCATACATGTCAAGCATAGCACCTCACTGGCCGTCTTCAAGAGAAATCTTGATGAGTGGGTGGGTAATAGAAAGTTCACCCCGGGGATTACACCAGTGACTCTACTCGATAGAGGCACTGTGAACTAACATCGGTCTGCATGATGCCAGGGCAATTCTATGGGTTAGGCTTGTAAAGGCTCCAGAGCCATTAGCCTAGTACACACCTATGAATCTAAGTTCACCTTTCATCTTTCAAGCTGGTAGATGCCCAGCCCCCAAATTCTCATCTGTTCATTAGATCCTTTAACTTACTCAAGCGTGTAATGCTTTTTTGTATACTTCCAAATTCACACCCATACCTCCTTACGGCGTCCAGAACTTTTTTTGGATCTGATTTTTTTAACTAAGTGACTTACCAGCTAACAATAGGCAGTATAAAAAGGGCAAGGAGTTAATAACAAAATGACACTAGGATTGTTAGTCTAGGATATCATGCACTGGACAGATTAATCTTTTTTGCCTCTTATTATTCATACTGTATTTATGTTCATGTTTTCATAACTGAGAGGCCTACATTTTATTGAGGTGTATGGTATGAACCACCAATGTGGGAAACAGGACAATTCACTGAAAATGCTGGTTTGAAGCACCTAGTACTACAAATACTACTAGTTTGATAGTAATTATGAAAATAAGCAAAGTTTTCTGATGTACTTAATACTTAAAAAAAATCAAGTGACTTACAAACTGTTGCTTGACATTAGATGAAACCTTAGACATTGTTGAAAAAAAAGTCTGTGATATTTGCAGTGTAAGTTGCATATCTTGAGAGAGAGATTATGTATTATATGCATTAATAATTATACAGTTAGATATGTTTTCATATTTATGTAAATATCTCAATAAACATGCACTTATAGAGGAATTTCTTGTTGTCATATCTGATTAACAGAAATGTTCTAACAATATATGTGTAGGTTGTATAGTTTTCAATATATGAAAATTTGTTTGTGAAAATGTAAAAAATATATATAATTTGGGGTTTGTGTGCATTATAGTATATTGTAGTATTTATGGAAAAAAACATGAAATCACTATTATCACTGTAAAGGTTACTTCTTACTGGTAACGTTGCTATTTGGACAGTTTTAATAGCTTTTATTGTTCACAAAATATTTACATTTGTTTATCTTATGTTTTTTAGTTGATTTTTCAAAAAATGCTTTGGAATGCAAGATATGTGTATTCTGCTAGAGATGTGGCATTCCACTTCTCTTAAGCAATAATGAGTTAAAGGAATTCATAATTTGAACAGGAGTTGGGCAAAGGCAGGTATTATTGCTTACCACTTGTGCATGGGATTCTAGGAAATGGAGCTGCACTGGGACAGACTGCTTCAGTTCCCACTAGAGTGGTAAACGTGTTGCCCAATGCCAGTACATTCTTGACAGAGGAAAAAAAAAAATCCCCTCCCCACATATCATTTCTAAGCATCTGAAGTAGAATCCAAGTGTGGATATGTTCCACATTCGACTTTACTGTGTTTCTGGTGTTCCTCGTCTGTGATTTTCCCGCTCTTTTGGTTTGGTTATTGGTGGGACAGTTGCATAGCTCTTAGCATATTTTAATCCACTGATGGTGGATGACCAGTATTGAAATGCCCAGTACTTATGCCTTTGTCTTGTGTGGATTGAAATAAATAAAAGTATTATGTTTTGCTGCTTAAGACTAGACAAACTTTAGTAGCTGTCATCAAGCCACCTATTCATGACTGAATTTGACAAAGAAAAAAAGGCCTCCATACCCCCCCCCCCCACACACACACACACACCTTTCCTTCAGGTTCTCCTGGCTTACACTGACCAGATTACATCAGCCTTTGGCTTTGATGCTGACCTAAGGAGTGATGGTTCACGGTCAGCTCGCTCATTCAGGAAGATATGTCTTTTGCTAAGTACTATTTTAAATGAGTACCAAGCTGTTATTGTCACCCAAGAAAAGATATGCTTGATTACTGAAGGTTCATACATTTATATCTTTAGCTATATTTTCTTGAAATTGTATGCATTTAACAACAAAATTAAGCCCAATATCAGACATAAAGGCAGCTTCCACTACTAGTTCTCTGAATCATTGATGAATGAGTAGCACAACTTTCACACCTTGCAAGAGCTGTAGGAGGGAGGATGTGGATTTATTTTAAGTACTACAGCTCTCAGCATGCATCAGAACTCTGCTTTCACTTATTTTGTATTTAAGAAAATGCAGATGTGCTAAGAAGGATTTTACCAGCCTAAAGAGAAATTCAGTTAAAAGAGACACGGACTATGCTTTCCTTAGGTCATCTAAAAAGCCAGTGACACTCAGTATCGTTAGTTTAAATAAAAGTTAAACAAATCACATTAATGATATGTAGACCTATACCTCTTCAGAACAAGTTGTTAAAAAGAGCAAAATCCTACTTCCAAACCTCAACTCTCTCAACCATACATCTTGGGGGTCCTCATACTGATACCAGTCTTTTTTTTTCCTTCTCAGAAAATCATACAAGGCAGCATGTCCTAGATTGCCCTATTTGCTGGGTTAGCTTATTTTTCCATTAAAGTTTGTCTACCATAACTGCCTGTATGTTATTCTTCGCCTTTTTGTCCACCTTCCCTGTTGACATTTTAACATTCCTTTGGTGTTTTGCCATTCATTGCTTCCTATACTGGGATGTTAAACCCCACAGCTCCTGGCTAGGGGAGATCTCTGGTCTACACAATGGATTTTGCTTAGTATCTCCTGATTTCTATCATCATGAATTTTCAAGGCAAGAGCTGTCGGAAGATGATGCCACCATCCAGGCAGACACAGTGGTTGGATGATTTTGTTTTTACTTGGCCTGTGGTGTAGTCCCTGTGGTAGCCCAATAACTTCAGGTGCCCAACAATACTGCCACAAGGCCTTGTTCTCTTGTTAGGTTGGCTGCTGTGCAAAGCACATCTTCATATGTGTGTATATCTTGGTCCAAATTCAGCTTGCTGGGTTTCCTACCTCTACTGAGAACCGGTTATGGTTTGTGTGTTTGCTGCCTTCTTTCACCCAAAGATTATGAGCCACCCCCCATCATCAGCTCTTTATTCACTAAATAATACTTGGGTCTTCTTTGTCACAGTTGTGGCTTTATTCTTGTGGGCCACAGAAACGGCAGCTAACTGCCTAAATACGCATTAATAGAATCTCATTTTGATATTAAACAGTTCTTGAAGGGAAGCTCTGATTTTTCATTTGAGGCTTTTAGGACATTCGTTAACTCCTGTTTTGGAATTGAATGTTTGTAATTTAAAAAAAATGACTACATCCATTTGAGCCAGTCATTTCAACAGACCTAAATATTTTGTCCCGGAAAACAATTTTTATAGTCACCATTAGACAGAAAGATTTCTGAGCTGCATGCCTTAATGTGTACAGATCCATATGTAATTCCCTCAAGGATAGGGCATCTTCAGAAACAATTCACCCTTTTTGTGCCGGAAATGATTGAACCACTGTAGGCAGTCTGATAGGCTGTTGTCATTTATGAAGGGAGAATAGGGTTATCCAAGTTACCAAACAGACCATGTCCATGTACGCATCACTGACCAAATGTGTTATCTTTTACTGAGAAAAATGTAATGAAACTTTGACATGGAATGTTAGAGCTCACATTGACAGATCCTCAGCTGGTATACTGCAGCCTTCTTGACAAGTGTTTGCACCCAAAGTATTTAAGAGCCTGCTGCTGGAATATCCATCTATGCTTTTTATAAACGGTACAAAATGGACATCCAGTCTAGAGAAAGAGGAGTATTTGCTTCTGCCAGTTTTATGGCTTTGAGGGATAAATACCTGTCTGCAGCACAGATAACCCAGGCTTGGTTAGTGACATGTATCTTGGAGTAACCATCAGGGATGCGTAGATGTGAGAGCAGCCTTTG
The DNA here is from genome assembly GCF_019279795.1 of Protopterus annectens. Taxonomy (NCBI): domain Eukaryota; kingdom Metazoa; phylum Chordata; order Ceratodontiformes; family Protopteridae; genus Protopterus; species Protopterus annectens. The sequence goes on from NC_056739.1 coordinate 1,159,530,972, forward strand.
TCAGTTTGCCCATACAAAGGGGAGGGAGTTGCTGTGGTCTTTTGCAGTGATGACATCCACTGTTAGTTATATATCTTACAGCACATAGGCCAGGGGCATGTGCTTGGTGTGCAAAGATGTATTAGCACAGTAGCCTTAACCCACATATGAAAGCATGCATATGCATTGCAGTGTACAGCAGACCTTCACTGCGGCAGGTGTTATCTAAACTGCCAGGAAGTGGATGTAGTTGTAAACAGATAAAGCTCAAAACAGCCACAGAGGACAGCCTTCCTTGCTTCACTGTAACCTCCACTGTTTGGATAAAGCTGTGGTTTATCAAAAGGTATTCCCCTCTGAAAAAAGGAGATCCCTGCATTGAATGATGTTGGGTGCTTGTGCCAGGGAGAACAAGGGAACAGATGGGTCTGTAGTGTGAAAAATACTTAACGGTCATGTCTGGGGAGTGGCCAGACAAACATTAATAAAAGAACATAGATATGCTTTGGCTTTCCCACATGGCAGATTTTAGATGATCAACCCATTTCTGGAAGTAGAGGGTATGGTACTGTGCTTTGCACTCTCCTATTCATTTTATATATTTCTTCTGATTTTTGTTATGAGCATAGTGCATTTCTGTAAGTGTACTCACTTGAGCCATATGGACTTATCTGTGCAGGACAGACTCCCTTCCCAATGTCCACTGGTCCTGCACATGTTGTATGTCAGGTGGTCTGTGTATATAGTTCATTGTGTCTGCTAAAGGCTTTATAGATTTTTAATGTGGTGACATTACATTGCAAACCATAAACTTTATACAAATCTTTAGAGTTGGTTTGTTTCCTTTTTCAACCCTAAGTCTATTAGCAAGATGTGTATTGTAATGTTTTCTGAGTTTATTGAGTAGCATATTTATCTTAGTGTGCTTTTATAACTTTCTGCAGGTGCCTTTCATCCTCCCCAAAAGCATCTCTTGATATTCTGGCTCCATTTGCCATTTTCTGGCTACCAGAAAAACAACAGAACAGGGAGTGCAGTGTCGTACCTATAGTCACTGGTCTCCCTTCTCCCAAGGATCATGACATACAGTTGCTGCCATGTGTCCACAGGGATGCCTGAATGCTGAAAAATGATTAGGTTGAGGGCTAATATTTGCATTCAGCTATTTGAAGTTAATTTTATGAATCTCCTACTGCAATGATCTTACTGCTCTAACTTCTGCTGTTACAATTTGTTTACTCTTATAGCTTTATTTTGCACTTTAAATGTTTGCGTGAAATTTATGAAGAGCAAAATATTTTTGGATAGATACAGTGGACATTAAATGACACTTGTGAATATGTGTTTGTTTACATACAGAGTGGTGTGTCTGTCTATAATGCTGGAACATGGGGAATTGTGCAAGGACAGCTCAGACCTCTGCTTGCTCCAAGGGTCTACACACTGCCAATGGTCCGCTCCATAGGCAAGACAATGGTTCAAGGCAAGAATTATGGTCCTCAGATCACAGTAAAGAGAATATCCACCAGGTATGTCTTGCATTTAGCTGGTTAAAGTGTTTTGTTATGGTCAGTTGTATGTTACAGATATGTCATGAAATGAAAATTAAGGTGAATAGTTTGAATTTGACAGGGAATTGGCTAGATGTTTGAGGGCTATACAAAATTTATTCTTCAGATTTCATTGGGCTATTGTTGAAAGAGTTGTCAAGACATGTTGCTTGACTGAGGATGGAGACCTAAGTTCAAGAATAATAGAGATCAAACAGAAATATTGGGTTAATTCCACTACACTCCAACTAGCTTACCCTCCTCTTCTCTACTTAGCACAAATACTGACTAACTCAACTAAACAAACTGTAGCAGTGCTATAACAGTGTCACAAAATTTGCAGCCGACCACCAACATAGAGCACAACACTGTTTGGCCCATATAGGCCTCCAGTGGCTTGAACTACCTCACCAACTCACATACTTTCAACTCCCTTTTATCCATAGTCTAATAAAACAAAATGACTGTCCATCTCTTGCCAACCTTGTACAACCTACCCTGAAGCTCGCACTTTTCTGACAAAGACGTGCTACATATACCAAAACCTAATGATTCTGCAGGCTGTTCCTTCTACTTCCATCAAGTGTCAAAAACCCGGAACTCCATCCCCATAACAGTAAGACAGGACTGCTTACTAAAGTCATTATACTGAAGTCTCACTCTTGGCTCAGTAAATGCGCTGCAACAAATTAACACATCACATCACTTGTCTTCAACTTCATCCCTCTTCAACTCCTTCCATATCCCCTCTCCTACTTGTACTGTACTGTCTTTACCCCTTTTATTATATTCCTTCACCCTCAACTAACCTTGTATTCTGTTTCTCAACTCTAGCTCTCTCACTACTATACCTCTTGTTAAGAGATTTGCCAGATGCTCAAGTTTTCGGAATCTCAAACTTCACTTAGTCGATAACATATGTTCGAACTTCTGAAAGCTCAAATGAAACAAAATAACAAAAATCTACTTTTTTGCAGGGATCAAGCCCCCTGCACTTCCTACACCCTCTGCAAATTGTATGTACTGTGAGATCACACTACAGTAGGGAAAAGGGTAAATTTCCCAGTTCCCACTGTATCACCATCTCCATACAAACACTTTTAAGTTTTCAGAAAGTGAAACATACGGTCTTGACCTTATGAAGTTCGTGTTTCCAAAAACCTGATCATCTGACATAACCCCCTTGTAAGACATATTACTTTCTTTTGAAAATAGCAACAATATGGCATGCCGAATACTTTATCAGATTTTAAATGCAGTCCTCCCTTTGAAAAATGTTGTTCAAACTATTGTGTGTTACTGCTCTTCAAACATTAGTTTCACTTTGGTACTGTTTGTACTTTGGAGCCTTTCTGCCCAGGCCTTTACTGCAAATGGGTCCTGTTCACAGTCAGACGTTCCCAGTAAACAAAAGCAATGAATAAATAATTTTTTGCCTGTGCATTTACAAAACAGTGGCACAAGTGTGAGCATATGATGGTAAGACATATAAGGATGGGAACAAGTAGAAGAATGGCTACGGAGGAAGTAGTGGAGAAACTTGGTAAGAGAAGTTACAGGTTCCAGAACACCTTTCTGCTTTAAAGACTATATTGCCTAATGTACTGCTACTTAAACTGCAATGTTTCTCATTAGAGGTGGCAATGTGGTACAGGACTGTTTGATGGCAATGCTAGTTGACTTGCATAAAAGATTTTTTACACATATTTGTGAGTGATATTTCAATACCTTACTGTTTGTGCTATTATTCATTGTTCATTCATTTACTACTCCCACTGTTGTAGCTAATCATATTAATTTATATATTGGTTTTATTGTTGTTAATTTTTCATATTGGAGCTTTTCACCCCAGACCTTTGCTGAGAAAGGGTTTACCATCCAGTCAGACAGAAGCATATAAGTAGATAATAAGCTTTCACTTAAGTCTGAGGGAAGCTTGTGGCATACCTTCCTGTGTAGCAGGTTTAATCTGAGAGGTAATATTGTGAACTGCTAGTAAGTGAGGACTAAGAATACATTTCATCTTGTCCTTGGATTGATTCCTTCAGTCTCTACTTACTGTAATTCTAGGTAACTTAATTAATCATACCAATACTCCTGTATCACTCATGAAAACAGTTAGCAGTGCCTGTGAGGCTTTAATAAAATAAAGTGCCAAATGCTAGATTTTTCTGTGAATAGGCAGCAGTATGGCTTCATATAGTAGAGGTTTTATCAGTCCATCTTTTTTTATTGAAAATTATCCTTTGTTTCTTATCCTCCACCAGCACTTACAGACATAAGCAAACTTGCAATGTATAACTGCACAAAGGCAAAACAAAGAATAACAATAATTAAACTTTAGGCTATGGCTGTATCAAACACGAGATTTCTTTTTTCTCCATCCCTACCATACAGTTTCATAAGCCTTGGCATAACTATTGCCATGCTAAGGTTAATGGTTCCTTCTAGTGATATAGTTACCATTGTTGTGTATCTCATCAGATTCCCACTCTCCCCATGAGTTTGAGACCTCTGAAAATACCGTTTCTTAAGAACTCCTTTCCTATTTTGCTTACTTTGTGTACAGTATTACCACCTTTTCCTTCAATATATTCTCATCAAGTTTAATCTTAGTTTATTGTTCCATTGGCTTACTGCTCATCATTTTAGTTGAACCATGCCATCCACGTATTGACACATTTTTGGCTGGATGAACCTTTGATCCACAGTTTTCAGTTTGTAACCTCATTAACACCCCTCTTAATTCCTACATTCAGTTTAATCTACTTTCTTCCATTTCATACTTATGACATTTTTTTTTTTTGCTATAGTCATGGTCAAAAATCGTTACTTCTAATCCCCCCTCCCCCATAATGTTCCCAGGAAGTAGAGAGCTAATATCTTCTGCTCCCCAAATAATCCTTTTATAAGTTGCCAAAGCTGTCTTTTGTAATTGCCTAATGTTAACTGCTCCCAAAATATATGCATCCAGATACCTGTTTCTCATCTTTGACCTCCTGCACTCCTGGTCTGCATGAGATATGTGTCCCCAGTTTATCTTAAATAAAAAGTAGTTGTGTAAGCAGCACCATGCAGATACTTTAAACCTCCTAGACCATGTAGTGCACACCCTCTGCCATAGCTTCCTTGAATACTCAACAGCCGAATTTAATTCCATTTTATCCTGAGTTTGTCACTGTCTGCCCTCCTCTTCTTATGACTCAATATCCTTTCCCACCAATCTGTTCAATGAGATTTTTTCCCTCCTTCCTTTTCTTTCTAAGGCTGTTTCCTCATTAATTTTTTCTGATCTCCTTCCCCAACTTTGTTGCCTTCCTCCTCAAAACTCAGTAGTTCCCTTTATCCTCTTTCATTTAATGCTGTTGCTGCTTGAGTTCTTCCCAACGTCTTGCACCTCTGTCACTTAACATCTCATGTCAGTGTTTTAGTTTAGTCCTCTTTCTATTCCATCTCCAAATGCATTTTGAACATTCACATTTGTTTGCCTGCTCCTTATCAGAATTAGAAGCTGAAACCATTTCTTGTCATTCCTCCAAGAAAACCAAAATTTAATTTGCTTCATAATGTTTTCAAGTATAAATCTTCTGTCCATAGAATACTCCAGCATTTACATTTTAGCATAACACTCCACATTGTCCAGTAGCACTGAGCTTCATACTGCTTCATTATCCATGCCCAAATATTTATTTATATTCTCAGTATATTTAGAACATCCAGTCTCCTTCTCCTCCTCCTTTTTTCCATGAAACTCCTGCTGTTTATCCTTCCCATATAAAGTTTGCCATCCATTGCTTTAATTTAATATCCTCTGTCTGGGAGAGCTAGGCAACAAATGCCTGCCCTGAATATATGTACTGTGGCACTCTAAAACATTTGCAAACAGATGACTATGTGATCTAATTCAGGTGGAATTGTTTAATAGTTAGCAAAGAAATGACATACTTTTTCCCTTACATACTTCAGAAGACCCTTCCTGTGTGGCTTTAAATATATCCCTTAATGTTTAACCTTTGTATGCATGTATAAATAGTAGTGCTTAAATTGAAATTCCTTTGAAGTTGTAAAATTCAGTATTATCACTTGCATTTTTACACGTGAAAAAATTGTAAAATTTTAATTGTAAAATTGTAACTAGACATCCAATAATGTTCCTGTAACATTTCAAGGAAATTGTCAAGATCCCACAATGTTCAGACAGTATAGAGTATTGGCCAACAAACACATTTTCAGTTGCTTCCCTACCCACTCCAAACTCTTGACATTTGATGCCTTAATCCGTGTTGTCAGTGCTTCAAAATAAATTGCAGATGAGGAGTAACAGTAGTGGACACCCTTGCCCTTGTGCCCCTTGTAATGGGCTCTGGTAATCTTTTGGATAATTTCACTAAATAGTTCTCCCATTCATGCATATGTTTATTTTTTATTTATGTATTTTTTGTTGACCAGGTAAGTCTCAGTAGGCTAGTAGCCTCTCTTCAAGGGAGACTCAAGATGGCATTTATTCTTCTAGGGGAAATTTGGCCAGGTCATCAGGGAACTTCCCCACTCTTTGGAGCTGCCAGATGGTACAGCAAAGAAAAGACCTAAGGATGCAGCAATGTGGAGGAAGAGAGAAAGGCTATGGAGAGTCTGGAGGCGAGAATTTGGGAAAAATGTGTTCGATGTGGAGCTTCAGAATGTAAACAAAGATTGCTGTGTGTGGATGTTACAAATGAGCAGCCTTTATCTGTCTCCGTGGCGAAAGAAGTAAGCGAGTTTGTTAAAGTGGTGCAGATAATAGATCTGGCATCAGGAGGGATTATTGCAGATGATGATCTGTTAAAAATAAGCAAGCAAGATGATCCAGGTGAAAGTTCTGCTGTTTCATGGGGTGAGATGGCAGATAACATTTTTGGAAAGTACTGAGGGATGGTCATGTGGAAGAGGAACCAGATGATACGACAGTAGATAATGCAGCAGTTACAATTTGGACAGCAATGACAGAAAGTGAAAGAGGCAACAAACTGAGAAGGTGCCTGTTTTTTATGGCAGTGGGTAATGCAGTAACTGAAACATTTGCAGCAGTGACAGCAGACAAAAAAGGAGAGCAAAGCAAACTGTAAGAAACCATTTTTTAAAGAAGAGAAGACCAACTGTGAGAATAAGAAAAAAAATGACACTGTAATAGACAGATATGTATAGGATAATTTGATAACCATTCTGGGTTTTAAAGCCCAAGAAATCTGGTCCTTCATATATATTGGAAGAGAGATTTTTTTTTGTGACTTAATATTTAATCCTGATGAACTGATGAAATTTCTGGAACTGTGTGACAAAAAGGACATTTATTTGTGGAACAAATATTTGATGTCATGTTGTCTATCTCGCCTTCTTTCTTTCTGGTTGGGTTCGGAGCCGATCTCGGCTCTGACTCGGCCACTTCTAAAGCTTGAAGAGTCCTTACTGGCTCGTGGCTATCCCCCTTATCCCAGCATGCATAGCGGTATCTACCCAGATCTCGTTTGCTGCTTGCAGCATCGAGATTGTCTTCTGCTGGATCAGGCTAAGTAGTCTATTTTTCTGTCAAAATTGCTGTTTGTTCAGGGCTAATTTGCATTATTACAGCAAATAACCTGATTAAACTGTAAAACCAAAAAGTAGTAGTTCCAAGTCGCCAAGGATGATATAAAAATTCTTTATTCCAACAATAAAAGGTAAGCGCTTTCGTCTGATGAAGTCTATATGGGTAGACGAAAGCACTTACCTTTTATTGTTGGAATAAAGAATTTTTATATCATCCTTGGCGACTTGGAACTACTACTTTTTGGTTTTATAATTTGCATTATTAGTTAGAGTTTAACTGTGTTATCTCCCCTATACTTATTACAGTTGTTGTTTGTGTTTCATAGGCCATCGTTTCCTCTCAGGCCTGTTTTTTCTGTGTGTTGGTGGCCCGTTTTTCTTCAGGGTTGTTATCTTTCCCTTTTTCCCTCCTTGCTTCTTAGGGAGAAGCTGTTTAAGTTAGAGGCTTTTCTCCCTTTGGGAGCAGTAGCTGTTTAATTTAGAGGCTACCCCACTTTATCTTTTTCTCTCTGTCAAAAAAAAAAAAGTTTCTCTACTTTATTACACTTCACTCTCTGTGTGTAACTATGTCTAAAGAATCTACAAAGCAGTCAGGCTTTAAAAAATGCGACTCGTGTTGCCAAAAAATGTCCCTTATGGACGGGCACACAAGTTGTGTTTACTGTTTAGGTGCGGTCCACCTTCAGGACTCGTGATCTGTGTGCCATGCCTTCAGTGCATGGGTGTTGCAGGGGATGAGCAACAAACTGATCTTGAGGGGGTTGTTAATACCTCAGGTTGAGGTTGCATCGGTTACTCAGCCTTCCATATGTGATGATAGACAAGCATCTTCATCGGCTCTGCCTTCGGTGCCGACAAATGCAAAATCTAAATCTTCAGATCCTTCAGAGCGGATTGTTGGCTCTGAGGATTCCTCTGTTCCAGCAGCTCCATCTGTGGCTTCGGAGCTGTCCCAGACTCAAAAGAGGTCGAGATCTCCTTCCTTGAACCCGGTGAGATCTGTGCCTCAGTCACTACTTCTACAATCAGCAGCAGGTAGTCACCGGTCCTCGGCCCACTCCTCTCGATCATCCAGGAGTTTATCAGATGATGATGTGGAGAGAGTGGTGAAGAAGCTACTCAAGACACGGGTATTTGCCCAGTTGTTGTCAGGGCCAGCCCCGAAGGAAGTGGCTCCATTGTCCGGTCCAGCCCCTATCTTGGTCCCTCCTCCGACTCTGTCCAGATCAGAGTCGGAGTGCATGGAGGTAGTAGCGGTTGAACCATCGGTTCTGATGACCCTTGCTCTGTCTGTTCCGACATTCGCTCTGACCTCCTCGACAGTCCGCTCCATCGAGAGGTCTTGGCGCCGAGACTCCCTCATCGGCTCCAAGTGGGGAAGTGGCATCAGACCCTTGTCCGACCCCGCTCTCCCTCTTGGAACTTCGGCGCAGGTGAGTTTGGCTCCCACATCTGCCTCGGAGCCATTGCCTTCGGTGCAGAGGTTGTCTCCAGGCTCCTCGGAGCCGGAGCATCCCTCCGTTCTGGATCGCTGAGCCTTCGAGGTGATGAGTGTGCTGTCCACCGAGACGGCCCCACCCTCTGCTCCATTGGGTCCGCCCCCGTCAATACCTTTGTCTGCCTTGGATCCTTCTCTCCGTCCCAAGCATAGGGAACCAATGCCCCAGGACACCCCACAGGACGACCCCTCTTCTTCCGAGATCTCTCCTGATCATGCCTCAGAAGAGGTTCCCAGGAAGAAAAAATGTAAGAGTAAACGTGGATTCTCCTGCGTCTGTCACCTCTGACATGGACTTGGATGACTCGGAAGGGTCCCCACGGTCCCCCTCTGAAGATGTCTCATTCTCAGACATTCTCAAGATCCTTAGGCAAAGGGGAAATTGGAAGTCCCTTGCCTCTTCTGATGACGAGTCCGTGTACTTGGATGCGTTTGCTTCCCAACCTTCTACCTGCTGGGTGTCTCCTCCTTTCGACTCACTTTTGTCTGTCATGAGTCGAAAGGCGTGGAGTGCTCCCAGAGTCCATGGAGCCCGTTCCGAGAAGGCCAAACAAATTTATGACTGCACCAGATGACAAGACCTTCCTCTCCAAAGGCGTGCCAGTTGATGCTATGGTGGTGGCAGTAGCCACCAAGAAGGAACTTGCAGAAACTTCCTCTTCTATCTATCCGCCAAACAAGGATTCTAGAGCCATGGATAGGTATGAGAAGCTTCAGCGGCCTTTACACTTTGGTCGCTGAACTACTTGACGCATTTTATAAGGCTTCAGAGGGATCTCCTTAAAGAGCTGGGAGATGCCCTCCAGGATCCTTCAGCTGAGGGAGCGGCTTCCAAGTAGGCTAACCAGCTACCAACCCTAACCTCCATTGTCAGCTCCTCCATGCGCTTGATTTCTTACGCAGCAGATGGAGCGATTTGGGTTGCAGGCACAGTAGTGGCTCTTCGCAGACATTCGTTGATGTGCCTTTGTCAATTTGCGGAGCCCTTCAAGTCCCCCTTTACGAACGCCCCCTTTGACGGCTCAGCCTTGTTCAGGCCGCAAGTTCAAGATACTCTTACCAGGAGTGGTGAACGTGATGGCAAAGCTCTCTCTGCCGTAGGAGTCCATTTTTCCACTCCATCCCAGCCTTATCCCAAATGCCAAAAGAGTGGGAAAATGTGGTTCTGTAAATCCCAGGGAGCTTCACCAGACACTCGTGGAGATAATTCCCCCAGAGGCAGAGGGGGGAAATAATAACAGGAGACGCCAACCTTGTGGCAGGGGGGTTCTGCAACAGGGATATGTTCTCTGCCATACCCTTTCAGAATCCCTGAAGGATTGCCTGACTGCTCACCGCTGGAGGCAGTCAGGAGCAGAATTTCACTATATCCAAGAGCCCTGGCAAGATATAACAGAAGACAAATGGATACGGTGCATAATATCCAGGGGTTACAAAATTCCCTTCTCCTATGCACCCCCAAGAAGTCAAAAATCAACAATCCCAGATATTCTACCCAATCTTTGGGATCAAGCAGCCATAGAAGTAAAAACTTTGCTGCAAAAAAGAGCCACTCAGTAAGTCCCCGCAGACCAGATAGAATCCGGAACTTATTCAAGGTTCTTTTTAATTCCAATGAAGACAGGGGACTGGAGACCTATCTTGGATCTCAGCACGTTAAACAGGTCAGTAAAGAAGACCAAGTTCAGGATGGGGACACTGTAGTGCATTCTACCCTTTTTGCGTCAGCACGATTGGATGTGCTCTATCGATTTCCAGGACACGTACTACCATATAAAAATGGACAGGCGGTCCAGGAGACATTTACGCTTCCGGCTGGGAGCCAGTCATTATCAGTTCAGAGCTCTGCCCTTTGGTCTCACCACAGCCCCCAGAGTGTTCACCAAATGTATGGCAGTAGTCAATGCTCACTTGAGACGTTTGGGATTCCAGATATTTCCTTATCTAGACGACTGGCTCCTCACTGCCACCACCGAGCAGCATCTCCTAAGGGCCAGGAACCACACGATTCACACTTGTGCATGCCTAGGCATCACAATAAATTACAAAAAGTCTGCCTTGTGGCCCTATCAGTGTATTACTTTCATAGACACTCAGCTAAATACAAGAGACATGATAGCCACAAGAAAGGGTGCTTGCAATTTGAGGTCAGGTGTTTCTCTTGTCAAAATCAAAGGTTCAGGCTCTATTTGTTCTGAAAGTCTTGGGGTTAGTGGTGACTGCCATTACTCTAGTTCCATTAGCCTGTTATCACATGAGGATTCTGCACTGGCTCCTCTTCACTCAGTGGTCATATCAGGACTTGCCAGTGTCACATATGATCTTAATCACGGATACTTGCAAGAAAGATCTGCAGTGGTGGCTCCACTCTCCCTTAGTCACTCTGGGCAGACCACTTGTAGCCCCTCTTCCGGTAGCCACAGTGACCATGGATGCTTCCCAGATAGGGTGGGGGGGCATTATCTGGGACAGACAGTCCAAGGAACTTGGCAAACTCACGAGTACCATTTGCACATCAATGTCCTGGAGATGAGAGCAGTGTTACTAGCGTTGCAAGCACTTCAAGACACACTCCCTTTTGGCCATATAGGAGTTCAGATGGTCAACATGTCAGTAGTGTGGTATATCAGCAAACGGGGCGGAACCAAATCGTATCCCTTATCACAGGAGGCCCTTCGAGTATGGCAATGGGCAATCTCCTCTCAGCATTTTCTGGTTGCAAAGCACATTCCAGGGAAGTCCAACATGATAGCGGACAAGCTTAGCAGGGCAATTCTCATGTCCCACGAGTGGTCTCTGAAACAAGATGTGGCGGATATGATCTTCCACAGATGGGGACAGCCACGCTGCCATCTCTTTGCCTCTCATCTGAACAATTTGCCCCAGTTCCCCTCCGGGACGGTCACCCAGAGATACACTGGTCCACAATTGGCCCCCTGGGATCCTTTATGCTTTCCCCCCTTTCCTTTAATTCCAAAAGTTCTTCAGAAAGAAAAGTTGCTGAGTTGCAAGCTGATCCTCATTGCTCCATACTGGCCTCATCAGATATGGTTTCAGTTCCTTTCGCATTACCTGAAGGAGGAGCCTTGGATTCTGGAGCCGGTTCCGGACCTTCTGACATATCAGTTGGGTGCTCTTCATCCTTCTATTCAAACTCTCAAGCTGACAACTTGGTTTCTCCACTTCCGATCCTAGCCAAGCTCCCTGATATCTCTCCTGATGTTCAACATATTTTAGTTTCTTCCTATAAACCAACTACTAGGGAGCTTTACACTAGTAAATGGAAGAAGTTCTCCCTCTGGGCAGAGCAAAATGACATTGAGCCTTTTACGGCTCCAATTGCAAAAATTTTGGACTTCCTGGCTGAAACCTTTGAAAAAGGAGCAGCAGCTGCTACGATTCGTGTTCAACTGGCTGCAATTTCTTATTTTCATGTGGGCCTTCTAGGTTCAAATATCATGTCCCATAAGTTATGCAAATCCTTTTTGAAAGGTGCTACACTATTAAGGCCTCCTATCAGAGAACCTCTCCATCCTTTGGATTTAAACCTAGTACTAGCTGCTCTGATCCTTCCTCCCTTTGAACCAGCTGCTTCTTGTCCTCTGGAGTTCTTATCATGGAAGACCCTCTTCTTGATTGCAGTTACATCAGCTAGATGGGTCTCCGAGTTACAGGCACTTTCCATCTTCCCACCTTATATGATCTTTCACAAGGATAGAGTATATCTTAGGACTAATCCTTCCTTTTTACCGAAAGTCTGCTCAGACTATAATTTGAATCAGTCAATTGACCTTCCTGTTTTCTTTCCAAATTATGGCAGCAAGGCAGAGTACAAGTTACATCAATTGGATGTCCACAGGCAATTACGATTTTATCTTCAAAGGACCAAGGATAATAGAAAATCAGATCAGCTATTTGTATCTTTTTGTCAGAGCAAACAAGGCTCATCAGTTTCCAAAGTGACTCTTTCAAAATGGCTCTCCAATGTTATTACTTATGTTTATGAGTCTCGGAATGTGTCAGTCCCATGAAAAGTGTGGGGACATTCCACTTGGTCCTTGGCTACCTGCATAGCCTTTCAAGCTAACCTTCCTTTAGATACTATTTGCCCGGCAGCAACATGGGCTACTCCCCATACCTTCATTACTCATTACAAAGTGGACATGGCCTCTCGGAACAGGGCATCCTTTGGTTCCACGGTTCTGAAGTCTCTTTTCCAGTGAGCCACCCAGGATTTAGGTGCTAGGGACACTGTCCCAACCAGAAAGAAGGAAGGCGAAATGGACAACATAACATAAAGAAGTTATGTTCTTACCATAACGTTCCATGTTTGTTGTCCTTTATCTCACCTTCCTTCTTGTGTCCCTCCCTCCTTCCCCCATCCTGGATGATTGAGAGGAATTTACCTTTTGGCTGATCTGGCTGAGTTTCCTTTGCCTTTCAGCCTTTGGTATTCTCCTTGTCACCATGTTTTCCTGTTGTTGTTGGTACAAGGAGTCTTATTGTTTAGTTACCTCTTTTATTGGGTAATTCATAATTTCCTATCTAGTGGTTAGTTCTCAGAAACGAGATCTGGGAAGCTACCGCTATGCATGAGAAAGAAGGAAGGCGAGATAAAGGACAACAAACATGGAACGGTAAGGTAAGAACATAACTTCTTTGTTTCTGTTAGTAATGTAAATGTTAAAAAATGTTACTTTACAGTTTAGAACTAATAAACTGGAAGACAGTGTTAAGAAATGCATGCAGGGTCTTTGTGAAACTGTTCATAATATTGCGAAAATTAAAGATGAGAAAAAGTTATGGAGTGGGAGGTAGAAGTTCAAAGCTGTTTTGAAATGTGAAAAAAAAAAACATGGTGAAACACTTAAGTGTTATATTTGTGGCTGGTCATAGAGGGAGTTTAACAGATGCTGGCCAGCCTAAATTGTTTTTTTTGGGGGGCGGGGGCTTTTCACTTTTAATTACTGATTGAAACAAGGTGTACCCATTGTGAGGAGAAAGGGCATACAGCATGAAGTTGTGCGCCTGAATGCAGGTCATGAAAAAAAACTTTTGGATGGATTGTTAAGAGCAAACAGTAAATAATAAAAAAAGAAAGAGAAAGGCAAGATTGGGGGATGTAGCTCAGTGGTAGAGTGCATGCTTTACATGAATGAGGTTCTGAGTTCATTCCCAGCATCTCCATAACACATTTTCAGTCCCCAGTGGCCTAATGGATAATGCATTGCCTCCTAAGTCAGAGAATGTAGGTTCAAGTCCCACCTGGGTTGATATAATCTTTTTTTCTGTGGTGGTTCTATCATTAAGTACTGTGTTCTCTAGCTTGTTTAACTAAGTAGGTAGGGGGCTCTAGTCTCACAGCAGTCAACTTGTATGTGTCTTCCCTCAGCTATCAGTCTGGAGACAATTTAATGTCAGTGGTGCAACAGTTAGCACACTCACATTTGGCCCAGAAGGCTGTGAGTTCTGTTCTCAAACCAGGTGGATGGACTGCTTACACTGTGGTACAGCATAAAGGGAAATGTTGTTTGGAACGGCCGAGTGTGCTGTCTTTAGGTGGTTAGCATAATAGTTAAGGTGTTTGCCTTATAGATACAGGGTGCAGGGTTGGATTCTCACTTGGGGTAATTGAGTAGGTTTACAATGGCTGAACAAAGCAGTTAGCCTACTACTCATCTGTTAACCTATTATCATACAAGGACAACAAGAGACTGGGGGAGAGGGTAAAAGAAACTGTAGAAGAAGAAAAACGTATAGAGGAAAAACGACGAGAGAAAAAGTGCATGCAGGAAGAGAGGTCAGGAGAAGAGATTTATACTGATAATTTTTTGAAGTTCTAGCCAGTGAAAAGTCTAATTCTGAGGATCAAGGATTATTTGTACATAAAACCTGAAAAAAATATTAAACTGGGGAAAGAATAAAAATAAGAAAATGGAAATTTATAAATATTTCATCTAAACTTAAAAGGAAAAGCAGCGATCTTAGAGTACCATTTGCACATCAATGTGAACATTATTATTATTAACATTGTAAGAATGATAGGGATACTAGAATGGTGTTCTAAATGTGATGTGGACATTATTCTGTTTGAGGATGCAAGTTTCTTGACAAGGGAAGAAAGATTGCAAACAGAAAAATTGTGGCATGGAAATGTAATATGGAACTTAGAAAGTGAATGTTGTTATAGAGTGGCTGTGTTATGTAAAAAAAAAAAAAAAAAAAAAAAAAGCAGTGAAAATACTAGATGTAATGTTGGTAAGGATGGGAAAGTTAACTGTTGTGAGTGTGAAGTGGAGAGAACATGTTTATAGAATTATAGCATTATGTGTATATACGACTAGCAAAGAAAGAGAAAATCTGTTTCATCAAATATTAGACCATGGTGGTTATCATGAAAATTATAATTGCAAGGGACTTTGTCATTTATGGGGAAAATATAAAAGCAAAGGGAAGATGTAAAAAAATACAGGAAGTGATAAAATGTGGTAAATTAGTTGTGTGGAACAAAAGTCAATGTATTTATAAAAAGAGGGGCACTTGGATCTGAAACTGATTATTTTATATTATCGGAAAACTTGGGAGTAGCAGATGGGAATACAATTATGACGTGTTTTTCAGATCATTTAGCAACATGAATGGGTGTAAGAAAGAGTATATTAAAATAGGGAAGAAGTAAAAAGAATAAATGAGAAATTATGGGATGAAATTGGAGATTGGGAAGTATTGCATTATCAAAGGACTATATAACCATGAAGGATTGCTATAAAAAGTGGTCTGTATTTTTAAAGTAGCATAAAAAGTTTTTTTTTTTTTCAATAGCAGGATGATGTAAGAAAAGAGAAAATGAAGTATGGGAAAATGTATAGAAATGTAGTAGAGAGTTTAGGGAATAATACAAGGGATTGTTTTGAGATGGAAAAAGAATGATAAAAAATAAGGCGTTACTGCTAAGCAGAGATATTTACAAGGGAGAAGGGAAGAGATGTTTGCATATTTGAGTAAAATAGTAAAGGAGAATATTACTATGATGAACGAAGTGAAAAATGTAAAAGGAACGGTAAAAAGATCACGAGCAAATTGTGAGTGTTGTAGCACAGCTTGTGGAAAATTATAAGAGTAAAAAGAAGGAAAATAGAGAATGGAAAGTGAAAAAAAAAAAAAAAACAATCCAGAACGGATTAAGAAAGAATTTGAAAAATAAAGTCTTATTAGTGAATTGGATGAAGTACTTAGGAAAGTAAATGTTGATTCAGTATCGGGCCCAGATGGTATAGGGTATGGAATGTACAAGAAATTAATTGGCAAAGGGAGTATTTTGTAAAGTACTGAATGAATGGTTGAAGGAAGGGTTTGTTTATGAAGAGTTATATAGAGGGTTATTAAAATGTATATGGAAGAAAAATGAGAAGAATGAAATAAAAATGGAGACATCACACTAAGTAACAGATTATATTTTTTCTGTGAATAATACATAAGAGTGGAAGGAAGGGTGAGAGCTATTATGGAAGACAGTATTTCTGGTATAAAAGGGAAGAGATGTCAAGAATTGTTACTGGCTGTCAGAGAGATTGTGGATGATAACGTATGTAAAAGGGCGGATGTGAAGTGTATGGTAGATAATATTAGGAGAGCTTTTGATTCAGTTAGACATGATGCTTTGTGCAATGTTATGGAGAAAAATGGAGCAGGTACTAGAATTAGGAGAGTATGTATGTGAGCATATCAATATAATAGAGTGAGAGTGTTAGTGAATGGCGGCTGAGTAAAGAAATATGCATGATGTGTGGTGTAAGAAAAGGATGTCCCATGAGTGGAATATTTGCATTGGTAATGAGTGTGATAGTGAGTGAAATAGCTTATAAAATGAAAGCTGATAGATATGTGATGCATAAGGAGGTGGTGTTTCTGGTAGTTTTGATATAAGCAGGCAATATAGTTGTTTTGCTAAAAACAAAATATGGATGGGGAAGTGGAGGTGTTTTTGTCTGAATGGATGTTTAAAGGAAATGTTAATGACCTTAAATAAAGATAAAAGTAAGGGTTTGGGTAATGTGGTGAAAACTGGGTTTATGCATTTTTTCAATGAATAACTTTGCTAGGGATAACATTTGTGAAAAAAATATGTAGTTATGATGCAGTGGGAGTGTTTGATAAAAGAAATTGTTTCTGTGGAGGGCATATAGATTAGCATTCAAGGGACAAGGATTATCTGGTGAATTCTGCATTAATGTAGAAAATATATGTCAAATGTTTATATGATCCCAGACAAAATATGAAAAGGAAGTTGTGCAGTTAGTGTTTCCCTTTCATTTGGGATTCAAGATTAAAGCCAGTGAAAAGATGTGTGTTGTATATGAGTAAAGATGAAGGGGGATTGGGGTCGCTAAATCCAGTTATTTATTCTGTCTTTAAAATTGTATAGAGTATTGAAGGGAGTAAAAGAAGAGAATGAGACATTAATAGTGAGAATGTTTACATAAAAGTACAAAACGTGCAGGCAGATGATGAGAATAAGAAAAAGAGAACAAGAATGTGTTAATGAAGAAATTAAAAATTATCAAGAAAAATGCTAACATGGAAAATAGATATAGATGATGCACAGAAGGCTATGATATAGTAATGTAGTGAAACAATGTTATGTAAATCCATGCAAGTGTTTTCCAGAAGTGATTAAAGCCATTAAAGTAAGGAAAATGATGTAGCAAGATAGTAGTGTGTTAGGATTTCCAGTGGTGACTATTAAGTTACTAGTAAAGGGGAATGTGCTATATGAAAAGAAATTTGAAAGAGTGGGTATATTTTGTTTGAAGGAAGAGACAACAGAGGATGTTTTTAAACTGTAAAAGTGTGGTAAAACTCTGGAAAAAACATTTTTTTTGAGAATATTAATGACAATATAGATATGAATATGATTATGCATGTATATTATAAGAACAAGAAAAAAGAATACATGAGAATGGTAAATAAGAATTTATTTTATGGAATATGGGTTATTTAGAATGAAAATATGAAGTACATTTTATTTAATTGAAATGGATTTTGACAACTGTGTTGCAAAAAATTAGATTGTAGTTGTAGAAAGAGTGGAAGGCATTTATGGAAGAATGAGGATGTTATAAGAAAAGTGATAAATAGCATAAAAAAGGGTAGAAATGCATGTGTGTATATAAATAAATATATATATATATATATATATGTGTGTGTGTGTGTGATTCTAAATATGTAAATAATGTTTATGTTGTGTTAAATAAGGGACCCCTATTCTTTTAATAGGTGCCATGGGATTTTTTAAATATACCTGAGCTACCACCAATCTCATTTGGTACTCAGGCAGTGAAGATCATGAATCCACTGCTCAGAATAATTGTTTAATTTCCACTACTTGTTAATGGTCAGATTAATGTCTCAACCAAAGTGCAGCATGCTCAATGGTGTAACACTCACCTTTTGCTGAACTGCAGTGTCAGCAGTCAGTCTAACTGATGTGGGAATAGAACCCACAGCCTTCTAACCAAATGCATGTATGCTGTCTGTTGCGCCTCTGGCACTATCTGAAGAGTTCCTCAAAGTCTGTGGGGAATCCTATGTGAATTATCATTTCTTATAGATGTAGTAAATTAGATGGACTAGGGGAGATAGGCTGATAAATTCATTCAGTCAGTTAAAAAATTAACTTAGGTGGTTACCAGTGGTTTAAGAATAGGCAGAGCTATAGCTCTTCATATTTGTGCAGTGAGGAATTTGGACTATCCATTGAACCTCATTGATGATTATCGTTTACTTACTAGATTGCCAGACCACATTGCTCATCTATCAGTTTGCTGATAGTGCTCTTCTGAGAGTTATTGCAGTCCTCAAAGAATCCCCTCATAGATGTGGTGACTCTTGACTGAAGTGAGGTCTGCTATTTGATAACGGAATGAAAACACATATTAGAGGTCATCATCATCAAACCCTTTTATCCCATTTTTTGCATGGGGTTGGGGTATCGTGTTAACTGCCACCATCTCTCGCAATTTAATGCCGCACTTCTGCCTTCAACACTCATGCCTGACTGTCGCAGATCTCTCTTACAGTCCATCCACCTCTTTGCTGGATGCCCTGGTTTCTTCTTGCCTTCTTTCCATCTGTTCCAGATCTTCTTCATCAGATTGTCTTCTGCTTTTCTGCACATGTGCTTGAACCAGTGTAATCACATCTCTTTGATCTTTTCTGCAATTGGAGCTACTTTGGCTTCTGCTCTTATGTCCTTGTTTCGTCATCTGTCCACAGTGTACATCCTGCCACTCATCTCAGGCACTTCATATCCATCACCTCTAGCTTGCACAACTCCTCTGCCTTTACTGGCCAGATTTCTGTACCATACAGTAGTACTGGTCACACCACTGTTTAGTTCATCTTACTTTTTATCATCTTTGGGATTCTTTTATCATGCACTACCCCTGACACTCTGTGCCAGTTGGCTGCAGCCCCCTTGATTCTAGCAACCTTCTCATTCAGACTTCCCTTCTCTACAGCCCGGCCTTCCAGGTACTTAAAGCTGTTTCATTATTTTCCCTTCTGTCTCAATTGTTTCTTCTGATTTCCCTCATTTGTTGCCATTACAACTGTCTTATATGTACTCAGTTTCATCCCATGTGCCTTCAGTTTTGCATTCCATTCCCTTATCCTTTGCTGAAGTTCTTATTCAGAGTCTGCCACTTATGCCACATTGTCTGCATATAGCAGCTTTATTGATCTGTGCCCTCCAACCTGTTTGCTGATGTAATCCATCACCGGTGTGAACAGCATTGAGCTCAGAGCTGAACCCTGATGCACACCCATTCCAACTGGGAACCCTTCTGTGAGAGTGGACACTGTTTTTATTTGAGTCACTGGGTCCTTGTACATAGCCTACACTAATTCTACCAATGTTTCTGCAGCTTCAAACTACTACAGAACTACACAAGTAGAGTCTCTAGGGACCTTGTCATATGCTTTCTCCAAGTCTGGGAACACCCAGTCTGACTCTTTCCTCATCTCCAGCATCTTCTCAACTATCTGTTTCACTGCAAACATTGGGTCAGTTGTGCTGCATCCTGATCTGAATCCGAACTGCTCATCTCCAGTCTTACGTTCTACTACTCTATATATCCTTTTAGCAGTAACCTTCTCCAGAACTTTCATGCAGTATGACAGGAGTTTGATACCTCTATACTGCCCACAGTTGTGGATGTCCCCTTTGTTCTTGTACACTGGCATGAATTTGTTTATTCTCCAGTCATCTGGGATATGCATTTCTCTCCACACTGCTTTGAGTACCCTCAGGAGCCAGTTCTTTCCTATCTCACTCTGCATCTTTATGATGTCTTCTGTGACCTCATTTGAGCTTGCTGCTTTCCCTGACTTAATTTTCCTTAGTGCTGTTCTTACTTTTGTGGTGGGCTCCTCCTTTTCTCTCATCGTAGGCTGTGTCTGGGGGTAGTACAGCTTCTGCAGGGTGTACTTCATTCAAAAACTGGTGGAAGTACTCCTTCCATCTGCCTTTGATGTCTTGTGGACTGGTGAGAAGGTTGTTGCTGGCATCCCTTATGGAGAGTGTCTGACTATCTTCTTTATCTTTCTTTCTTTGCCTTGCAATCTGATATAGTTTGTGTGCCACCCAGTGAGTCACTTTCCAGAAGCTGGTAGATTGCCTCTGATGCCCTGTTCTTTACTATTGTAACTCCTTTTTGAGCCTCTTTGTTAGTCAACCAGTATTCCTTCCTAGTTTGGCCCATCTTTTCTGTCTCCTTTCTTTTGATGACTTCATAGACTTCTGCATTCCACCAACAGCTTTCTTTATGTACCTTATTTCCGTACCTGGCTCAGCCACATATCTGTTCTGTGGTCCTGACACATGCTGTTTTGAGGAGATGCCGTTCTTCTTCAACTCTCCACCTATTTCCTCTTCTTCTTAAGATGGTAGAGCCCCAAGTTGTTGACTTTAGAGCCTTCTCTGACTACTGCTTGCAGCTGATTGTGACAACCAGTGCTTTATGCTGTGAACCAGCTGTTTCACTGAGAATGACTTGGCAATCACTGATTCTATCCCAGTGCCCTTTCCTTACTAGGAGGAAGTCAACCTGAATTGCATGTTGGCCACACTTGTATGTGATTTTGTGATTGTTTCTTTCTGAACCATATGTTGGCCATTTGCCAGACAGAAGTCTAAAATGCCTTCTCCTCCTTTATTCCTGTTGCTCCACCTATGTGGATCAAGGCAGTCCTGATATTCTGTTCTGTCTTTCCCAGTATGTGCATTTAGGTCACTCGTTATCAACACCAATTCCTGTTGTCCTGCTTCATCTAGTAGGTCCTGCAACTGTTATCTGAATGCACTCTTCTCTTCACTATCACAACCCTGCTATGGGGCATAGGCTAAGATTATGAATACTGTCCTGTCATTAGACTGGAGTCTGATGGCTGTGAGTCTGTCACTAATTCTGATGATATCCCTCACTGCCTTCTGAAGCCTGTTTCTCTCCACAATTCCTACACTATTTCTAGTCTCTCCTCCTCCCTGAGTAGTAGACTCTGAATCTCAAGCCAAGTGGCTTTGCTGCATTGCCCTTCCATCTTGTCTTCTGGATACATAAGATGTCCAGTTTCTTCTGTACCATCATGTCATCCACTTCCAAGCTGCATCGTACCAGTGAGCCCTACATTGAGTGTAGCAATACTAAGTTCATGTCTACCAGGTTGATTGGGTTTACATCCAGCTTTTGCTTAACAGAAAAACAAAGCAAGGAACAGAATAAGCAGTACGAACTATTTTAATAAAATTAGCGCTTTCGGAAAAGGCAATGCTCTTCCTTCTTCAGATAACCATTGCAATGTGTTTAAACAATTTATACACAAACACATCCCAATTAATTAGTGAACAATTAATCAATTAGTTGACATAATAAAATAATCAAAGCAGCCAACTTAATAGCCCAAGATAGTGTGTTAAATACATCAATAAAATACATTAAAAATAAAAATAACAGTAAAAAATTACCTATAAGCAATTTATTTAGAGCCTCTCGAATATACTACATTAGTTTCTTTTAGCTAAAAGCTACCGCTTAAGTGCTAAAAGTTTAAGAAAGCATTCTATTTTGAAACCCTTAATACGTAATGAGCAGCAAATATGTAAAGACTCCTGGAGTTTCCTCAGTGAACTTAGTAAGATTAAATTTCATTCTGACTACAAGTTCCTGACAATTGATGTCAGGGACTTATATACTGTCATTCCTCAAGCCGTGGGTATAGAGTGGATTAGGGAGTTTATGGTACAAAGGAAGGTTAGTGAAAATACTATTTATGTAGTTGTGACCCTGTTGGAGATCATCCTTAACAACAATTACATGGTTTTTGAAGGTAAAATGTACCTTCAAAAAACTGGGGTAGCCATGGGGTCTCCATGTGGAGGAAGCTTCGCCAATTGTGTAATGGCACATTGGGAGAAGACATTACTGTTTAAAAACAAGTTCTACCAAAAATATGTCGCTTGGTATACTCGTTACCAAGACGACATGTTTTTACTTTGGCATGGCCCTAGTGAAATTGTCCATGATTTTGTAATTTCCATCACATCGTTAACAGATTTCTTTGAATTTACTTATAATTTGCAATATGACAATATAAACTTTCTGGACATTCACGTGTTTAAAGATATACACCATGGCGCCTTTAAAAGTACCATATTTAGGAAACCTACTTATTCGAATTCCCTTCTTCACTTTTCTAGCTGTCACCCTTACCATCAGAAGAAATCTGTTGTTAAGGGTCAGATGGTTAGGGCTGCTAGAATGGTTTCAGATGTGAATGAATTTATGAAAGAATGTGAAGTAATTGGAAATATGTTTTCTAACAGAGGGTACCCTACAATGTTAATTTCAAAGATCACTACAGAAGTCATCACTAAAAGACAAATAGGGCATTTCAAACCCTTACTGTTTAAGGGCAACACAGTGGAACAAGTTAATCTTGTAGACAGACATATTAATGTCTTGGATGGAACTACCAACAAATTTAGCATTAGCTTCTTATGCACATACAATCTAGATCATGCTTTTATTAGAGAGATCTTGAATAAGAATTGGGCTCTCATCACTGAGGATAGTAATTTGAACAGTCTGCTTGGTGATCAGTTAAAGATTACCTATAGACGAGGGCTCAATTTAAAATCATTACTTGAATATCACAAAAAAACATCTATATCTAGGAGTAAGGGCATAACTAAATGTGGAACCTGTCAACAATGTAAGCACATAAACACCACTTATCAATTTATAATTAATGGTAAAAACTATAAAGTCCAGGGTAAATATAATTGTGACTCTAGGGGTATTGTCTACGCAGCAATCTGCCAAAACTGCACCGCTTTTTACATAGGGAAGACAGAAAGGAAACTTAAACAGCGTATATATGAGCATCAGTACGCTATAGCAAAAGGGGATAAGACAAATGCCCTGGCAAAACATATACTTCTGTTTCCCAACCATATTTTTAAATTTACTATATTAAAACAAGTAATTTGGGATGAGAGGGGTGGGCCATGGCAGATAAAACTGGAAATTGAGGAGCTCCTATGGCAAATTAGGTGTGTTGCACATATTCCCCCAGGGCTAAATGAAAGCATCTCTATTAAATGCTTTCTTAAACTTTTAGCACTTAAGCGGTAGCTTTTAGCTAAAAGAAACTAATGTAGTATATTCGAGAGGCTCTAAATAAATTGCTTATAGGTAATTTTTTATTGTTATTTTTATTTTTAATGTATTTTGTTGATGTATTTAACACACGATATCTTGGGCTATTAAGTTGGCTGCTTTGATTATTTTATTATGTCAACTAATTGATTAATTGTTCACTAATTAATTGGGATGTGTTTGTGTATAAATTGTTTAAACACATTGCATTGGTTATCTGAAGAAGGAAGAGCATTGCCTTTTCCGAAAGCGCTAATTTTATTAAAATAGTTTGTACTGCTTATTCTGTTCCTTGCTTTGTTTTTCGCTTGTTTAGATTTAAACGTTTTTAGACATTTGTTTGTGTTTTGCTTAACAGAGCTATCCATGTAACCCAGGCTGGGCAGCTGGACATTGGCTGACCATTAGCTTATTGGCCCAGAGCTAATTGGCTTTATGGTGGGGCACACTGACCAATAGGGGCACATACACCTCTCCCACTGTTAGCATGGGTCCTTGGCATAGGTCGGAGTTGGCCAGGTTCACAACCCCTTATCATTGACAAATACCCATGCCCATTTGGCGACATTAGTCAACATGTTTGAATCACGTAGTGCCATATTTGACAGTGTTATGTGGCTAGCCCTGCCACAGCGTGCAGTCTGATCCATGTTCTCCTACCTTAAGGATACTGCTCACCACAGTAGCTGCCCAAAGCGGTTGGCCTGTAAAACTCTTCCCTGTATAGGGTGCCATGTAGAGTCTGTGCTGCTGCACACAGCTCCATTCATCAGTGATCTTGAGGTGGAAACACTCAGCATGTTTTTCAGAGTGGGAGGAACCCCATGGAGAGACAGAAGAACATATAAACTCCAAACAGGCATTGGCTGGAAGTTCAGATTGAACCTTGTATCTTGTGCATGGGAGGTGAAAACCTGAACTATTATGCCAACTGATCAGTCACATATTAGAGATAACAAAAAAAAAAAGAAGGCTGTGTTTCAGATTTTAATATAGTATTTGGTGGAGAACCTACTTTATTAGGAGCAACATTTTGGAAAAAAATTATAGTCATGTTAGAGATGATTTTTATGGTTAGAAAAGATTTGTATAAGGAAAATGTATTTACATCAAAGTATGGCCCTTTAACCTTGTAAAGTTTGATATTGAAATTAATTGGAAATTTCATGTTTGCCTCTGGCAATTGCATGCCTTTATGTCCATTTTATTTTGGTCTGAATTTAACTTTTTGAAGGATCCATCTGATACTAGAGGTAAATAAAAATGTCCTATGTCTTCCTGTCTGTCCACCTCAACTACTGAGAAGTCAGACACCATTCAGTTCCAGTTTGGCAGATCTGTCATTTCTCCAAGTGCTCAATCTCAAGTGCCTTCCTTACTGTCATAATGCACCTGTTTCCCAGGCAGTGAAGACCTTGAATGCACTGCTCAGGATAAGTGTTTAATTTCCACTACTTCATTACTTTAGCCTCACAATTACCAGATTCTCTCTCTCCTTCTATTAAAAAAAGTTGAATAGTTAGTTTTGAGTATTGCTCCTTCCTGCTTAGCAAGAGGAGCAGAAGCGTGTACCTTCATTTGGCTTTCTGCTTTTTTTCCCTTAAACTGTATTCTTTCTTCAGCTGCTAGGCATTCATTTGTTAAAAAAAATGTTAGTGCTGCTTTTGCTATGATATGCTTTTAGCCAACTTCTGTTGTGGCTTTTCTTAGCAGTTTATAGTGTCTGATTCAGTTGTGTTTCTTGTGTTTCCATGAACAAGAGCATCAAAAAATGTGACTGCTATGGATATAAAATTCCTCCCCATGATACCCACAACCTCTGTGTAGTATGCCTGGGTCCGGAGCATCTTCAGGTGGGTCTATATCATAAAGACAAAATGTCAGAAGAGTGAAATGAATGCTCTTACATCGACCTCAAATAATCAAAGCTGCAAAACCTCGAACGGCCACAACAGCGATTTTTTTTTCCCAGGGGAAAAAAATTGCTGGGCCAACAAACAAAAAAATCTAAACGCCCTCCCTACTTAAATATACCAACTCTGAGATCGCACTACAGTGGAGGAAACGGCAAAGCCCTGACAATAGCCCATCGATTTTTTTTTCCCTGGGAAAAAAATCACTGTTGTGGCTGTTCGAGGTTTTGCAGCTTTGATTATTTGTGGCTGATGTAAGAGCATTCGCTCTTTTAATGTTTTGTCTTTATAATATAGACCCTCTTCAGGTAACATATGAAATATGCAAGGGCTTTGGCTTTCATTCCTTCCAGGAATGGAAGCATAAACTTATTTTAAAAGGATTGTTTCCTCCTCTTCCCTTATCCTACTGATCAGGTCAAAATTAAGGAAAAAGACAAGAATGCTAACAGAGAGAAAGCTGGGAAGGAAAAAGCAAAAATAAAAAGAAGCCTTAGGAGTCAAGACTTTCCCCATCTAGAAAAATTCCTTGTTTGGACCCACCAAACTCATCATCAGTACTAATTGTATCAGGTATCAGTACGTTCTCTTCTTCTGGTGCAGGGCCCCTACCACACAGAGACCATAATAATCTCTGGTCAATCTCCTAAGGAGTGTCCAGCAGCAATTTGTTGGAGAAAGAGAGCTCTTTAGTTTCCTCTTCCCATGTACATCGTCTGCCTCTCCCATCTGGACTGTTAGGTCTACAGCGTGGATCTACAAAGGCATAGGATGATGAGAGCCTTTGAGAAAGTACAAGTTGAAATAAGTGCTATCTCATCCAACTCTGTTTCTAGTGCAAATTGGGTTGGATCACTGTTACCCTCACATGCTCCTTCCATCTTCCATGTTTGGCACCAGTGGTCTCCAAGTCTTTGCCTCTTCCGGAGCCTCTCGTATCAACTCTGAGTCAATTGGATTCCTTAGCACTAACTTTGATTTGTCTGCCTCACTCAGTTCCTGAGTCTTGAATTCGATGAAGTCTTAGTGCCAGGACTTCAACACAGAGTCATCAGTATTGTCTTCAGCTAAAACTCGTTCAGTGCCATTTTTGATGTTGGGGCCGTCAGCCAGTGAGGTTAGCTGTGATATCAATGTCATAGCCATCTGGTTTGTCAGTGACTCCATACTTTATGCTATTGAGGTCACCTTCAGTCATACCTCTCAACTGTCCAGATTTCTGCCTAATATTTTTGGTCTGGTCCTCCTAAAATTTGTGGTTTTGGGCAAGTCATGAAGACTGAAGTCACTGAATAGTGACAAACCTTTGAGTTTCAGACTTCATATCCTTCAGAAAAATGCATATTTATGCAAAACGTATTGTTCTAGCAACTTTCCAAGTTTACAGGAACAATAGTTGAAATCTCTACCTCTTTTAGGGCATTTGTCCCTCCAATGTTTCTGGCTTTGTCCAGATTTTTTGTGCTGAGAGGTATCTTCACTGAATACCAATGGACCTGTTTGGAGGTCCCCAGTGCTGACACATTGTGTTCACTTTCATCATCATCATCATACAGATTATGATTGCCTCCACTTCAAAAAAAAAAAGACTGTAGTTGCTCCTTCAACCTCAGCTTCACACCCCAGCACCATTAAGTTTGTCCTCCTGTCCTTTCGTCAGCCTTCCCAAGGATAGAGCAAAACTGAAGGCTTTCCTAGCCTCCTCAGGAGGCCCTGTAAGGTATTGAAACTTCAGAGATTCAGATGACTGCCCACTGGATCCACCCAGTAAATGAATGTGCAAAAAGAGCCACATTGATTCCCCTTTGGATTCTGTCACACCTGACACCAACTTGGATGAAAAGGAAGGGTCCTCACAGTCTCCTCTCAAGGTTACTAAGTTTGGAACAGTACTTGAATGGATGCAGCAGAAAGGATCCTTGTCTTCAGATCCCTGTCTTTCCCAGGCAGGGAGATAGTATTTGAAGCCTTGAATTCTTTTACATCCTGGATGGTGTCCCCCACTGGCTGCATGATGGACCTGGTAGTGGGGAGGGCATGGCAGGAGCCCAGCATTGCTGAAGCAGTATTATGGGCATGAGACAAAAATACTTTGCCCTCCCCAAGGGCAGACAACATTGAAACTGAGGCCCTCTGGTGGATTCCATTGTTGTAGCAGCAGCCACAAAGAGAGTGCTGCCCAACCTTCCAACAGAATATCACAGTCAGTGGGAAAAATGAGGAAGCAAGCTTATGCCGCAGTCATATTCATCCTGAGGACATTTAAGCTATTTTCCACATGTGAGAAGCTTCCAAAGAGACATAGCTGAACACGCCTTGGACTGTTTAAGAAAGCCATCTACCACTGAGTCTGAGAAACAGGTCACATTGTAGGTAGCCACAGTGCTCCCTATTACTAACCTCTGCATAAAACAAACATAATGCAACCGATAGCATGGTTAGAAAAGCAGGAGCAGGTTTAACCACAAAGAAATATGCCTAACCTTTATCTCTGTGATTTTGTGGATACAGTTTAAGGTATTCTTCATTAATGACCCATATGATGGATCCTCATTATTTGGTCCAAAAGTCAAAGAGAAACTACTGAAGAGTGAGCAGGAAGTCAAGATGCTGCCTGCCCTAGCAGTTCAATTTGAGATCCCCCAAAGATCTCACAACACAAATCAGAAGAGGTCCAAGTCACCCTCATTCAAGAAGTCCTGGCCTCCATCCTTTGACTACTCTTGATGGTGGTGACCATGGTAGGGGGAAGCCCTTTTAATGGATACCTCCCTAGGGGCAGGGGTGGTCCACAAAACCAGGGATTCAAAGGTCCTGTCTTTTTGGAAGCAACCTCTGAAGGGTTGCCTGTTTGCTCCCCTTTGGTGGCAGTTGAGGACTGTTTGCCTCTTCATTCAGATGCACAGGTGACCGCAGTACAGGATAAATGGGTGAGGAATATAATATCCAGAGACTACATTATCCCCTTTTTATTAATCTCAGAACTACAGTCTCTGTTACTTCCGAACATTTCAGCCCACCAAAGAAAGGCAACATGAAGAGAAATTGCTATTCTCTTGGGGGGGAAATGCCATTCACTAGGCCCTGACAGACCATTGAGGGTCTGGGTTCTATTTCAGATTGTTTTTAGTCCCAAAGAAAACAGAGGATCTCAGGCCAGTTCTAAACCTGAGCAGCCTAAGTCAGATTGTTAAAAAGGACCTGTTCTGGCTGGTCACAGTGCAAGACCTTTTACCTTCTGTGCAAGTTATTAACTGGATGATGTTCACAGACCTTTCGGACATTTACTTCTTTGTAAAAATTGCCATGGAACGAGGTACTTACACTTCTGGCTGGGAACCAATGACTACCATTTCCTTGCCTTGCCCTTTGGCCTCACCACAGCCTTCCTGGATGTTAACAGCTGCATGGCAGTAGTCTCAGCTCACCTGCAACTCAAGGGAATACGCATATACCAGTATCTGAATGATTGATTGCCAGCTGCTACAACAAAGGGAATTCTTGACAAAGAGTACATGCTTTGTTTTTACCTGTCCTTAGACATTTTTGTAATATGGAAAAGTCTTTACTACAGTTATCTCAGACATTGGTCTTCATAGGTTGTCAGCAGGACACAGAATCCTGAGTATTCAAATTACCAGATGAAAGGCTTCCTATCCCTTAGGACAACAGTGTCCACTTGTTATCTTAACACTTTCCCCAGCATCTCTCATGCTAAAATTTCTCTGACTAAAGGTGGCTTTGTCCTCCTTGTTCCTTAAGTATGATGTTACATATGTGGGTCCTGTAGTGGACTCTGTATGTACAGTAGTGTCTGCTATCAGATGCCATGCATACCCCATATCTTGTTTCCTCTGTCTGCAGACAGCATCTAAGATGGTTAGAATCTGTCACTGTCCCAAAGGAAAGTCCTTTTACCCTTCCTCTTCCCAGAGCCACAATTTCCACAGACTTCTTTTCTCTGGGGTGCAGGGGTGGGAGCATTTCAGGGGGAGAATTGTCAAAGGGACATGGATTGAGACAGAGGCCAACCTTCAAATCAACATCTTAGAGGTGAGGACAGTCCTAGCCTTCCAGGCCCTTCAGTACTGGATTCCTCTTGGCATGATTTTGATTAATTTAGGCAACATGTCATTAGTCTTGTACTTCAGCAAGCAGGGCAGAACAAAATTCTATTTCATATGCAGAGAGAGCTTGATAATATGGCAGTGGCCAGTGTGTTCATAGAGCTTTCTTATTTTCTTCTTATAGCAGTGCATTTTCTGGAACAGATCACCTGCATTGCAGACAAGCTTAGCAGAGCTCTTCTAATGCCTCACATGTGGTTCCTCAAACCAACACTTGCACAATAAATTATTTGCTGGTGTGGCCAGGTTTGCTATGATCTGTTTGTTTCCTCACCCAGTACCAAATGCAGCAGCTATTTTGCCCTCTTCCCTCCACAGGGTACAATACCAAAAAGCACTGTGGTGTGTCAGTGGCCTTATGGACTTCTTAATGCCTTTCCTACTGATCCTCTGATTTTAAAGTTCCTGCAGAAAGGCTCCCTGTGAAAGGCTTCTGTCATCCTAGCTTCTTTCTAGTCATAGCTCATAGGGATCCCTTTGCTACAGCTTCATCTCAAAGCAGCCATGGCTTCTGGATCCGCAGCTGTATATTATTTCTCACCCATCTGGTGAGCCTCACCCAGACATTTACTTCCTCAAGCTGACAGCATAGTTTTTCCAGTTCCATTATTGTCCTGTGATCTTGTCCTTTCTGACAGACTAGTTCCGATTATTTAATTTCTTAAAAGGAATCTCTTCATAAAATCTACACGGGCAAGTGGAAACTAGTTTCCTTTTGGGCCTCTAACCAAGGTCTCAACTCCCTGTCTTTCCCTATTCTTTCAGTTCTACAAGTCATTTCCTCTTTTTTTTTTACACAGACCCAAGTTTTTCACCAGTCAGGGTACAGTTGGCCTTCAGCTTTTGTACAGGTTTTCCATGTTCTTCCCTCATAGCTCAGAAAGTATGTAAAGCCATCCTAAAGAGGATCTTTCTTCTATATCCCCCCATCAAAGACCTCACACCTCCATTGGACCTACATTTCTTATTAGAAACATTAATTCATTTCCCATATGAGTCAGTCCCCTCTGGTGAATTGAAATTTCTCTCTGTGAAGACTGTATTCCTCCTGGCACTCACCTCAGGTAGAAGAATATAGGTGTTGCTTGCAATATTTGCATTCCCTCATTATCTAGTCTTCCACAAAGACAGAGTTTGTCTAAAAGTGAATCCATCATTCATCACCAAAGGGCCTTCAGTGACCATCCTCAACCAATCTAGTCACCTTCCTGTCTCCCTTCAAAACTTCTCTAATAAAAGAAAAGTCCTACTTCACACCTTGGACATTTATAGGCAATTACAATTCTATTGCCAACTTCCAAAGTCTACAATTCACAGTTGTTTCTTTCCTTTGCGCCCTCTCAATTAGAATGCAAGATGCCTTTTGGCATACATAACCTGTTGTTACCAATCAAAGAATAAGGTCTTACTAGGAAGCCAAAGGCACACTGAATCAGGTCAGCAGCGGTGTCTACTACCTTCTTCAGAAATTCTTCATAGATATCATTTGCATGGCAACAACATGGCCTACAATTGCATACCTTTTCTAGATATTACAAGCTGGATGTTATCTCCAGATCTAAGAAATAAACTTTCAAGACCGGAAAAACAAACTAGCGAAAACCACCGCTAATTCAAAAGCCAAGAACTCGACTCTGTCCAGTCCAAAACGTAAAAAACATGAAAAACAACAAATTTTATTAAGCCACTGTAAAAGCTTTTCGTTAGTACCTTGCACTAACTTCTTCAGACAAGCAAAACATTCACACCATTACAAGTGAGTTTAAATACCAGCATTGAAACACTTAACCATGCCCCTTGCTCTGTACAGATCACAGCTAACTAAGGTGCATTTGCAATTCTTTATTAACATAATAAAAAATTCACTATTAACATAATAAAAAATTCATGCACCGAGACTGTAATAATAGCACGCTTTGAAACTGAAAGAAAAAAGCCCAGTAATTTGATTATTAAACTGTATAAAGTAGATAAATATGTATTAAATCTATACTGAGTAGCCTAAATTTATGTTATATTATATGTTACATGTCATATTTTATATTTCTATATTATTATTTTTATTATTTAGTGAGATATGATTAATATTATATTTTGTTGGGTAGCTGTTCTAGTTACTTAGATGTTTAGGACAGTATGCATTAATTTCATTATATTTATTATATTCATTATATTAGTTATTTTACTTGAAAGCAGGCAAGATACAATGTATGCATAGGTAATTTTTGATTAGGAAGCGTTGCACTTCCATTATTAGTATTTATTAGTATTTATGCTGTAGGTTGAACATCGTTATTTTTATGTTATTTTACATATTTATCTACTTTATACAGTTTAATAATCAAAATATTGGGCTTTTTTCTTTCAGTTTCAAAGCGTGCTATTATTACATTCTCGGTGTATGAATTTTTTATTATGTTAATAGTGAATTTTTTATTATGTTAGTAGAGAATTGCAAATGCACCTTAGTTAGCTGTGATATGTACCTTTAAGGAGCTAAAGGGAGAGCAAGGGGCGTGGTTAAGTGTTTCAATGCTGGTATTTAAACTCACTTGTAATGGTGTGAATGTGTTGCTTGTCTGAAGAAGTTAGTGCAAGGTACTAACGAAAAGCTTTTACAGTGGCTTAATAAAATTTGTTGTTTTTCATGTTTTTTACGTTTTGGACTGGCCTGAGTCGAGTTCTGGCTTTTGAATTAGCGGTGGTTTTCGCTAGTTTGTATCTCCAGATCTAACTCTTTATTTGGCGCTACCATCTTCAGTGGTATCCTGTCTTGATTCCAGCCAGGAAAGTATGTAGCTTGGGATTCTGTTATTTGAAGTGTTCAGATGAGATAACATAGGCTATAAAAGTAATATACTTATCAGTGTTGTTGATCCTTATCATACCTAATTCATCTGTTTTAACACCCCCCCTCCTTTCCAGTTTTCACAGGTTCTTGACTGGATGGACCTGAAAGACCTGTCTTAAACCCTGTTCACTTCCCACTTTTTCCTTCCAGTATTCCCTAGACACTCTTTCTTTATGGGATTTAGCAGTAAACCCAAACTCAGGCAGGATGGAGGACAGCTGCATTATGGGAGCAATGAAGGAGCTTAAGAATATGGGCTCAGAGACGTGATAGAATTACCAGATCGAATCCTCCTGGAGGCTGACTACCCATTAATCTAAGCGGATGGATCCAGCATTATGCTAAGAACATAACTTTTCTTTTTCAACCTTGCAGTGACTTAATTTTTGTAGTGTAGTTAGTTTTTGCATTTGACACCGTGCTTTACAGGAGGTTTTGGAGCATTTAAAGGTTATGGTGTGGTATCCAACAAGATGAGCTAGACATGAGTGACTGACAGATCAGAGGCAGAGCTAGAAGTTAGACTAGAACTTTTTAGGCAATAGTGAGTAACAAGCAGAGGGCTACATATACTGTAATCAGATCTGTTTTACATATTTGTGACAGATTTTGCACAGGTGTTGGAGTGTAATATCAGTAATGGAATCATCACTAAATTAGTCAGTCCAACACAGGAGGTCTAAATCAGCTTGCGGGATGGGTAGCTAGATGGTGTCTGGGATTTCACACAAAAATTTGCAGTTATTCACACTGGGAAGGGAATTCATGGAAGACTTGTATTTTGGGAAGATCAGCACAGTGAAGAACACATGAAGGGAAAGGATGAGGTCGTAATCATCCCTTGGCTGAACTTCGATTAATGCATTGTGAAGTGTTTATAGTGAAGGCTGACAAGATTATAGGTACGTAGCTAAGAGAATTCATGTGATGCTTGTTCACTTTTCTGTTATACAGAACATTAAGGCCATATTTCAGGAGTACTATATTTAGTTCTATCATTGTTGTCCGTAATAGGCGTCTAACTGGCAAAAAAGGCATTTAAGAGATGTTGCTAGTATGTAGAGGTGGCTGAAGGATCTTGAGCTTTTATCCATCTGGGCTTTTGTAACATGAGCTGTTTGTCTTTATACTACTTGTCTGCAGTTCTTTAGCACTTTACACTGGCTCCTGTCTGCTAATGACACTATCAAAGGATCATCCATATTTTGTCATGGTAAATTCCTTTAAGTCTTTCCACCAAATTAAGAGGATAAATCTTACTCCTGCTTTTGTAATTCACTTCAGACGTTTCTCTCTTTTTCTTTTTTCAGTCAAGTACCCGTGTTAGATGTGTTTTTTTTCATTTGATGAAAAGCTTTGTCACCTTTTTGGGAAATCTGGAGTAGTTTTTATATTCCTTCTAAGCTGTAAGAGCAGCTTTTCCATAAATATTTTTGTAGGCAAAAGCTGGTGACCATAGTTGATGAGCTATCATAGGCTGTCAGCACGAGTGCCAAGTCTTCCATGAAAAAAGGCAGAAGAAAACCTTGAATTTTATGTTTGAAAAGGGCATCCAGAAATGGGGAAGAGAATGTGGCCTGCAGATCAAGTGAGAGAGGCAGTCTTCCCTGGATTCTCATAAGCTCATAGATGACTTATTGGAAAGTTTGTGTTTTCCTGAGAAGTTGGTGTTTACCTGACCATTTTTAAAGGACCCTTATTTGATGACTTCCTCCACAGAAACCACAACACCATAGAGTTAGTTGTAGGAGCTTACCAAATCCTTGCTTGCCAGTGAAGAAAGTAGCTACTTATTAGGCTGTAGTGCACATGAAGATTTTAGGACACTTAAAACAGCTCCACCGGTGTAGGAGTAAAGCCCTGACTTTGACCAGGTTTGATTAGTGGCATTGGATGACTACTAGAACTATTGTAGCAAGATAAGTGTGCCTATCCATTGGGGGATTAGAACAGGCCATGGATTTTCATGTTTCCGTCAGAGGAAAGGATGCAGATGCAGATGTGGCCTGGGGGTGTGCATACAGCTCACCAAGTTCCATATAGTGTAGCCTTCATAGCAGGTGCATGGAAATGTGTATTCACTGGGGAAGACGTGACGTTACTTACCAAAATGTTCTTTTAGCTGTCTTTGATGCCAAACATTATGGAGATGAATTGAACAATCAGATTGAGTCAAAGGGTAAAGAGATGTTTCCCACCCCAGCTAACTCAAAGTTATTCTCAAATTCTTTCCTGAGGAAAACAAGTTTGTCACCTCCACAAGATCAACTCTTTGAGGAGTTTTTTTTAAAACTGAGTACAGCTGTGGATCTTAAAGATTTCCTAATAGATAAGTACAGGTTAGAGGAGCTGAGCATATGGATCTTTCTTTGCCCTCTTTTGCCTGTCATTAGGTTTGTTCTGAAGTCATCATGGAAGTCAACAACCAAACTGAAACCATCTGACAGACGGGAATTAGTCATCTTTGTTTTTTTTTTTTTGCAAACACCCTTTGTCTACATCAGCTATAAACCCAGCTGTATATGAAAAAAACGGTTTACCACCGTTTAGCCGACGGACACAATGTCGACCGTCCGTGTATCGAATGCAGTGCAGCAAATCTGGAAAATACCAAATGCAAATGCATCGAACAGCAATCCCGCTCCCCCTTTTGGGCCCATGTTAGCACTCGTTTTGGATGTAGAGCAGTCGAAAATGTCGCATTCGGTGTTGTTTGCGACATTTCGGCCATTCGACATGCAAAACTTCGGGATTTCCACTCAGGTATTGCTGGGTTCTACTGCAGTGTATTCGATTATACGGTGGTAAACCAAAAAAAACATGTATCCCTTCTCTCCATCTCATTGGGTCTAAACTTTCCAGATATGATCTCCACTGCCTTGATTTGTTCTGCATTGAAAACCTATACTACACTGATTTTGAGCCACAATACACATTTTAGCAAGTTTAGAAATGCTTTGCAACAGGATAAAATGGTTTTCTGTGAATAAAGCCCAGCAACTCAAGAACATGTTTACTGCATTAAGGTGTACTCATAGATATAGAGACGTGTATGATGTAACAGTCAATGTTAAGTTGTCAATCTCGCCTTCATTCTTGCTGGATGGGCTCGGAGCCGATCCTCGGCTCCAACTCTGCCTAATACTAAACCTCGAGAGCTATTTTTACCGGCTCGAGGCTATGCTATGTCCCATAATGCTAGGCGTCATATACCCAGATCTTGTTTGCCGCTTCAGCTACGAGGTTGCGTTTTCACCGGCTCCAGGTCGTATTTAAAATTTTTTATAATTATAGTTAGTTTTCGATTGATATTTTTTCCCTAGATTTTTTCTGGTAGTGTTAGTAGTCTCCCGACTAGTCTTCCCCCCCTTTTATTAGTAGTTTTCCTACTATTTTCCACCCTTAAGGTGGTTAGGCCTTTACCCCCCCCCTTTTTTATAGTAGTTTTTGTACAGTAGGTTTATACAGATTCCTTTAGTAGGTGTGTGTGTAGAATTTTGTTTTATTATAGTAACTTTAAGAGTGTCAAATTTTGTGTTTGTATACTTGTTTAGACTTTGTTGTCCTGTTCCTGTGGTACCATGTCTAAGGATACCAAGATATCGGGATTCAAGAAGTGTGACTCGTGCTGTCAGAAGATGTCTCTGACAGACGGTCACACTTCTTGTGTGTATTGTTTGGACCCTCTGCACCTGCAGGACTCTTGTTCCATCTGTCATGCTTTTAGCCCAGGAGTCCTGCAGGAGCACAGGAATAAGCTCATCTTAAGGGGCTTATTGAAGCCTGAAGGTTCTCCTACCAAGCCTCTGTCAGGAAAACCTTCTAAGCCAGCCAAACCGTCGGCTCCATGTCCGGAGCCGGTGCCGAGCGGCCTTTCTTCTGCCTCGTCGGTTCCAGCCAGAACCAATGCATCAAGGCCTCAGTCGGCTCCGACCTTGGCGTCAGAGCCATCTCCAAGCCGATAGCACTCCCGATCTCCTTCATTGGAGTCGGTCAGGTCGGCTCCGAAGTCCCCTTTGCTGTTGGAGTGGAGCCATAGGTCTCGCCTCCTCTAGATCTTCCAGGCTTTCGGACCACGACCTCGAGAGTGTAGTCAGTAGGCTTTTGAAGTCGCAGGCGCTCGCCCAGTTATTGCACAGCCCATCTCAACAGACAGCGGCTTCCCCAACTCCTGCTCCAGTTCCTCCTCCAACTATTCCTTCGAGCTCGGAGCCGGAGGCCGTCGGAGTCGGAACCGTGGGGGCGTCGGAACCGATTCCACCCTAATCGGTTCCTTCGTCAGCCTCCGATCCCTTCATTGGCTCTGTCCTTGGAGGGATCCGGGCGCCGGGACTCCCTCGTCGGTTCTGAGGAGGCGAGTGGCATCGGACCCTTGTGTCCGACCCCGTTCTCCCTCTCGGAGCATCGGCGCAGGTGAGCTCGGCCCCAACATCGGC
The DNA here is from genome assembly GCF_019279795.1 of Protopterus annectens. NCBI lineage: Eukaryota > Metazoa > Chordata > Ceratodontiformes > Protopteridae > Protopterus > Protopterus annectens. Next base: position 1,159,567,608 of record NC_056739.1, read on the forward strand.
CTCAGGAGCCATCCCTCTTGGTGCTGGGAGGAGCTCTTATCTCTTCGGAGCTGGGTCACTCCTCTCTGCCTGATAGGGGTCCTTTGAGGTCATGAGGAGCGTGCTGGCTCCTATACCGGCGCTATGGTCGGCCCCATCAGCCCCTCCTTCCATGGTGCCTGCTTCGGCCTCTGCCTACCCTCCCGAACCTAAGCGTGGAGAGCCAACGCTCCAGGTCGCCCCATTGGGTGTATCCTCCTCTTCTGTGGTCTCCCCTGATCCTGCGGGGCAGCCCCCTCGGAAGAGGACATGCAAGAGGAAGCATGTGGACTCCCCGGAGTCAGTGACATCTGACACAGACCTGGATGATTCGGAGGGGTCCCCAAGGTCCCCCTCTGAGGATGTCTCATTTTCTGACATCCTAGAGATCCTTAAACAGAGGGGGAACTGGTCTGCCCTCAACCCTTCCGAGGACGAGTCGGTGTACCTGGACGCGTTCGCTTCTCGCCCTTCCACCTCCTGGGTGTCCCCGCCTTTCCGACCCACTCATGGAGGTGGTGGCTCGGAAGGCCTGGACGGCTCCGGATACTATGGAACCAACTCCCCGGAGGCCCACAAAATTTATGACAGCCCCTTCGGACAAGCAGTTTCTCACTAAGGGCGTCCCCGTTGATGCCATGGTGGTGGCGGCAGCCACTAAGAAGGAGTTGGCTGACCCTTCAGTTCCTGTCCATCCTCCTAATAAGGAATCTAGGACTATGGATAGGTACTGCAAGCGGATGTTTTCTTCAGCGACCTTTGCCATGCATTCGCTGAATTATTTGTGCCATTTCACCCGTCTTCAGAGAGACCTTCTCAAAGAACTAGGTGATACCTTACAGGACCCATCAGCTGCGGGGTCTCAGGAAAAGATCAACTCCCAGCTAGGGACCCTGAACTCTATTGTAAACTCCTCCATGTGGCTCATTTCCTATGCCGCCGATGGAGCGAGTAGGGCTGCAGGCACGGGCGTTGCTCTAAGGAGACACGCCTGGATTCGGCTTTGCAACTTTGCCGACCCCTTCAAGGCGTCTTTCACTAACACCCCCTTTGACAGTTCTGCCTTGTTTGGACCTCAGGTGAAGGATACCTTGACCAGGTGCGAGCAGGAAGGCAAGACTCTCTCTGCCGTAGGAGTCCGTTTTTCTACCCCTTCTAGACCATACCCTAAGGGTCAGAAAGGTGGGAAAATGTGGTTCCGCAAACCTCAGGGAGTACTGCCTGACGCACGTGGTGAGCTTCCCTCCAGAGGCAGAGGAGGGAACAATAATAGATGCAGCCCGAGGGGCAGGGGGTCCGCAGAATCAGGGTAGCAGAGAATCTTTCTCTGGCAAACCCTTCCAGCACCCCTGAGGAGCTGCCCGACTGTTCACCTTCGGAGGCAGTCGGGGGAAGACTATCACTGTACCCAGAAGCCTGGCATTCCCTCACGCAAGACAAATGGGTACGGTCGATCATATCCGAGGGCTACAGAATTCCCTTTACTCACAGCCCACAGCAGCCAAAAGGGCCCCTTCCAGACGTTCCACCCGGTCTGAGGGATCTAGCAGCACTAGAAATTTCAAAGCTGCTGAGAAAAAGGGCCATCCAGCCAGTCCCAGCAGACCAACAAGGATCCGGTATCTACTTCTGTTCTTTTTGGTACCAAAAAAGACAGGGGACTGGAAACCTATTTTGGATCTCAGCAGGCTGAACAAGTCTGTTCAAAGAACGAAATTCCGGATGGTCATGCTACAGTCCATTCTACCCTTTCTGGGTCAGGAGAATTGGATGTGCTCTATAGACCTTCAGGATGCGTACTACCATATCAAGATGAACAGGCGCTCCAGAAGGTTTCTCCGCTTCCGTCTGGGAGCCAATCACTACCAATTCAGAGCACTGCCCTTTGGCCTTACCACAACCCCCAGGGTGTTTACCAAATGCATGGCAGTGGTTGCGGCTCACCTGAGACGACAAGGATTCCAGGTGTTTCCATATTTAGAAGACTGGCTCCTTTTCTGCCACCACCAGGCATCGACTACTCCAATCCAGAGATTACGCTGTACAAACGTGCAACGCGCTAGGTATCTCTATAAATTTTTAAAAGTCTGCATTGTCGCCTTGTCAGTCTATTACCTTCATAGGCGCCGTCTTAAACACAGTGGAGCTCTCAGCAAAACTACCCACACAAAGAGTTTCAGACATTCGCAACCATGTTCAGATCCTATTACAGGAGACCAGAGTCCAAGGCAGATTTGTACTAAAAACGCGTGGTCTCATGGCAGCAGCAATCACTTTACTCCCCCTAGCGCGTTTTCATATGCGGATCCTGCAGTGGATGCTATTTTCCCAGTGGTCCTTTCAGCAGCTCCCCATGTCACACACCATTCTAATCACTCAGTCATGCAAAAGACACCTTTCTTGGTGGACGGTCTCCCCTCAAGTACTCCAGGGCAGACCTATGGTCCTTCCTCCTCCTTTTGCCACTGTGACAACGGATGCCTCCCTGATCGGGTGGGGAGGCATTTTTGGGGCAGGACAGTCCAGGGCACATGACAACCCTTCGAATACCACTTGCACATAAATGTCTTGGAAATGAGAGCGGTACTTTTAGCGTTGCAGGCACTTCAGTACTCTCTACCAACCAGGACTATTGCAATTTAAACAGACAATATGTCTGTAGTGTGGTACATCAACAAGCAGGGCGGAACCAGATCCTACCCCCTATGTTGAGAAGCACTCAGACTTTGGCAATGGGCGATCTCTTCTCAACGGTTTCTGGTAGCAACGCATATTCCCAGGAAGTCCAACGTCATAGCGGACAGATTGAGCAGAGCCATTCTCATGCCTCACGAGTGGTCTCTCAACCAGACAGTAGCGGAAAGAATTTTCAGAAGGTGGGGTCAGCCTTGCTGCCACCTTTCTGCAACACCTCTAAACAGCAAGTGCCCAGACTTCTTCACCCTCTTCCCTCTCCCAGGTCTACCCTCCAGAGACGCTCTAGTTCACGATTGGCCCCGGGGTCTTCTGTATGCATTCCCCCCTTTCCCTTGATTACTCAATTAATCCAGAAAGCAACTGCCTTGACGGCCAGGATGATCCTCATTGCCCCTTACTGGCCTCGACAAATTTGGTTTCCGTTCCTGCAACGCCATCTACTGGAGCAGCCCTGGCATCTGTACCCAGTGCCAGATCTTCTGACCCATCAATCGGGCGGGCTGCATCAGTCCCTTCGATCTCTCAACCTCACAGCTTGGTTACTTCACTTCCAACCCTAGCCAGGCTTCCCCTTATCTCTCAACCAGTTCGCGATATCATCCTCGCTTCTCACAAGTCTACTACCAGAAAGACTTATGCTAGCAAATGGAAGCGTTTCTCTGTCTGGGCAGGGGAAAAGCACGTGGACCCCTTTACGGCTCCTGTCCAGACAGTTCTAGAGTTTCTAGCAGAACTCTTTCGATTGGGCTTCTCCTCAGCTACCATCAGAGTTCAACTGGCAGCTATTGCAAATTTCCACGTTGGCTTGTCAGAGACCAGCATCATGTCCCACAAACTTTGCAAAGCCTTTTTAAAAGGAACCCTTTTACTTAGGCCCCCGGTTAAGGACCCTCCCCCACCGTGGGACTGAAATTTGGTACTGTCTTCCTTAATTCTTCCTCCCTTTGAGCCAGCGGCTACTTGTTCGTTGAAGTTGCTCTCGTGGAAAACACTCTTCTTAGTAGCCATCACCTCAGCAAGAAGGGTCTCGGAACTTCAAGCCCTTTGCGTTCGCCCTCCTTATCTTGTTTTTCACAAAGACAGAGTGTCACTTAGGACTAATCCGTCCTTTTTACCCAAAATAATCTCAGAGAAAAATCTGAATCAGACCATAGATCTTCCAGTCTTCTTCCCAAATTACACCAATAGAGCTGAACGAAAGTTACATTGTTTGGACGTTCACCATCAATTACACTTCTACCTGGATAGAACTAAGCAAATGAGAAAATCAAACCAGCTCTTCCTGTCATATGCGGAGGGGAAGCAAGGCCAACCAGTCTCTAAGGTAACTTTGTCCAGGTGGTTGTCCTGTCTCATCATGTTGGTCTATCAGTTGAGGAACAGGGAACTTCCTACTAAGCCTAGAGCCCATTCAACCAGAGCTTTAGCTTCTTCAATAGCCTTTCAAGATTGCCAATGGATTCCATTTGCACAGCAGCCACTTGGGCCTCTCCTCATACTTTCATTTCTCATTACAAGCTCGATATGGCCTCCAGAAGTCGGGCTGATTTTGGTTCCACGGTACTCAAGAGTTTGTTCCATTGAGCCACCCAGGATTTAGGTGCTAGGGACGCTGTCCCATCCAGCAAGAATGAAGGCGAGATTGACAACTTAACATTGAGAAGTTATGTTCTTACCATAGTTGTCTTCTTCTCGCCTTCTTTCTTGCGCCCCACCCTCCATCCCCCTAGCCTGGGAGATCTAGAGTACCTTGTGAGAATTTTTGCCACCTCAGTTATTTCCCCAGCTAGCTCCCTTGCTCCCTTTTTTTTGCTAGCTCTTCTAGAGGGCTTATATATATATTTATATATATATATATATATATATATATATATAGAGAGAGATAGATAGATATATATATATATATATATATATATATATATATATATATATATATAGATATTTTCTTCTCCCTTTTGTATCTATGATTAGGTGGATTGTTCTCTGTTGTGGTGGGACATATATGTCCATAGTGTTAGCTGTCAAACGAGATCTGGGTATATGACGCCTAGCATTATGGGACATAGCATAGCCTCGAGCCGGTAAAAATAGCTCTCGAGCTTTAGTATTAGGCCGAGTCGGAGCCGAGGATCGGCTCCAAGCCCATCCAGCAAGAAAGAAGGCGAGAAGAAGACAACTAACATGGAACGTTATTGTAAGAACATAACTTCTCATTCAGCCCAGGCTGCCATATAGGATGATTAGGGTGAAGTTGAGAAGATATTGTTTTTGTGCCTCTTGTTTTCCCCCTTAAGGAGTTCCATAATGATTATTTTTGTAGTACAGCTTGTTTGGCTTACAAAAGAAGGAAGCAATTTGTAAAGTTGCAGAGAGGTCAGAAGATGTCTGTCCTTCAGCGACTTTATAAAATTATTCAAAGCAAAAGGATGTTTGGATATAAGGGAAATAACGTTTCAAGTTCTGCCAGAGTTATAGGCAATGATCATACACAGCAGCAGCTTTGTGGGAAACCCGGGCATTAGTTTAGGGGCTCCCCATGATAAGTCTAAGCTGCCATCCCAAGTTTGGGTTTAAGTAGTGGCCCTGCTGACTACCACAGCTTCCTGAAGTGGTCTTGGGGAATGTTTTATAAATTATGCACAAATGCCATCATCAATAATTGGGCCATCCCACTACAAAAGCTGAGGCACACACTGTAGTTTGTCGAAACAGTCATTTCATCCTTCAGTAACATTGATTTCTAACAAAGTATGCCAGCTTTGGTAGGCATTACTAGCCCTCTTGACAACAAAAGCTACAAAATTAGTTCTCCTGCTCAAGAAATGAGGAACAATACTCCAGATTTTTCCTGGCCTTCACAAAAGGTGGAGATCTTTATTCATTTCTAGACTAGAGTGCTCTGAAATGTTGCATTTAGTGCAGTTTCAGAATGCCTACAGTTCATTCCCTATTGCCCCCCTCTGAAACTGTGAAGCAGTGAGATTTTTTGTTCTCTTAAATACACTGGATACTTAATATCTGTTCATCCCACCTGCAGTTGGTCTCTTAGATGTTGTGTAAGAGGGTCAAGATTTCCATTTCGGGACCTTTGGGGTTTTGTCTGGCACTTTTTATCATATTATAATATTTACATTTGTCTAATAGGGCTGTCATGCATGGGTGTAGCTTACTTATAGAAGTAGTAGTGCAAGGAGTAAAATTGTATAAACATGGCATAACACATAGCGAGGTCCTGGAAAAAGCTACATCATTTCAGGATTTTAAGGAATCACTGTGTTCTTCTTTAATTCTCATTTGGATCAATCCGCAGATCACAACCTTTGTAAACTAAGTCATAGACTCTCAGATAGGAAAAAAATTCTATTGTAAGTCTTTAATCAGACATAATTACCTTGTGAAGATTCCCAGGAACTGCAGATTTTGGACCTCTAGCCTATTACCATTTTAGTAGTCCCCAATTCCTGGATAAATCTAAGTTTTCCCGAGGGATGATGGCATCACAGTGGATCTGCAAAATGCAAAACCTCTTGTTTCACTTATACACCAGTCAAGAAAAAAGGTGTTATCTTATCCCAGGGAATGTCCTTTTCAGTCCTACCTCTTAATTGTTGATAACAGCAGTCATCTCTGTACTGAGTTGGAAGCATACCCTGGGAGTTGAATGGCTCAGTGTGCTTTACCTAACGAGAGCGAACTATACATCAGCATCCTGAATCTTATATTAAGTACTGGATCAGTAGAATAATGGTGCTCAGTATTACAACGATAAGGTGGATGTTGTGTATAATTACAGTTTTGAGTAGGTATATCTAGCAAATAGTTTCAAATAAATATTGAATGCTGTCATTATTTTAACAAACGTGGATATGGCCATAATGAATAATTTATTTATGATGAGCTGTGCATTTGAAATTTAGATTTATACAAGATATTGTTGTATACATAGATTAAAATATACTCAGAATGTCTTTCAGCATCAATATGCAAAATGCAAGTCATGAATGTGTTAAACTGTAGATTTATACATAAACTGTCCACGAAAGATGTTGTCTAGAATTATAAATAGTCGGTTTTATGTGACTGTGAGAGGACAGATAGACTAGCTATGTTCAAGGGTTAAGTGGGACAGCTTCGACACTGTATTAATTAACAAATCTTTTTACTGATAGATATTTCAGCCAGTGAAATAGTAAAAAAATTTATAGGCTTCTGACATTTTTTCTTTCTGTATTCCCTCACCCAGTATAGCTGCTCTACCTGCACTCAGCTAGCCAATTCATTCCACGGGATCTGAGCATTCCTGTGGTGGGCAAGAGCCCTGTAACCCATTTGTTTTTACTCGGGAAGCACTGTCAGCCATACTTGTTAAGATTTTTGCAGAATGTCCAGATTTTCGCCTCGTACTTTTGGTTTGTTTCTTGTAAAAAAAAATAGTGTTTTTTCTGACAAAATCATTCAGGATTGAAGTAACTAAATAATACTAAATAATGGCATACATTTGAGTTTCAGACATCATTTCTTTTAGAAAATATATAATTCAAAACCTGTTATTCTAGCAACTTTCTAAGTTTATAGAAGGAAGATTTAAAGTCTGCCCTTATTTGTGGGCCTTTGTCCTCCTATTATTTCTTTGTCCAGATTTCTTGTGATGAGAGGTTAAGAGGTATGCTGTCAGCATATCCCTTCCCTAGCAGTGAGAGATTGGTGCTAAGGAGTAGGCCAGCTTGCTGGTCCTGCAGGGTGGCCTGCTTTCCCCTCCCCCAGTGGAGCCCCCCCTCATCCTATTTGGTGGCTCCCCAATCTCTGCTACTTACTGCCACCATGCTGAATCTTTCAATTCATGCATTTTCAGAAATGCAACACACATCGTCTAGGCCTGTATTCCGGGAGTGCAACACCTAGTGTTCCTAGTTTGCAAGCCATTGCCACCTCCCTTTCCCATAGGATGGTTGAGACAGAAGCAGCTGCTAACTCTGGACTGACATTTTCAGGATATTTACACTAATCCACTGCAGTAAATGAAACTGAATACAGCTATTGCAGGTAGGTACTGTATATTTAAAAGCATATCTTAAGATATTGCAACAATATAAGTAATATATGATGAATTTCATGACTGTTAAGATAATAAGCTGTGTATATATTAATAAGACAATGGCGACTAACGTCTTAAGAGATACTTCATGGTTATGACAGATGGATCACATAGAAAGCAAATGAAGAATGAAGACCTTCTTAACCATGAGCAAGGAGGGAATCAAGATTAGACTAAACAGCCAAAGAGGATTCCCTGAATCCTCCAATTAAAAAGGACTGGGACGAGAATAGTGAGAGTTAAGGAGTAAATAATGTGAGTAAATTAAAATAACCTTGCATTTATTTTATGTAATGGGGCACACACTATAAAAATAATAGAATGCTTTCAAGGCTAAAAAAGAGGGAAGTAAATGATATTGTTACAAGTAACAAGTTGCAGGTTATTGAAACTGATCACAAAGGTGGGGGAGAGAGGTGTTAACTGTCTTCAAAAACTGATTTTGAACAGCAATAGAAAAAGTAAGCAGGGTAGGGGATAATTTGGCTATGAAGAGTAAAATATGAGAAACGAAGAACAGAGAATTTATGTGGCCTAAGAGAGGTGTTCCACAACTTTGGGAATTCTGTGTAATCTTGTGGGGCTACTAAAAGGAATTGGAGGATAATCAAATAATTGATGTAGATTTTAATGTAACTTTATAACCTGCAACTGAGAATATTTGAGACAAGAGGCTATCATAAGCTGGCAGATGATTTCTTAAAGGAAGAAGAATTTGGTAGATATGTGAAAACATATGACGGGTCAGATGTAACCATATTTAGACAGTCTACATTTGCAAGAGATACGTTCATAACTACACAGAGGCCAAACAAACAAATAATAGGTTAATTACTTAAAGAAACTGGGCATATTGCAATTGTGGCACTGCAGAAGTGGAAGTACACCATGACAGTCAAAACCAAGGTGTCTGGAGTTGGGCGTATTATAAACTGAAAGAAATAAGCTATAAACAAAAACAAAGAAATAATTGCACAAACATTACAAGACAAGTTGGTGAGTAAATCTAAACTAAGAGTACAATAGTGGAGTGAAACAAAAGCAGCCTTTAGATTGAGAGTAATGGCCAAATGGAGTTATACTTGAAAAAATTAAAAATATTATTAAAAGCAATTCGGTAAGCTATAGGACATAGGTTGTTAGGAGGTTACTAGGCTAGTGGCCCTAGAATCTTTACAAGCCTAGCCATGTTAATCCCAAGTATCCCCATTTGTTCTTTTTTTGGATAGTTCACAGAACAAATTCATGAACAGAGCAGGTCTGTGATCAACACTGGCTACCCCTGTCTATGAAGGACATCAGTGCCACCCCAGGAGTGAATCTGTGATCTCCCGTCCAATTATCTATGTTGCGTTTGAATAGGGTCTCTGAGGAGCTCTGTTTTGCATGAATAGGGAGTCCATTCCAGAGAAGCGGCAGGTCTCTGGGAGACTTGTCTGTCTGTCCAACATGATCTGTTAATGTGACAGGGTAGGTTGAGATCCCTAGAGTGAGTGATTCTTGAGCCATTTGACTTGTGGATGTGCAGCATTTCCATTAGGCAGGGTTGGAGATTTCCCTATAGGCCAGGTGCGAGTCACCTCTCAGCAGCCTATAAGATACAGAGTAAAGTGACAGGGCTTTCAGCCTGTCCACGTAGGTCATGGTTTGGAGTCCCTATAGTTCCTTAGTGAGAAACCCCTGAGGTCTCACCTGCTGCTGCAGGTGTCTGGTGAGGTACTTGTAAAAGGGTGCATTGTACTCTGTTAGTGGTCTGATGAAGGTTAAGTACAGTGGTGTTGTAATATCCCTTTACCCAGATATTGTGCCCTTGCTTATGAGGTGTGCTACGTAGAAGGCTTTCCTTACCACTGTGGAAACTTGGTGGTCAAAGTTCAGATTGCTATCAACCTCTGTTCCCAAGTCCCACACCACTGGTTGGAACTCGGGGGGGGGGGGGTGCTGTCAGTATTGTAATTTGCAGGAAATTCCATTTTGCCAAAGGGAATACTAATGCATTTTTTTGCGTTTAGTTTTAGACCATGGCTTTGGCACCAATCATTTGTTTGTGTTAACCCTTCTTGTAATATGTTGACATCGTTGGGGGTTCAGTGATTGCTCCCAGTTTGCAGTCATCAGCGAACTTGGTAAGCCAAAGGCCGTCTTCTTTGGCTTGGACTTCTGAAAAATCAATGACAGACAGTAAGGGGCACAGCACAGACTCCTGGGTTTATAGGTTGGTACTGAGCTGTCTGCCCGAAGGCATATATTAGCCCAGCCACGTTGTGCGGTATTCACCGCCCCTTTAGTAGTTCCCTAGACCCTTGTACTAGCAGCTAGTACCCTTGGCCCCTATCTAGTAGTGCTGTTGGTGTGATCCCCGGTATGAATTTTCTGTTACCCATCCACTCATCAAGGTTCCTCTTGAAGAGTGATAGTGAGGGGCTTTGTCTTATGTAGATCGGGACCCTGTTCCATAGTAAGGGAAGTCTCTGCGAAGGGAATCTATCCCTCCAGCATGTTCTATTCATTGTTGTGTTGAGGTTTATATCCTTAGAGCGTGTAGCTCGAGTAGATTTGGTTTTGCTAAGATGGAACATGTTCAACAATTCTGGGTTGGACATGGCTCTGTACGTTAGACAGAGATCGCCTCTGAGAAAGCGGTATGCAACAGAGAACAGTCTTAGCTTTTTCAATCGTGCTGCATAGGGCAACTGTTTGAGGCCAGTAATCCTCTTGGTTAGGTACCTCTGTGGTCTCTCCAGCTGCTGGAGATGTCTAGCCAGGTACATTCCAATTGGTGCATTGTACTCAATAATGGGTCTGATGAGAGAAGAGTAGAGGGGCACCATTACATCCTTAGATCTTGATGCGAACCCTTTCATGATCAGATGGGTCACATAGAAGGATTTTCTAACCACTTTGGCAACATGGTTATCAAAGGAAAGCTGGCTATCTACTTGGGTCCCTAGATACCTTATTTCTTCTTCAGATTTCAGGGGATTAACTCCTATGTTGTAGTTTGCAGGTACTCTGTTTTTTCCAAAGGGGATTACTATGCATTTGTTTGCATTTAGCTTGAGACCATGGCTTTGACACCATGCATCAGTCTCATTTAGGCCCTTCTGTAGGATCTCCATGTCGGCCGGAGACTCTATTATAGCACCCAGTTTGCAGTCGTCCGCAAACGTAGTCAGCCTCAGCCCTTCCGTGCTTGCCTGTACTTCTGAGAAGTATATGCCAAACAGGAGGGGCCCCAGGACAGAGCCCTGAGGCACACCACTCGTTACTGGTCTGGATTCGGACATAGATCCCGCTACTCTTACTTTATGGGATCTGTCTGAGAGCCAGTTTGCGATCCATCTTGTGACGTAAGGGTTTATGCCCAGGCTGGTGAGCTTATCAATAATACCCGAATGGGGAATGGTGTCAAATACTTTAGCAAGGTCAAGGTAAGCCGTGTGTACCTCCTTTCCCTTATCTATAGCCTGAGTAACTGTCTCAAAAAAATCCACCAGGTTCTGGAGGCATGATCTGCCCTTGACGAAGCCGAACTGTGTGGGGTCCAGCGACTGGAGGTTCCCAATCTCTCCATTTATGAGTACTCCTGTGGTACTTCACTGGTGATAGGTCTACTGGTGTAGGTGGAGTCACAGTTTGACAGTGTGTGTTCTTTCGGTGAGCCAATTGGCTTCCCATCTAGTAACGTAAGGGTTAATCCCGATCTGGGAGAGTTTCTCAGTGATGCCAGAGTGGGGAATTGTGTTGAAAGCCTATGGTAAGGTCAAGATAGCCTGTGCAGTGTCTTACCTTCATCCATGGCTTTGGTGGCATTCTCAAAGAAGTCTACCAGGTTTAATAAGCATGACCTACCCTCAACGAAGCAAAACTGGGTTGGGTGCAGCGTTTGGAGGTCACCTGTGTCCTTGTTGATAAGATCTCTAATAATTCTTTCCATGGCCTTGCAGATGAAGCTGGTTAGTTTTATGGGTTTGTAGTTCCCAGGGTGAGTTGATTACCTCCTTTGTGCAAGGGGATTACTGTTGCTGTTCTCCATTCTGCAGGAACATAGCCAATTCTCAATCTATGATTAAATAGAATGCCAAGTGGGTCCACTAGGTCTTGTTTTAGATTGTTTGGTAAACAACCTGGGATGTTATCTGGTCCCATTGAGGCTGTGTTTTTGGCCTTGGCAAGTGCAGAGATAATGTGTTCTGTAGAGATACTAGGCAGAGGGTTGGTGTCCGGTATGCTTTGAGATGTGGTAGGTGGGGATATGGGGGTGAAGTTTGTAATGAATCTGTCAGCTAGCAGATTGGCGATATTATCTGGTGTGGTATGCGTGATCCCATCTGCAACCAGCTGGGCACATAGCTGGGCATTCTGTTTTAGACTTCAGACATACAGAATGCCTTATGATTATCCTTGAATAGGGATGCACTTTTAGTTTTGTAATTTGCTTTAGAAGACTTTACAAGATTTCTGATTTTCTTTTTTATGCTTAGGAGGGAACTCTTCCTCTGTAGAGTGATATCCCTCTTGCTTTTGGACAACGTTTTTTTCCTCTTGTTATATAATCTGTTTATAAAACCAACTAAGTGGCATAGAATTAAGCACAAAGAACCTGAAAAACGGTTCTACGAACTAGTGGAAAGAGACCACACAGATTAGGGTTTAAGTTAAGTGTTTTTGTTCTATTTAATTGATACAGAACTTCTTCAGAACATGCAAAGCCAAGTGACTGTTTCATTTAAAACTTGTACACAAAGATCATGTGATTTATATTCTACCAGTCAACCCAAAGTACTCATTTCCTTATGTTGTCACATCCAAATATTATTTGCTTAAGTTAAAATACAAGCTAATCACTTCTTGCTTAAAGTGTCCAATCACTAAATCTTCCTTGTTCTACCTCAGCCAGTCGCCATACAGATGTGCAAAAAATACAAACTGTTTGCTTCCTTATCTAATTAGTTGTTGTGCAGCTAAAATACATTTGATATTGTTGCTATCATTTAATCCCGGGTATCTATCTGCTATCAATTTGATTTGCCAGTAGGAGACTCTGCATTCTAGACTGTTTATATCTGAAGTCCACCACGGTGGCTTGTTTTTACGGGAAGACCTGGTTTTGATCGGTCAGGTACAGCAGAGTTTATGCAGTCACTTAAGTGTTTGTACAGGGCATTTGCTTACACTTCTGTATAGTGATCATTGGTGTCTGCGATTGTGGGTGGTATGAAGTTTTTTATACCATTGTTTAGTATGCTGTAATTAGCTTTGGTGAAGTTTTTTATACTTTTTGCTCCTGTAAGGGTGTCCGGTCCAGTAGTTACTTCAAATGAGACTGATTTGTGGTCTGACCTAACCAGGGAGGGTATCACGCATGGGAAGTACAGTGACCTCCACCCCATGTTGGTGAGTACTATGTCCAGAACATTAGAGCCCCTAGTGGGGGTGCAGACTATCTGGTCCAGAGCATTTGTGCTAACAAAGTCCAGGAACCTCTGGCGACCGTGTTTTTGCTCATGTATGTGTCCCAATCTATGGAAGGATAGTTGAAATTTCCCATGACTAAGGTGTTGGGCTTTATGGAGAGGGATTCCAGTAAATTGAGGTAGGCGGTGTGCATATCCTTGTTCATAGTTGGGGATCTATAGCTAGCAATGATGTGGTATGGTACTTTCCTAGTAGTTAATTGGACATGGAGTAGTTCAAGAGTCATGCTGTTTTAGTAGTCTCGAAGTGTATTTGGTTTTAATGAAGATGGGTATACCTCCACCTTTGGTTCCTTCATGCTCATTTTGAGGTCTGAATATGTGGAAGGCATTGTAACCTTACGCAGCCGGGATGCTCTTAGCAGCCTTGAACCATGTGTCTGTAACTGCAGAGATGTCAGCATTCTCCAAGGTGAGGAGTGCTTCCAGGGAGTGCAGTTTCGTGTTTAAACTCCTAGCATTAAGGAGCATGATCCTGAGTTTGTCTGAATTAGATTTTGTTATGTTGGAAAATTTGTTGTTTTGACATTGCCTAAAAAAGGCATTGTGGGGGAGGCAAGGGCCTTTGCCAGTATCTGAAAGCCTTGGGGAACAAGTGCAAACCATCTCTAGCAAAGCAGCAAGGTCTGTCTACCATATCCTCCCAGGCAGACAGATCTGGATCTCCCTGAACTGACACCAGAAACTGAGCCAATTGTTGAAGTCAATCATTTTTGTTTATATTGTGGCATCATCTTGGGTGAGGGTAGGATACTGCTTAAGGCTAGAGACATACCTGTCTGAGACACCTAATCAGAGAGTTCCGTCATGTCTTCCTTCATATAGTCCAGAGAGGTACGTCTCTTAAAATCATAGGAAGTTACTAGGCTAATGGCCCCAGGGCCTATATAAGCCTAGTCAAGTTCAGCCCGTGTTCCCAAGGATGTCTGGTTCAAGCAGACACTAAAATCAGCACCTATTGCCCCTATCCAAGAGGAACACAGATGGAACCCCTGGGGTGAATTTCGAGTTACCCAACCAGTTGTCCAAATTATGGTTAAATAGGGCCAACAAGGGGCTGTGTTTAACATGAATAGTGAACAGAGTCATAACGGTACTTGTTGAGTGACTTGAGTGCATGCATGATTTGTCACATCCTGGCACCTGATAGGCAACTGAGTGTGTCCTTCTCCTTGTCCAGTCTGGTAAGGGGGGCATCCGTGTGTCTCACTATGGAGTCGCCTATGACCAAGATATGTGATGTGTTCTGCCTTAGGGGTTTATTTGTTGAGACACGGATGTGTGTATTGACATGTGTAGTAGTTTCTTTATGCTTGGTGGTGAGTGTGGGTGGTGCACATTTGGGAGGTGTCTTCTTTTGATAGGCTTTGCCCTCGTGATTAAACCACATCAACCATGGGTAAATCTTCAGTATACCACACCCACGTCATTGGTTATTGCTATAATATTTAACAGAATTAAGATGAACTGAAAAATAGTTACATGCATAAAACAGCCAGAGGAGGGGTATCAAAAAAAGGAAACAGGGATGGGAAGATCCAGGGAATTATAGACCTGTATCATTTTTAAATGTGGAAATAAATATTGTGGCAGAAATAATTAGGAAAAAAGTGGGATAAGATACGTTGTCTACTATTCAGTGCATTTTCTGCTTACTGATTGAACAGCTAGCATCTTATGACAGTAAAAACTGAGCATAGTTCAGGTTATATGCTGCTGTTTGCAGTTGGTTAGCTAAAGACACAAATACTGAGAAGAGTACTAAATGGATTCCGAGTTTGGAAAATATAGTAACAGTAAGATTAGCACATACATATGCACTTAGGTATTGTTTGAACTAAGGTCTGAACTGTTTGTAGTCTCTGATTTCAGTAAGATTGGGTTGCAGTGATTGCCACTGTTTAGAGACAAGAACAGAGAAGATTTCTGTGGGATGACGTTTAGTAGATGGAGTGAGAGTAGAGCCATTAGTGGCTTGGTTTCTTAGGTTTTAGTGTGGGTTGGATGTAGTTAGTCTCATAGATAAGAGGAGTGATGTGTTTTGGCATAGGTGTTTGAATAGAAGGGAACCAAGAAAGAGGTTAGCTCTGCCTTAAATGACTAGCCAGTCTGCTTTTTCCAGGATGTTGCAGTGATGTCCACGCCAGAGGGAGTTGCTGATGAAACAGCAGATTTTATTAGAAAGACATTTTCAGTTGGTAATGTTTTTGTAAGGCAGTTCCATGTAGTCATAGGCCATATTCTAGTTGTGCAAGCAAGACTTATTTTTTCTGTTTAGTATCAGATATTGTGCTTCAAAGTTCCCACCTTAGGCCTAAATCATGTCTGAAGGTGTGTGTTAGAAATACAGGTATTGCCAAAAAGAATTTACTGCTTGCAACATGTGTATGAATCTTTAAATATTTGTCAACAGTGGCCTTTTTCAGAGTTATGTATGTCATTTGGTATGATTTTCTTAACACTATTCCTTCTTATCTTGTATTTTAGATACCAAATATTAATTAAATCATGACCATCTTTAATTTAGGTGTGATGTAGCCATAGCCTGTAGGTATTCTATGTGCAAACTCATATTGTAGACTCAGAACTACAAGTAATTTATCTAGGAGGCCTGAAAAGTGCAATATGTTACATTTTTGCTTATTTCAAGGAAAGAAACACAGAAAGTTAGTTAGTACATGTGGGTTTCAAGATTGGGGTAGAGAAAACATTACAGCTACAGTAAACTGAGAAAAAAATCTGCCACATTTCTACAGTTTATTTATTCACAACAGAATAAGGTCCACTGAGAGTTTTGATGCTTGGCTTTCC
The DNA here is from genome assembly GCF_019279795.1 of Protopterus annectens. NCBI lineage: Eukaryota > Metazoa > Chordata > Ceratodontiformes > Protopteridae > Protopterus > Protopterus annectens. The sequence goes on from NC_056739.1 coordinate 1,159,583,706, forward strand.
AAAATGGCTGGACACTGAACGTTATGCTGATAACTTTTACTGACTTTTTCAGCAGTTTATTGGTTATCAGTCTTGGTAAAATTTGGTTACTGACTATTAATCACACTATCTGGATGCCAGCAATGAAGAATTTACCAAAAAAGGAGAAGAAGAAATTCTGGCTTGAAAGAACTTGCAGCTGTTCAACAAAAAAAGTTCAGGTTTTACCTTTAGTAGAGGAAACAGCTTCCAGTAATTAAGAGGAAAATTAAATCAGCTGCTCAGGGGTGTTTAAAATAAGTGGAGGAATATGTAAAGTTGAATGACAAAAAGCTGGAACAATTTCAAGAGGATTTCATTGAGTGTACAGATGAGCTGAACAAAACTGCAGAAATCAGAAGTTGAAATATAGGAATGTCTGACTGAATATCAGTCTTCTCAAGAAGAGCTGTTATAAAAGTAGAGTTAGAAGGCAGAGCACATGCAGAAAATCTGAGATTTTTCAGCTGTACCTGAGAAACTAGTAAAAAATGGACTGCATTAACTTTATGAAAGTACAAGTAAATAATTGGACTGGTGTTCCGTGGCAGGATTTGCTAATTGAGAAGACACATTTTGTGTATTCTCCAAATCTGGCTGTGAGAAATTAGCCAAGACCTGTATTAATAAAGGTGCAATTATTCCAGCAGAAAGAGCTGTTCCTGACAAAACTGTGGCAGAAGGGGAGAAAGTATTAAAACTTGGGGACAGCAAAGTATGGAAAATGATTATCCACTGTACACCATTCAGAAGAAAAGCAAATTTATCCCGCAGTTAGGGGATGTTGAGAGGTAGGTGTGATATTCAATTTACTATATCCATCTGTCTTTAGAATAATATTTTTCTTTGAGAACCAAAGCCATGTTTGCAGATCAGACTAAGAATGGAATGCATATGTTTACCCGACAAAGAGTGAGCCAGCAAGCCGAAGGTGATTCTGCTTCTCATTCTTCTGACAGTAACATGGTAATAGAGATACTTTGCCAGTGGAGCATTTTCCCTTCTTTCAAACGTAAGGCTTGAATGACTGAAGATAACCCAGAGCTGACCAGGAGTATTAGAAGTGAATAAATTTAATCAGGAAGAGTATAGTTAATCCTTTGTTCCTGAGTAAGTAATTTTAAGGAAAATTATGTTATGGGTGGCATAGCTGTGTGGTGGTTATGTCTTTGGCTTGTTTTTTCTGTGTGAAGTCTGTCGGAATATAGCCTAGATTTTCAAATTTGTACTCCTAGCTGCCACACTGCTGCTTCCCCAAAAGCCACAGACCCGTCACCTTGTTCCATTTAGTTTCTGGAGACATTTTCTAGATGTTTGGACAGCCAGTTATAAACTGTACCAAGGTTGTGATTTTAAAGTGTAAAGATTAACAGTTGTATCTTAAATTTGAATTTTAATTTACACTTCACATTTATCTGTTCATTTCAAATTCTAAAAATTCACTTTTAGAAACAGATAATGCTTTCACTGTTTAAGAAAAAAATACTTGAATGTTTGATGTATGTTGTATTTGCTGCAGTGATAATATGAACTTCTGTAGTCTGTCAAATTCTAGTAAATGCAGAACTGGAAAGATATGCTGTCAGAGTATGAAATGTTTAGGTCCCTGTTGAAATTGCATGGGTCAGCATGGCAGGTTCTCTGAAGAGTGAAACTAAATGTGTGATCAGAGAAACATATACTGGCTCAGGGTTACATTACCTCAGATTATTTATATATAAATACACACACACACACACACATAAAAGCAGGAATGTGGTGGCAAAGGGGTACAGCCCTCCATGTTGGGAGAGGAGCAGGGGATGAAGCCCCCTGCAAAAATGCTTTACTGGCAGTACATGAGGTTTGAGACTCACTGTCCTTATTTGACATTTGGGCTTTAATTTTCAAAATTGCAGGAATCACAATTACAGGTCTTACATTTATCGTTGGGTGAAAAGATAATCTGAATATCACAAAATGTCAGAAGATTATACAGTTTATTTACCATGTAAATATTATGAAAGTCAGGTAAGTGGGATTTCGTTTATATGAAGCAGACCCATATATAGATGTGTGTGTGTGTATATCTCTCTCTCTCTCTATATATATATATATATATATATATATATATATATATATATATTTATTTATTTATTTATATGGGCCTACTTTGGAATACCAAAATACTACAACACTGACTTTGACAATTCCAAGTTGAGAAGGCTGACAGCATCAGAAAATTAACATCCTGGAACACCTACTGTAAACTCCAGGTAAGTAAACCATTTGTTCAAAAAAAAAAAAAAAAAAAAATTAAACCCACTGATGTAGGGAGCTTTGCCCCCCACACCCTCCTAACTAAATATACCAACTCCAAGGTTGCACTACCATGGAGGTAAGGGGCAAAGTTCAACATGGTGGCTATGTGGTTACTTACCTGGAGTTTGCAGTCAGTGTTCCAGGACATTGGTTTGTGGTATTTCGGCCTACCAAAGTAGACCCATATATGGGTGCCTATCAGATCAAGTTTTCACAAACTAGAAATTCACATGATCGAGACCACATGACTGAGTTTTTGAAAACCTGAAATTTTTGAACGGAGATCAAGGTGGAGTGAGGATTGGGAAATTTACTCTCTTCCCTACTGTAGTGCGATCTCGGTGTTTGCATATAAAATTTGCAGGGGGTGTGAGGATGCAAGGGGGTTTGCCCCCCCTGCAAAAGCATAAAAAGAGGTAAATTTTGGGGGTTTTTTTTTTTTTTTTTTTTGAAGTTCAGGTTTTCAGAAACTTGATCATATGGTCTTGAACATATGAATTTCGAGTTTCTGAAAACTTGATTATCTGACAGGCGTTTGTCTGTGTGTGTGTGTGTATATACACGTATATAAAATCGGTTTACTTCCCTTCTTGCCAACCATCAGCCCTGCTTCCTTAGGTATCCAGCGGTGTCTTTCTTAATACACCAGGAGCCCTTCTCTGTATGGGGCAAGAGCTGACTGGAGGGAATAATCATCCAGGCAGACACAAAGATGTTTTATGTCTTATACTGAATCTTTCATTTACATTTCATAAATATTGACCTCAACAGGCATCTCATTGCACATGCATGTCTCTCAGTAGTACATGCTCTCATGTCCTTCAGTTTGGACTGCTGCAGTGCTTTATAAGTGATGCTCAAAGGTTCAGAACAATGTCATGTGCAAAGTTATCTGAATTTTAGTTTCTTGTGCTAGATGTACATGCATTGTTCTGGCTTCCTCTCTGGAAGTGTGTTAAACTGTGTGAATTCAGCTTCCCAGAAGCTACTAGCTATTCCAGTGCTGTGACTGGAGTCCTCATATGATCAAACGCTTGCCTACAATTGGGGCTTATTCTGTGGAATTTGCTGCATGTTTCACTGAAAGGCTGTCCAATGTTGGATAAATTTAAAAATTCACTAAAAGAGTATTTGTTTGAACTTGTTTTCAGATAACTTTAAGTATTAACTTAATAGCATCAATGTGTAAAACATTGTTTTCTTATTATCTTTTCCTTACCTTGTTTTTGTTACTTCTCCCAGGATTTTGCCTGATGGCTCCTCTGTCTTTACCCATTTAGTCCATTTGTTGAGACAGAAAGGCAGCTGGGTATTCCTGGGCTAGGCAAGAGCCCTCTGGCTCATTTTTTCTTGTCTAGGAATCTGTGTAAGTCCACTATTCCTTGTTGGGAGTCATGTAGTAAGGAATGGGCCAAGCTGAGGGAAGGGGGGTGGCATACATTCTCCTCCTGTGAGCATTCCCTGTCGCAAGACAGCTCCTCAAAGCCCATGAATGGTGTCTCCCAAGGGGAATTGTGACACCACTCGCTAGTTTCCCCTTGGCTACTTAGATTGAATGATTTATTGTAGCATGAACTTGGGCGGTTTAGAACTCCTGCTAGGTGTCACCAGTGTGGTGAGCAAGAGCCACCTCCCTCCATCTTGGATGGGCAAGCCACTGGCAGAAGCTCACTCCCATTATCCCTACCCAGCCACAGACACCCCGGCAGTTAATGTGACTCATGTCCCTGCACACTAATCAGGACTTTATCCCTCTGTGGCATGGAGTTGGCTCACCCTGCTGCTGTTATTCCTTGATAATTTTAGTTGCACAAATGATGCTTTGGCTCAAACACTTAAACTTGAAGAAAGTTGGGCATGTCCAAATCACAGCAGCCTGAAGGTGTGGCTACATACCCCCAGATTTAGGCCATCCACAGCTTATGTATGATCCTTATTGTGTTTAGGCTGGAGAACTACCAAACTGCCATTCCTGTCTTAAGCTGCATTGTTCATTATGCTGAGCTAAAGGGCCTTTCTGTGATTGATCCCCTCCCTTTTTCATTGACATGGGCACTTGCACTAGTGTCGGTGTCCACGGTGTCTTCATCCTGCATGTGCCTGCTCCCACCAACACAGTAATGAAGGCAGTGGCAGGGGCTTCATGGCACCAAATCTGCATATCAGCTCTCTGCTTGTTGTTGGAGGGTGTAGCAGATGAAAGCTGCCATTTCTTCCCCCAGTATTAACCATTCATTTCCATTCTCCTTTTTTTTTTGGCCATTTCCATCATTCCTATCTTCTCTTTTTGGATTTTTCTGTCTTCTGGGATAACCAATAAAACTCCTCTAAGTGTTTATCTGCCTTTGACATGCAACTGATATAGGTTGCAGGTGACCTTGACTCATTTCAGACACCTGTATGATTTTAACCCTCACTTATTTCATGTTAGGGTGCATTTGTCAGCCTTATCTGCTTATCATGAGGGTAGAATTGTGAACTAGCACCAGCTTTTCAAGGTGTCATTTTTAGAACGTACTGCACCTCCATGCACTCTTGAGCCTCACTCCATGGGATTTTAAGTTCATGGTTGATATACTTGCCTGTTCCCTTTTTGAACCTGTACGCCTGGCACTGTTGACACTGGTTTCTTGGAAAATGTCTTCCTGGTGGCCATCATCTCTGTGTATATGATATTGAAGTTGCAGGTCATTATGTATGAAACTGTAAGTGGTCTTTCAGAATGATCAGATTGCCTTTAGAAGGTGGTTTCAGAACCGATTATAAACCATCTGTTTGTAGTACAGACTTGTAGAGGGGAGCTTATTTCCCTGTTTTATATGTAGAGGTTGAAACCAAGGGAGAGAGAAACTGTCATACTCTGGATGTGCTCAGTTACTTCAGGTATTATGTGTAACAGGTGCATGATTTTATAAAGATAAACCAGCTGTTTGCCTCCTTTTCTCTAAGGAGAGAGGGGTGCATGGTTCAAAGTAGACATTTCTGTGGAATGCTTTTTGCTCCATTTTTTCAGTCAGGCTGATAGTTACCTGGTATGGTTACCTGGTGTTGGTACTGAGGTTGAAACTCACTTTGTCAGAAAAGTGAATGCCTTCAATGCTTTCTTTGGAAAATCTTGATTTCAGCCGTCTGCTCCATGTCCACTTGGTCTTAATTTAATGCCTTCACCAAATATTACTGCTTTGACTGTGACTCTTGGAGACTGGGATTGTTTAATAATATAGTATTTCAGGACTCTACATTCTGAGCTCTTTGCTTGTGCAGTCTTCAAGCTATTTCCACCCTGGTGGTTACTGTTTGAGAATCAGTCCAACCAAGGACCTGTCAGGTACAATTCTTGATGTGAGGAATATATTCTTATGTCCTTTGATCTAAGAGAAAGACTATCCATGATGTGTCAGGAATACCCTCCCTCCTTTCCCCAGTGGATGGGCTTCCTTTTTAACAGTCCTAACTGATGGTGTTTGCTGTAAGCATGGCTGGTATATAGTAACGTATCTAGGATGGGGCAAGAAGGGGTAACTATCCAGCTTGCAAAGTGTTGGGGGGGGTGCTATCAGCCAATCCCAGTATTTCTTTAATGCAGTGCCAGTTTTCAAAAGCCAGTACTGCATTTGTGGTCAGACTTGAGCACTTATAGCACTCCTTGTGTGGTGTAAACTGTAATAACTGATGTTATGTGATCCTATCTCGCCTACATTCTGACTGATGGGTTCGGAGCCGATCCCTCGGCTCCGACTCGGCACGCTTATGCCAAAGAGCAAAGTCTCTTACTGGCTGAGCTTACCATATCCCAGGATGCACCACTACCAGTCCCCCAGATCTCGTTTGCCGCTAACAAGTGAAGACGTGGTCTCGAGCTGGCTGAGTTAAGTAGTGATTATTTCACTAGTTTTTCTGTCAGGATTTTCTTCATTCTCAACAAAAAGCTGTTTTAACAGCTATTCTTGTGTTTAGAGTGCGTTTGACAAAATTCACTTGGTGAATTCTTGTGTTGTGAGTGTGGACTAGGAGTACCTCTTGTCTGGAAAGGCCTTTCCCGGTCTTTTATTTGTAGGTGACTTCGGTTCTGTTTCGGATCATTTTATATTTCTCTTCTTTAAAGAAGAACTAGCAGAGAGAAATTATTCAAATTTACGGAGTTTGTGCTGTGTTTTGACTACAGAGTATTGCGAGTGATAACTGTAAGCCTATTCTAGGTGTGTCACCAGTGTTTCTTCCAGTTAGTTTTCTGAAATTTTCGATAATGTCTCAGAATCCTAGGCCTTCGGGCTTTAAGAAATGTGTAAAATGTAGCTTCAAAATGTCCATCACGGACGATCACTCGCTCTGTGTGTATTGCTTAGGGGCAAAACATTTACAGGAATCATGTAGTGTATGTCACGCTTTTTCCTCAAGGGTCCTCCAGGAGAGGAAAAATAAATTAATTCTTAAGGGATTAATTAAACCTTCTTTCAAGAAGCTTTGGCATCCTCTCCTTCTCCGCCAAAGAAAGGCGCGGCTCCGACCAGTCCGCCGGATCCGATCGCTAAGAAACAAAGGCAGGCCTCTCCTTCGGCTCCAAGGACTTGGAGCCGAGGTCGGAACGGTCTGCCTCGATGCCACCAGTATCGACTCCTCTGGCTTCGGAGCCGATAGCTGGGACATCGAGAGGCGGGTCATCTTCGTCGGCTCCACTGCTCGGAGCCGACAAAGGTTGCCCGCCAGACACTTCCTCCTCGGCGCAAGTCCACCTCGCACCGATGGAATCTGGTGTGTGTATTCCTTCGGCGCCGATAGTTGTCGAAGTCTCCTCGGAGCCGGTCCCCTAGTCCTTTGGGGCCGTTGGAGAGGCCATCTCGAACCCGTTCTGTTTCCTCTCGGTCTTCGAGGATGTCAGATTCTGATATAGACAGGGTGCTCCAAAGACTGTTCCAGTCCCCCGTCTTCCAAAATTTGTTTCGTTCCGACCCAGTTGGCTTCGGAGCCGATGACCTTGGCCCACCCCATTGCCATTCCTCCTCCGACTGCTTCGCTCCGTCGGAGCAGGTGCTGTTGGAGCCGGTGGAGATATCAGGGTCGGCTCCGACCCTTACTTCCAACCCGGGCCTTCCTGTCCGAGTTTGGTACGCGGACTTCTTTGGCTGGACCCTGGGTGATGTTTCGGGGCCTATGCTTTCGGTTCCGAGCCTCCCCCTCGGTGCTTCGGCTGCGGGACTTCCGTTGGCTATCACGGCTCTGGGGACCGGACACTCCCAGGATTCTGGGGGTCCGGCTTTCAGAGCCATGAGGAGTGCCTTGGCCAAGTCCTCTTCGGCCATCTCTCCGGCTTTACCGGCACCTTCCCTGGGCGTGGAGACTGGGTCTTTGGCAGTTCCCCTGTCCGTAGTCAGCGGAGCCCCGGGGCCTGAGGTTACCCCCAGTGGGGTTCCCTCCTCCTGAGGGTTCTTCGGAGTTGTCTTCGAGGAACCCCAAGGAAGAGATCGTGCAAGAGGAAGCACGTGGACTCCCCGAGTCTATTACATCAGACACTGATCTGGATGATGCAGAGGGGTCCCCGGTCGCCCTCGGATGATGTCTCATTTGCAGACATCTTAGAGATCCTCAAACAACGAGGCGGCTGGATATCCAAACCCCCCTCTGCTGACGAGTCAGTGCTCCTCAAGGCCTTTGGGGCTCAGCCCTCCGCCTCCTGGGTGTCTCCGCCCTTGACGAGCTTCTGGATTTAGTTTGTCGAAGGCGGGAACATCCAGATACCGTGGAACCAGTCCTTCTCGTCCAAATAAATTTTTGTCTGCTCCCCCCGAGAAGGAGTTCCTCACTAAAGGAGTGGCTGTAGATGCCATGGTGGTGGCATCTGCTACACAACAGGACGTGGCAGAGGCTTCAACGTCCGTCCATCCTCCTAATAAGGAGTCTAGGAGTATGGACAGGTACGGGAAGCGCACCCTGACTTCAGCGGCCTTTACTTTAAGGTCTCTGAATTATTTGGCACATTTTACCAGGCTTCAGAGGTATCTGGTCAAGGAGTTGTCAGATTCCCTCGCGGGTAACCTACCTGAGCAGCTAGCCCAGTCGGTTAGCTCTCAGTTGGCTATCCTTACATCAATTTCTAACTCGTCCATGAGGCTCATTTCCTATGCGGCCGAAGGGCGGTAGAGCGGCAGGCACAGGCGTGGCTCACGGAGACAAGCCTGGCTCCGCTTGTGTCAGTTCTGGAGGCCTTCAAGTCTTCCTACGCCGACGCTCCCTTTGATGGGTCCTCATTGTTTGGACCCAAGGTTAAAGACACCCTTAGCCGCTGTGAGCAGGAGGGAAAAACTTTATCTGCCGTAGGTGGCCGTTATTCCACTCCCTTCGGCCTTACCCCAAGGCTAAAGGAGGGGAAAATGTGGTTCCAAATCTCGCAAGTTTTTCTCCCAACAGCAGGAAGATTCCCTTCCAGAGGCAGAGGACGGGAAATTTTTCAGGGAGACGCCGTCCCAGAGGCGGCAGAGGGCCCCGCAATTCTGGAGACCGCGAGTCCTTTCGTGGCTCTTCAGCCTCCCACACGCCATGAGGGATTGCCCGGCTGTGCTGCTCGAGCCAGTCGGGTGTCGCTTTGCCAAGCACCTAAAAGCCTGGGAGTCAATCACTCAGGACAGATGGGTGCTTCGGATCATTGCCGGAGGTTACACCATCCCATTCACATACTCGCCCCCACCGTCCAAAAGAATCCCGGACCCACCACCCAGTCAAAGGGAAATGGCAGCCGCAGAAGCTTTAAAGCTGCTAGAAAAAGGAGTCATCCAACGGTCCCCACAGACCAGATCGGATCAGGAAATTACTCCAGGTTCTTTTAGTGCCAAAAAGACAGGGGACCTGAGACCAATATTGGATCTCAGCAGACTGAACCAATCCGTCACGAAACCCAAATTCCGAATGGTCACGTTACAATCCATTCTCCCATTGTTGGAGAAGGATGTTTGGATGTGCTCCATAGACCTCAAGGACGCCTATTATCACATACCGATACATCAGGCGTCCAGGAGGTATCTGCGCTTCAGCCTGGGAGTCAGTCATTACCAATTTTGCGCTCTGCCCTTTGGTCTCACCACAGCCCCAGGGTGTTCACCAAGTGTTTGGCAGTAGTGACGGCTCACCTGAGAAGTCTTGGATTCCAAGTGTTTCCCTATCTCGACGACTGGCTCCTGACTGCCACCACCAGGCATCTACTAATGGACAACCTCAAAGCCAGCATCTCCCTGGGTATTACCCTGGGGATTACATTCAATTGGTCAAAGTCTGTCTTGCTGCCCTCTCAACGCATAAAGTTTATAGGAGCAGAGATAGACTCAAGATTGATGCGTCTTTCTTCCTGCCGAAAGGATCCAAACTTTACAGGGCCAAGTTCAAGCTCTGATCTCGAGATCCAAAGCCCCAGCCAGGATGGTTCTACAAGTTTTAGGCTCAATGTCTGCCACGGTTCTTTTGGTTCCTCTGGCAAGATTACACATGAGGATTCTTCAGTGGCTATTGTCAACTCAATGGTCTTTTCAGGATCTTCCCCTCAATCATCACATCATGATTATGGAAATATGCAAAAGGGACCTTCGCTGGTGGCTTCAGACATCCAATTTGGATCAAGGAAAACCCTTTGTTCTCCCCTCTCCAGTGGTTACCCTGACGAGAGATGCCTCCCAGAAAGGGTGGGGGGGGGCCATTGTCTGGGCAGGCTAGTTCAGGGCTCCTGGCTCCCAGACGAAGCTCTTCTCCACATCAACGTGTTGGAGATGAGGGCTGTACTTCTATCCCTACAAGCCTTACACAAGTTTCTTCCTCAGGGCATCATCGCCATCCACACAGACAACATGTCGGTGGTTTGGTATCTGAACAAACAAGGAGGGACCAGATCATACCCCTTTGCAGAGAGGCCATGAGAGTGTGGGAATGGGCTGTAGCTACCAACCGCTTCTTGGTAGCGACCCACATCCCGGAAAGTCAAATATATTGGCAGACAAATTGAGCAGGACAATTCTCTCTCCTCACGAGTGGTCTCTAAACCACACAGTAGCAGCTCAGGTTTTCAGGAGATGGGGACGCCGTGCTGCGACCTATTTGCAACTCCACTAAACACCAAGTGCCAAAGGTTCTTCTCCTTGATCCCACATCAGGGAGTACCAGCCATGGATGCTCTAGCACAACCTTGGCCAACAGGGCTACTTTATGCCTTTCCTCCAATTCCGCTTCTTCCCAGAGTTATTCAAAAAGCTTCTCAACTGGGGTCTTCAATGATACTGATTGCCCCGTACTGGCCTCGTCAGGTATGGTTTCCCTACCTGAAGAAGCATGCAGTGGACGATCCGTGGACTTTAGACCTAATTCCGGACTTGCTAATCCATCAGTCGGGACATCGGCATCAGTCCCTTCAATCTTTGAAATTGACAGCTTGGCTCCTCCACTTCCGACCTTAGTTAGAAGGCACACACTAGACCCGGAAGTTGTTCACATTTTATTTTCGGCCCACAAACCCACCACTAACAGATTGTACCTTAGTAAGTGGAAGAGGTTTGCTATCTGGGCTCAACTCAAGGGCTTAGACCCTATCACTGCTCCTGTCCCAGAGGTCTTGAAATTCTTAACATCCCTGTTTAATCAGGGATCTTCTGTCTCAACTATTAAAGTCCAACTAGCGGCTATCTCTAAATTCCACGAATCCATGGATCCTCCTTTGATGAGCAGCAGACTATGCAAAACTTTCATTAAAGGTGCAAGCCTATTAAGACCCCCAATTTTTCATCCTGCACCTCCGTGGGATCTTGATTTGGTGCTTCGCATTAACATCTCCCCCTTTCGAACCTGCTGCTACATGCGAGTTAAAATATCTGTCTTGGAAAACTGCCTTCTTAGTTGCAATTACTTCGGCAAGAAGAGTTTCAGAGCTTCAAGCCCTGTCTATTAAGCCACCGTACTTGATTTTCCACAAGGATAGAGTATCACTTAGGCCTAATCCATCCTTTGTCCCAAAGGTCTGTTCTAGTTTCTGCCTCCAACAATCTCTAGAGCTACCGGTTTTCTTCCCAAAATTCTCCAATGAAGCAGAATACACTCTTCATAAATTGGATGTTCACAGGCAATTACGCTTCTATTTAGACAGGACTCAGCAACTTCGTAAGTCAGACCAGTTGTTTGTGTCCTTCTCAGATAATAAACTGGGCCAAACCATCACAAAAGCTACTATCTCAAAATGGATCAGAGATGGCATAACTCAGGCTTATTCTTCTTCGAATAAGCAACTTACAACATCTATCAAGGCTCATTCTACCAGAGCTATGGCTACTTCTATAGCTTTTCATTCCAAGCTCGCTATATCGGAAATCTGTGCTGCGGCTACTTGGTCCAATCCGCACACTTTCATTTCCCACTACAAATTGGATGTGGCATCTAAAGGACGAGCTTCATTTGGTTCCACGGTACTCAGGAGTGTTTTCCAGTGAGCCACCCAGGATTCAGGTGCTAGGGACGCTGTCCCATCAGTCAGAATGTAGGCGAGATAGGATCACATAACATCTTTTAGTTATGTACTCACCATAACTTCAGATGTTTGGGATCCATCTCGCCTACATTCCTAATACCCACCCTCCTTCCCCCTGCCTTGGAGATCAGAAGAGATTGAACGGTTTTGAGTTCTACTGTTTTATCTTGTTTCATCTGACGATGTTATATAAGCAGGGTATGCATGTGTGCATGTATGCGGACAAACTAGATCTGGGGGACTGGTAGTGGTGCATCCTGGGATATGGTAAGCTCAGCCAGTAAGAGACTTCGCTCTTTGGCATAAGCGTGCCGAGTCGGAGCCGAGGGATCGGCTCCGAACCCATCAGTCAGAATGTAGGCGAGATGGATCCCAAACATCTGAAGTTATGGTGAGTACATAACTAAAAGTTTGTTGCAGTTTAAGTTATTTATTTATTTGTTTTTTACTAAAACCTGAGGGCTGTACTGCGTGCAGGTTGGATATAAACTGTAGCATGTGTTTGCCACATTTGTAACAAGCAGCTTGCTACAGTTTAAAAAAGAGAATTTTTGTAAGCTAAAACATGAGTGCCATAGTCCTCCATATAGACAGGGTATAAACTATAGCAACTCGTTGCTTCATTTGTAGCAATCCGTTTACTACACTTTAAAAATGGGTCTACTTTGATTCACTGTAAACTCATTTCATTGTATTTCAAACCACTCACACCAAATCGCTGAAAGCTCAAATCACTGAAAACTCATTTCACTGAATAATATTTCACTGAATGCAAGTACTATTGGGCAAATAAAACGTATATGCCCTTTTCCCCACTTCAGTGCGATAAAACCCCCGACAACCCCCAGTGTGGGGAGCTGTGCCCCCAAAACCCTTCCCAACTACATATACTAACTCCAGGATCACACTACACTGGGGAAAAGGGCATATACATATATGTACAGTATATATATTTTTAAACTAAAATGTGAGTACTGTATTGCTCTGTACAGGCAGGGTATAAACTGTAACAACTGTTTGCTACAGTTTAAAAGAAGCTGGGTTTTTTTTTTATTTCTTTAATGACAAATGATGGAGAGTTGGGGACAGGGTACAGAAACAAGATCTAAATGGCTGGGGCAAGGGGGGCAGTAGAAGGAATGCTTTTTGCTTTTCAGTGGAAGAGCAGGTGGGGGTGTAGATCTAATTGTAATAAGCCGATAGCTTACAGTGCAGCTATTGGCTTATTACAGTGAAGTGCCTTTTTTTCACTCACTATCTGTTCACCTGAAGAGCTGAGGGGTGGGGCGCTCATTCATATTACCACCCCAGAACGGTCATTGAATCAGTTATGCTTCTGCTGGTATATACTTGTATATTACGTGTTAGTACTATAGATGTCTTTTTTTTATTGTTTCTCAGTTTGTAAGGTGATAATCACTAATGGGATGGAGTCAAATTTGCCAGGCTCAAGTGATGAATGAATTTATGTTTTCAGCATGTCACATTATGATGTGTAACACAGTGACTGTGTAGACAACCTTAGTGCAGGATCTACCAAGATTTTGCTGAATTATGATTTGTAGAGGAGGTAAACCAACCAGGGGTCATTCAAGAAGGATGTTCTTTTAGAGCGGCTGATATGTAAGGCTGTATATGTATTATTTTTCCTTCTGGTGGCACTATCTAAGGATTTCCTGGCCTTTCCTGTTAATGTTATTGTAGGCTCTTTGGAGGGGTCAACAAAAATTTGCAGGAATTTTTTTCTGGCTGTAATTTCTTCATTGGAGACACAAACGGGAGCAGTTTATTTTTTATTTTTGTAAGTAGATAAGTCCCAGGAATTAATAACCTTGGCACTCTGGGTGATGATGCAGTGGCGTGTCCAAGCTCCTGTGTCCTTTGAGTCTTATTGGTGTATGGACACAAATTTCATAGTTCCATTCACACCTGATGGTATGGGTGGTGCAGTGAGATGTCAGTGGGTACAAAGTCATCACATCCTGTCAGTCCTTTACTCGGTGCTTCTCTTCCATTCTCTGTGTTTGTGTACCTAATCACAAAATTTCGGAGAGGAAGAAAAAAGTCGTCTTTGTTGCACCACTTTGACCAAGGAGGGTGTGGCTTTCAACTTTCAGATACCTGCAGTACAGGAATTTGTACAAGGACAAGCCTAAGAATTCTCTCCCATTTGAGACAATAACTGGCTCCACCTTATGATACTTCTTCCTTTTTAGTTTCCTTGCTCCTTCTTACTCTTTCCACTCATCATATTTATTCTAGTATGTATTAAAGACAAAGAGGATCTCCTTTTGTTGTTTTGTTTTTTATTCCCTGCTGTCTGCCAGTTACTAGCTTTTTAGGCACTCACTTTGCCTTTTGTGGGAAGAGAGCCGGTTCCAGGAGACCATCATCGTGATAGACATTAGGAATTTGTATATTTTACCCTGGCTCTTCCCCGTGTGGCTGCCATGTTTGCTTGAAGGTGTGAGGGCTTGCCTCTGTCAGCATGCACGACCCTACATATGCTCTGTGAAAACTACCATGTAAACATGGCATGGCGGAGTAAAGCAGCTGTCACCACTTCTGCTAAGTATTATGCACCTTTCTTTCCAGTAGGCACCAGCATTTCAGAGAACTGGATCACCTTTTTGCCTTGCAAAGTGGATGAGATAGCTCATTTCCACTTTCCTTTACTTGACTGTTTCAACACCCAGCCAGGGGAAGTGTATTATGCTGGAGTAAGTTACTTATACCAAGAGCAAGACCTTTAGAATCTGGCCCAGTGCAAGTCTGTTTTATAGATAATACTTTCACTGAGAACAAGTCCTTCTGAAAAAGGACAGGCTTTCATTGGTGCAAGTCAGTTACTCAGAGAATAAGCCATTTAGAATCTGCCCTTCTATCCCTTTCTCTAGAGAAGTAAAAGGAAGCTTTGTGTTTTGCTTAATATGTGTACTGTGATAATAGGTGCCTTGAAAAGTTTTAGTCAGACTGTGTTAAATTTGCCATATTCTTTTTTCAAGGTTATTCATTTAGCTGAATCTTTATGTAATGGACTGCATTCATTGTGTATTTATTTGTATGTCCACCATGTTATTTTTTCATTGTTCTGTCCACAGCGCCATATGTGGCACTATGCTGTGGACAAATTTAAGTGGCTTCACTTGTAGTCAAAACATTTCTGCTACTGCTTTTAATCTAGATTTGTATTTTGATATGCTTCATGACACTTCAGTTGAAAAATTAAGTTCACTTTTGCTCAAGCTTTTTCTAAACTTGACTACTGTTTCAATTGTTGCATCTTGTTATATGACATTGTTTAATAGATCAATATAAGGAGTTTCACTTGTGTCAGAGCCATTTCTGTAATCAGTTGGTAATGTAATATGAATTCATATTGCCTTTTATTTAATGAACCACTTAAGTAGTCTAATTTGCGCTAAAGGCAATTCTAGTTCTAAAATGATCTGCTGTTTTTTTTTTTTTTTAAACAGTTAAAGCATTGACAAACATACATTAAAAGAAAACAAACCATATCAGCAGGTTTCCAGTTACTTACATTATACATCACGTATATTCTGTAGTATAACTATCGTCAATCCAACATTATATAAATTGCTCAGTTCCTGCTTTCCTTTAATCCTCTCTCTTCCTGCACATTACTGTGCATGTGTTGTTCGCACGGTTTCCATTTTTTATGTAATTTGCTCCTTCCCTTTTCTGAAGATGCCACTTCCATCATTTTTTATCTTTGTTATAATATTCAGTGCTTCAATGACAGTTGGTTTAGACTTTGATTTCCATTTTCTAGTAATTGCTTTTTAGCAGCCACCAGAATTGAACTCAACAAGGCTTTACTATGTCTAGGAAATCCAGATCCTGTGTCCCAGCTGAAAAGAATAATTTCCTTAGATACACCCATTTGTTCGCCCAATATTTTTGAGTACTCTGTAGGTAATTTTTAAAGTCTGCTAACTCATTTTACTCCCAAAATATATGTTTCAGGTTAACTCTTCTTCATCACACCTCCAACATTTGCCATCTACCTGAGGAAAACGTCTTCGAAGTTTGCTTCGGTTATAAAAATACCTATGCAAACACTTCCAAGCTAAAATCCTAGTCTTTCTGGAGTGTCTTGCATCTTGGTAGCCATACATATGTCCTCCCATCATTAAGTCATCTGCTATTTTAAACTAGATTAATAATCATCTTCCACTGAAAGTAAATAAATACTGCTTGGGATATGACTTTAATATTGTGAAGTACTGGTAAAGTGTGACCATTTCTGAAGAACATTGTGCAGTTGTGGGTAAGTATATATGCATAATATTAGATATTAAAAGTACAATCAGTTTAAGAGTATAGCTGCTCCCCATACATTTTATATGAGAAAATACTTTCCTCTAAGGATTTTTATTTCCTTGAAAGTTTCCTGCAGGATTATTAAACAATACCTGGTGGGCTCAATTGATACAGACCTCCCAGAATAATCCAGACTTAACAGGCTTGCAGTGATAATTGTCCATAGCTTTTCTGTATTTTACATCATACATGTCTAAAATACCCATTGGACAAGGTCTTGGGGTAAAAAAATATATACAGTCCAGCTTGTGTATATGCAGTCACTCACTGCATGTTTCATCTGAGTGCATTTTTTTTTCTTTGTATGCATAGTTTTAGATGGCTGAGTATCAACATGATAACTCTACCAATTTTAATGGTTTAAGGTCCAACTAATACATAATTTACAAACCTATTTTGATCTTTCTTTCTATTGACTTTTTTTGGCATGATAAGGCTGACTGATAAGGCAGCTGGTGCATTTCCTACCTCTGCTGAGCATGTTTGGTTAGATATACCAGTCCTGTCTATTTTACTGGTACTAAAATATCACTCTAGTCTAAAAGAACTAGGACCTTTTCTGGATACATGTATACTTTCCCTTTGCGAGTACACGCTAGCATTTTGTGGTTTTCCTTTGGCCCGATTTTAGGCCAAAGTCTATACTCACAGGTCTGGGCCACCTCCATTTGATTGAATTGACTTTTTGGGGGGAATTCCAAATAATTGGACATTTTTTAATATTTTCTCTTACTTCTTAAGATCTCATTTTTACAATTTTTCTCCTTGTATACTATTGTGTATACAGATTTTTACAGGTGGTTATCACATCTTGGAAAACACTTGTAGTATGTACTTATTATGCCTTTGTCTCATACACACATTTTATACCTACAGACTCTCTCTGTATATGGATATATATATATATATATATATATATATATATATATATATATATATATATAGAGAGAGAGAGAGAGAGAGAAAATATAAAAATGACCATCACTCAAATTATATTATTATATTTAAGGCTATTTATTAACTTTAAGCCTTAAAATAAACAGGATAGCATAAATCCAAAAACAAACAGCAAACCAGTTTCACCCACTTGCGTCATGTTTAAATACAAGTAAATTTAAAGGTACATTACACCAAATGCATAGTAGCCAGAAAGCACATATACAGTCAGACTCTATTTATATAAAAACAATCTATAACTCAAATTTACATATTCATGTGCACTCATAAATATCTATATATCTATCTATCTGTATATGAAAAAAATATAGAAAAATTTAAATGTAAATCATAAATATTTCCAGACGGTCAACCATCCAAATAATAACCAGGCCCAACCCTGCTTAGCTTTCAAGATCAAACAAGATCCCGCACATTCAAGGTAGTATGGCCATAGGCAATTTTATGAAAAATTTTCTAAAAGTATTCTAATCCAGGCTTATAAATACCTTATTTAATAATCCACATCTTTCCTTACCTATCCGAAAGTTCATGTTTCAATTCTGGAGACATACCCCCACCAACAGACTCCGTACTAATAAAAATAAAATGTGCAGCAGCATGTTCTAACTTATGTTTAAATAAAGAAATTCTTTTGTGTTTACATTTCAAATCATTTAAATGCAATGCTATATGCTGTTTCCATGGTCTTGAAGTCTGCCCAATATAAAATGCTCCACATTGGCACAACCAATTCAGAAGAACATATAATTAGATGTCTGATGGCATAAATTGATAATGTATAAACTGAAGTAAAATATTTTGTTTTTTACACTACTTTACAATATAGTTACCACAATATGTACAACCCTGAATATCAGTAGTAACATCAGAATTTGACACCTTTCCTTTCTTACACCAAGAAATTCAGTAATATTTTTACAGCATCTAAAACCAAATCGACATGTATCTTCCAAACACTGATCAAAAAAAAGGATCCCGTTTCAAAAAAATGCCAATATTTATTTAGTACTTCTCTAATTTTAAAGGTGTTAGTACCAAGTATGATAACACCTCAGACAGCACCCACACCTACACAACACACACCCACATATACGGAGGTCCTCAACAAAAACCTACCCAAACAAAGGAGACCTTTTAGGCAAAAACACATGCGATCTCTACACCACATACCACACATAGTTCACACACCTGTTTCTCACAACCACTAAGGCTTATCCATAAACCCAACATATTAGTCATAGGTGACTCCATTGTGAGACACACAGATGCTCCTCTGACCAGGCTGGATAAGGAGAAAGTCACGGTTAGTTGTCTGTCAGGGGCCAGAATACGACATATCACACACGCACTCAAGTCTCTCAACAACAGGTGCTATTATGACTTTGTCGTAGTCCGTGTTGGTGTGAATGACTTGAGACGTACCTCCCTGGACTATATGAAGAGAGACATGATTGAACTCCCTGAATATGTGTCCCAGGCAAGTATGTCCCTAGCCTAAAGCAGCATTCTACCGTCACCCAGAATGATGCCTGAATGCAAACAGAAAATTATTGACTTTAACAATTGGCTTAGTTTCTGGTGTCATTCCAGGGGGATCCATTACCTGACAGCCTGGGAAGATATGATCGACAGACCATGATGCTTTGCCAGAGATGACCTGCATCTGTCTCACCTGGGCTTTAGGATTCTGGCAAAGGCTCTTGCCTCCCCTATAGTGCCTTTTTTAGGAAAAGTGATGAGCTTAAAACTGCCAACATAAAAATTTCAACAAAACACAAATTAAAGGTCATGCTGCTAACCTTTAGGAGTCTAAATATGAAACTGCACTCATTGCAAGCATTCCTAACCCTGGAAAATGCTGACATCTCTGCAGTCACAGAAACCTGGTTCAAAGCTGCAGAGAGCACCCCCAGCTTTACCTGGTTACTCATCCTATCATACATTCAGACCCCAAACTGTGGGTAGTAAAGCCAAAGGAGGTGGTGTTTCAATATATATTAAAGACATACACACCTCCATGCTGGTCAAACAGTATGACACACAGGAGACACTCCAGGTGCAGTTAACTATTGACAAGACCCCTATACAAATCATAGCTAGCTACTGGCCCCCAAATCTGACCCAAGATGCCCAAACTGCCTATGTAGACCTCTTCATATCTATCAAGATTCAACCTTTTACCCTGATCCTGGGTGACTTTAATTACCCAAACATAGACTGCAAGAACTACTCATGCATGAACACAAATGCCCAGAGATTCCTCAATTTTGTCAATGCAAATGCTGTGGAACAGCTAGTCGATACCCCCACAAGAGGTGCTAATATCTTGGACTTGTTATTAACCAACATGATTAACCACTGCAGCATCCCTGCAATATCATCCTCCCTTGTAAGATCTGACCATAAAGCGGTCACTTTCAAAGTCACCATCTCCCCCAATCCCCCATATCTAGGGTCAATCAAAAAAACTTCTCCAAACCTGGTTACAGACTCTTGTGGGATGGTTTAAACAGCTTCACAGCCCTCTCCCCCTCTCTAGGAACTGGCACCAGTGTCCAAAACTATACCAATTACTATGCGAATGTTTATATAGATGCATGGAATCAGGAATACCTGACGAGACTAAATCATCCTCCGCAAGGAAGAGTAAACCTGTCTGATTAAATAAACTCTATAACAAAAGAAAAAAATTGCTGTCCGGGACCAAGAAGGAGCAGGTGCCCAACTGGAAGCAATCTCTCAGCCTAAACAAGCAAATAAGAGCACTAGTGAAATCCTCCAAAGCAAACTTCAAGTCCAAATTGGCCACATCTACTAGAGACAGTCATAAGGCCTTCTTCACATATGTCCGTAATCTCAAAGGTAGAACCCAGATCTGTTCAGAACAGACACCGCATATAGATAAACTTGCTGGCTTGACAGATTCAGCAAAAATTTCACCCCTCAGTCCCCCTCATCAGTAAATCAGGACATTCCTAGTACTTCCCCCCCTTCCCCTTATTTCTAGGGATCAGGTCATCATTGCTCTCTCAAAGGCAAAAAATACAGCTTCCATGGGACCTGATAACATCCCAGGCTGCGTCCTACATGAACTCAGGCAGGAACTTGCAGCACCATTAGGCCCCCTATTTAACCAAAGCTTGAATACCGGTTTTGCCCCAGCTGAGTGGAGGACAGCCACTGTCATCCCTTTACACACAGGTTGAGCATCCAGTGATCCGGTATGTTATAGACCCATCAGCCTAACTCGCCTGATCTGCAGGGCCATGGAACGGATTATCATGGACTTCATTAACAAGGACATTGGCAACCTCCAAACACTCGATCCCACACAGTTTAGCTTTGTCAAAGGGAGGTCATGTCTGTTAAATTTGATTGACTTTTTTGAAACAGTCAACAAAGCCATGGATGAGGGGAAGACAGTGTAGACTGCCTACCTTGAAGTGGCCAAAGCCTTCGACACTATTCCCCACTTGGGCATAATAGATAAACTCTCTCAACTAGGCATCAATCCGTATGTTACCAGATGGGTAGCCAACTGGCTCACTGATAGAACCCACCTAGTCAAAATAGGGGAAGCCACCTCAAGCAGTAGACCCGTTTCGAGTGGTGTACCCCAGGGTTCGGTCTTGGGGCCTGTTATTTACGATATATTTTTGTACATGAACACATTGTGTTCCAGCACTAAACCCAAAAGCTTCAACAAAAAATCAGATTGTTCTCTAGGATACAGCTGGGAGCGATTAGCTAATAACTCAATGACTGTATGCCCCCCCTCATGTGAAATACTTGTATAGAGAGACTGGATGTCACGCTTACAAAAATATGCATAATTCAACAACTGTATATCAGCCATCAATTTCAAAAATTCATTGGTATCCTTCAAACATGTCCTGTCCAACTGTAACAAACGTTTAAACTGACTTTCCAGATACAGCTATAAAGATTCCATTAAGGAACCACAACCTGAAACAATAGGTCCATCAGGTGGATTGTTTATTGATTTATAAATTTTAGCTACAATGTAGAACCTCTGTAGCCTTGGTACATCTACTACTAACTGACAATAAAGATGTTCAGAAATAAAACCATAGGCTTTTGTGTCATATAAAAATTAATCAATATAATGCTTAAAATCCCTGCTAAGGTCAAAAGGCAGTTTACAGTAAGAAATGTTGTCATTAAGCTGCCTTAAAACTTCCTTATCATAATCTGCTGAATTCCACTTTTATCAGCCTTAACAACTATAGTCTGATTATTAGAAGCCAAGCCCATAAGCATACCCCTTTGCTGTACACTTAGGTCATGGCTAAATTTTTTTTAAATCATGGCCTGATTGTTATGTAACTCATGTTGCTCAAATAACTTGATAAGGAGGTTGAAACTCAGATTTCTTAAAATGCAAAATGGTCACAGAATCGAACATTTCAGTATGTTGCTGACTGAAGTAAGATTTTAAATTAAACTTTCTACAGAAATACTTAATATCAAGTACGTATAGTATTGTGAAACATAAAAAGATGGAACAAAACCCAAACCTTTATACAGTACACCAACTTCATCATTATGTACATTTTGTGAAAATTAATTAATAATTAAATCATCATTCACATTATTCATACCATAGTCCAAAACAACATTTCAACCTGTTCTTCGATGTTTTCTGCTGGCTCGCCTTAATAGCTTCTCGAAATATTCCAATATTCTCTTATTTTTAGGTGAGCTAACCTCACCCATATCAGCCTCAGTGTCTGTATTGGAAGAAAACTCAGAAACACTTGAATCTGTAACGACTTCTTTATATCACACACACATAATATGCAAATATTTACATGTGCCATAGTAATTATCAGCATGAATAGTGGATATTCACAAACAACAAGCTGCTTCAAGAAGACTGTGTTCAGTAATTAGATCGTTACTGATATTAATACCATTAATGCCATCACATTATTTCCATTACTAAATATATCTAAACTATACATTTTATCCAGTTTCAACTTACTTTATCTTTCTAATAATTATTTCGGAAAATTATTTAAATATATTACTGTAATTACTTGGCTTGGGAGTGCCTCCTGTATGGAGTCTGCATGTCCTCCCCGTGGTTGGGTAGCGTTCAAAAGACATGCGTGCGTAAATGGGCATGCCTTCGTTGAAGGTTGGGCGTCGAGCTGACACCTCGGCTTTTCGTAAAAATCTACTGCCAATCATTAGCGGACCAGAGTTCCGCTGTGGGACCTCTTACCGGGAAAAAGCCGAAAGACAAACAAGAACAACTGTAGTTACTTTATTTCATTTTCACCTGATAATAAGCTCGCTCATTTGTCAGTAATATACTTATTTATTTTTTTGCACTGTTGACATCTAATTTTTAAAATTAACATTTTGTGAGATTGTACTAAACCTGAGCAGTTTCTCTGCTGCGTTCAGTCTTCCTTGGCAAGTAATTTTTACTGAAAGAACTGATGATAATGTGCAATGGATTATACAAGGAAGTCACCTGCATACCTTCTTCAGCATATGCCACAACAAGCTGTTATTGGCCAGTTCAGGAAAAGTAGGAAGGTGACAACCTTTGCAAATTCAAGGTGGGAGACTCAAGGTATGTGGAGAGATAACTGTTATGGATATGTACTGTTACATTGACTGTATCTTGAAGAGCTACTCTTTTAGGGGTAAGTGTGCTTACCTACAGCTGTACTTTGTTAGGACATTCTGCAGTTTATTTTATTGCATAATACTGTATGTTAGTGCATGTCTTTTTTGACACTCAAAGCATTTAATAAAAATAGTTTGTCATATTTTAGCAAATACCTTAGTTTTTTCCTGATTTTGCATTTAATTGTTTAAATTTCCACTCTTAAAAAGTACTTTAATACATGCTGAGTTAAAGCCATCATATCCTGTTTACTCTTTATGTTTAGAGGCAGGAAATGCAAGCCCATCTTTGTGCAGATAGCAAGGCAAGTTGTGAAATTAAATGCCTCCGATCTACGTTTGCCATCCCGTGCTTGGAAGGTGAAGTTAGTAGGAGAAGGAGCAGATGATGCCGGTGGAGTCTTTGATGACACAATTACAGAGATGTGCCAGGTACTGAGTCTTGCAAGAAAGTGAAAAACAGTAATCAAAAGTTAAAACCATTATTTAAAGCAGCAGTACTTGTAACCACAATCCCAACAAGTAACTAAAAGTTGAATTATTTACTTTAAATACTTTTAGTTTTGTACTAATTTGGTTTTGTACTGATCTTTCATTAAGCAGTATAGTATAGTATTACTGTTGTCATATTATGTTTTAAAGAAACTGGAATGTTTTTCATTTGTTTTGAGGGGTTTTTTGTTTTGTTTTTTTTGTTTATTTTGTTTTCAAACTGAACGCTTGCTGCCTTTTTCTTAACAGGTTATTAGAAAACGTTAACTGAAAGGTGATCGGTGATCATCATGAGCTGTTATTTTAATCATGCTCTGCACAGTGTTCTACAAATCTTGTATGGGGGGAAGAGTCAAGCTGCTTGTGAAATGCCCAGCTCTTAGAATCCTTTGATCACAGTTTTGTGGTTATTATCATTGCTTGCTTATGGGGGACAGTAATTGCATCTGAGAGAAACAAGATAAAATGTAATTTTTTCTTCATTAATTTCTTTTAGTTGATACCGTCAAATATCATAGAGTATACCCAGTCCGAAAGTGTTTTGTTTTTGGGTGTGAGAAAGCAATGTATGTATAAAACCAGATGATCATCAGACTGCCTTGTTAGCAGCAGTGTGTATATGTGTATGTGAGTGTGTTTGAGTCAGCAAATCAAGTTGAAATAGATTACTGTGAACATAATCATGATCTCAGTCAGACATCAGTGGTGCACCAACTCAGAAAAAAGGTTGATTGTTGGAAGTGTAACCAGCAGTTTATGCCTGAAAGTAACTGACTATTGAACTACTTTGTCATGGGCAGTATACGTCTGTGGAAGAAATGAGCTGAGATACATTACTGTGTTCAAAATATATATCTGATGTTATTAATCTTTTTTCCATTCATCACCGATGGGTCGGGTTCCGAGCCCTTGGAACCGAGACAGCCTATTACCAAGCTCGCACCAGCCAAAAACTCTTGAGCTAAGCTTCTACCCACAATGCCCTTCTCCCTGTTACCCCAGATCTCATTTGCCGGATAGCTGTAAAGCCACGTTTCAGCCGAGCACTCAGCTAAGTGGAAACTTTTTTGATATTTTGTCTGAAAAACTTGTTTCTTAAAATTTGTGAGTTATAGATCTTTTCCTGTTGAATTACAGCAGTTCTAGATATATTTCCCTCGTTTTCTACCCATTTGTAACCTTTTTTCAGTACCATTGCTGGTACGGCCCTTTCTCTTTACCCTTGTGTTATTCCTTGAATACCGTCGCAATTATTCCTTCCCTGTTCTTTCTCCTCTAGTGGGTGTGTCTGTTGATATATTCTGTGTGTGTTTAATTCTTTTCTGACTTAGGAAATTAGAGTTTGCCTTTTTTCTGAACTTTTGAATTGTTGTGTTTACTTCTCAAGATGTCGGATAAGAAGGGTACTTTGGGTTTCAAACACCGAACATCGTGTAATGGTAAACTACCTGATAGTGACTCTCACGATGATTGTGTTTATTGCTTGGGGGTGCTCCACCTTTCGGTGCAGCCTTCCTGTGGGATTTGCCAAAGTTTCGACCAACGCACTCTGAACGAGAGCAATAATAAACTAATTCTGAAGGGACTGCTTAAACCCATCCTCCAGCAGGACTTGGGTTGACCTCTCCACGGACTCCATCCTGTTCTCCTCCTTCAGCCATCCCAGTTCCAAAGCCTCCTGCTCTACGTCCTTCTCTGAACCCCCTGTCTTGGCACCTGTAGTGGACCTTGTAACGATTGGGGAGAGGGGAGAAGGCTGCCAGCCTAGTCAAATAGAATTTAATATATAATTCTATCAACTGTATAAATAAATGTAAAATACAGCTTGTGTTTTTAAATGTAAGAAAACATTGTGAAATATGGAACTGCAAAATATGTGACAACATTGCACTTTACTGTCCCAGTGAAGCATGTTGTATCCTTTCATGTTAGAATTCAGCCCGAGGGCATTTTGATCTGGACATCTAACTTATCAGCACTCTGCTTATGCTCACATGTAAGTTTGTAGCACTGTGATATCTTGTAGGAATAGTTAAAGCTAGTAAAGATGAATTAGGTATTTTTCTTTGAAATCAGACCTGTGCTACTGTATTATTTTAAGTTTCTGTGTGATCTGTGAACTCTTAGATATCTATGTGGTTTAGTAGTTTTGTCTTGTGTTTTAATTATTTATTATTAAATATTTTTAAAACATTCTACCCATGGCTGGTTTGTGTAGAAATTAAGTATGCTTTAGAGTATATTATATATTTATAGAGTTTACTGTCGAAGCCCTTCCAATAAGCCTTAGACTGTATAGTCACATTACCATTGCATATTAATATTGCACAGTAATAATTGGACACCCTTTTAAGGGCATTTTAGTAGCTGATATAATTAACTGGGTGGTGGCAGTAATTACTACCGTATAGTCTGGGTAAAGGGGCACAGCTGGAGAATCTGTGTCAGCCTTTCCCAGGAGTGTCTGTGAAGTTGTATAAATACTTATCTCAAAGTGTGCATGTGTTGTGTCAGCTACTTGGGCAGGGACAAGAAGCGCTGGTTGGACAGAGAGGGTACTGGAGGTTCTAGCTTGCCCAGTTAGGTTGAGACCTGGACCCTATAGCTGTGTCAGTGGGGAGTCTTATTAGGGACCTGGTGAGCAAGGGAGCAGCCAGACCCAGACTGACTGTGATCTCTGTGTGCAATTAAGAGAAATTGTACTTTACTGTGTGTATTAGTTATCCTTTCCTCCTCTAGGAGACAACCTCCCTGGTGTTAGTGGTGAGGATTGAGGCTCCTTGATTGCTGGGCCAGGGCATGGTCGTCACAGACCTCACTGAGTCTCCAGGTCTCTCCCTTTGGTCCTTGGTTCCTGTTGAACCGGTCCTTCCTCAGTCTCGTGATTGGGCGGCAGGCTCCTCTGTTCAGGGCATGGTTCCGTGTGGTCCTTCGGTTCCGTCCTCGGTGGTGGTAGCCTTGTCTGTGCCCATCCAGCTTGAGGCTCCATCCTCGGGAGCGGGTTCGATGGAGTGGGGTGTGACCCCGGTTTCGAGGTTGTCCTTCTCAGATCCAGGCTCCCATCCCTCTTTGGGCGGGCCTGCTTTCCATGTGATGGAGAGGGCTCTCGCTTTCGGAAGCATTCCGCTGACGTTAGAACCCCAGTTTTCTCCCCCTGAGCTACAGCTGCCACGGACCACCTCCCTGGGACACTGGGCAGGGAAGCCACAGGAAACCCCTCTTCAGGGTACCCACTCTTCTGAGTCCTCCTCAGAAGCCTCCACTGAGGAGCCCCCGTGGACGAGATTGTGCAAGAGGAAGCACATTGAATCGCATGAGGAGTCTCTAACAGAAGACATGGATTACGATGATGGCGAAGGGTCCCCACAGTCACCCCCTGATGATGTCTTCTTCAGAGACATCCTTGAAATGTTAAAGCAGAGGGGTGACTGGAAGCCTTCCAACCCTTCCTCTGAGGAGTCTGTGTTCCTGCAGGCTTTCCATGCCCAGCCATCTACCTCTTGGGTGACCCCCCCCCCTGCCGACGAGCTAGTCCAGCTCGTAGTGCACTGTGCATGGAAGAACCCTGACTCTATTGAAGCGATCCCTCAGAGACCTGACAAAATTTTTTCCCCTCCCAAGGAGAACCCACATTGATCCAGAAGGTTACCAGTTAAAGCTATGGTGGTGGCGGCGGCGGCCACAAAAAAGGATCTGGCTGAAGAGAGTCTTGCTGTCCATCCACCCATCAGGGAGTCCCGGGCTGTGGACAGATTGGAGAAGCGAGTCTTTGCATCAGCTACCTTTGCCCTTCAGTCCCTGAACTATTTGGCATATTTTATGAGGCTCCAAAGAGACTTGATCTCAGAACTCTCTGGAACACTCGCAGGACAGGTGTCTGACGAGGTACAGGACAAAGTTGCCTCGCAGCTTGCTACCCTGGAATTGATCTCCAACTCGTCCATGAAGTTGCTTTCATATGCAACCGAAGGAGCGGCTAGAGCTGCGAGTTCAGGCAGTGTTATGAGACGTCATGCCTGGCTGCACATTTGTGACCTCGCGGATCCCTTCAAGTCTTCCTTTCTGAATGCTCCAATCGAAGCATCTTCCTTTTTGGTTCCAAAGTGAAGGACATGCTAGCCAGGTGCGAACCGAAGGAGCGGCTAGAGCTGCGAGTTCAGGCAGTGTTATGAGACGTCATGCCTGGCTGCACATTTGTGACCTCGCGGATCCCTTCACTTCTTCCTTTCTGAATGCTCCAATCGAAGCATCTTCCCTTTTTGGTTCCAAAGTGAAGGACATTCTAGCCAGGTGCGAACAGGACGGCAAGACCCTGTCTGCTGTAGGCTTTTGTTTTTCCAACCCTCAACATTCCTTTTCTAAGAACCAGAGGAGTGGGAAGATGTGGCACAAAAAATCTCAGGGTCCTTTCCGTGCCGCACATGGTGATGATACCCCCAGAGGCAGATGGGGTAACAACTCCAGAAGACGGCCCTATAGAGGCAGAGTGGGTCCACATAACCAAGGTCCTAGAGACTCTTTCTGTGGACAGTCTTACCAGCGCTCCTGAAGAGCTGCCCAATTGCTTGCCTCTGGAAACTGTCGGGAGTCGTTTCTTTCTTCACCAAACTGCCTGGCACTTTATTATCACCAATCGTCGGGTGCAGAGTATAATTACCAGAGGTTACACCATTCCCCTTATTTCTTATCCGAAACTTCCAACAAAACTTTCCGACGTTCCACCCAGTCAAATGGAAGAGACAGCTTCAGAAATAAAAAAAAACTATGCCAAAAAAGAGTCATCCAACCAGTCCCACCAGACAAATGTGCGTCCGGATTTTACTCAAGATTATTTTTGGTGCCAAAAAAAACCAGGGGACTGGAGACCCATTCTGGATTTCAGCAGCTTGAACAAGTCTGTCATCGAAACCAAACTCCGGATGGTCACGATTCAGTCCATTCTTCCTTTTCTGAGGGAGGGCGATTGGATTTGCTCAGTAGATCTCTAAGTTGCATATTACCACATCAAAATGGACAAGCGCTCCAGGAGTCTGCTTTGCTTCGGGCTAGGAGCCAATCCTTACCAGTTTTGTGCCCTGCCGTTCGGTCTCTGTACAGCCCCCAGAGTGTTCACAAAGTGCATGGCAGTGGTTACAGCTCACTTGAGACGGCAAGGATTCCGGGTGTTTTCATATTTAGACAATTGGCTCCTCACTGCCCCCACCAAGCATCTTCTGGTAACAGCCCTACAATACACACTTTCTCTGGTGGAAATTTTGGGGATAACTGTGCACTGGGAGAAGTCAAACCTGGTCCCTACCCAGCAGATAGAATTCATCGGAGCAGTCTTCAACACCCAATCCTGTCTGGTGTCTCTCCCAGCTCACAGACTCCAGACATTGAGGCTTCAGCTCCGGGTGATACTTTGTCAAAACAAAGTGTCACCGGGAGAGGTTCTTCAGGCCCTAGTATCCATGGCATCTTCAATCCCGATAGTGCCTCTTGCCAGGCTGCACATGCAAATTCTCCAATGGCTTCTTCTTTATCAGTGGTTCCCGAATCATCACCCCCTATATTCCCAGATCCAGATAACCAACTCCTGCAAGCAGGACCTTCTTTGGTGGATGAGGCCAGACACAGAACTTTGGAGCCGCCCATTCCAGTCCCCTCAGCTCAAGGCCATTGTGACTCTGATCAGGTGGAGGGTCCATTTCCAGCGAAAGACAGTCCAAGGCACGTGCTCCACATTGAAGGCCAACCTGCATATCAACGTTCTAGAACAGAGAGCGGTGCTCTTAGCGTTGCAGGCATTCCATCCGGTTCTTCCTTCTGGAGCAATTGCAATTCAGTCAAACAATATGTCACTAGTCTGGTACATCAACAAGCAAGGAGGAATCAAGTCCTACCCCTTGTGTCAAGAGGCCATGAGGATTTGGCAGTGGGCGATAGCTTCCAACCGCTTTCTGATAGCAATGCATATCCCGGGGAGCTCCAGTGTGATTGCGGACAAGTAGAGCAGATATATTCTCCTGCCCAACAAGTGGTCCCTCAATCCAGATGTGGCAGCAGAAATTTTCAGCTGCTGGGGCCAGCCGTGCTGCGACCTTTTTGCCTCTCCATCGAACAACAAGTGCAATAGCTATTTTGCCCTATTCCCCCCAAAGGGGGAGTCCCTGAGGGACACTTTGATTCACGATTGGCCCGTGGAACTTCTTTATGCTTATACCCCCATTCCTCTGATTCCACAAGCTCATCAGTTGAAATGCAAAGTTATCCTCATAGCCCCTTTTTGGCCTCGACAAGTTTGGTTCCCCTTCCTTCGGCCTCATCTGGTATACCCGCCGTGGATTCTGGACCCTCTTCCAGACCTGATTGCTCATCCCCAAGGGTTGAGCCACCTGAATCTGTCCAGTCTCAAGCTGACAGCATGGATGTTCATCGTGCATACAGCTGCAGTCATAACAGATGGGTTCTCCTGCCGTCAGGCGGGTCCTCGGTCGGCCGAATTCCAAAGTCTAGGTCCGGCGTCGGTTGTAGTCGCTTCTTCCCTGACGTCAGTGCGACAGGGGTATAAAGGAACCAGCCAACGCCATTTTCTTCAGTCTTTCTTGCTGCGCGGTGCCCGAAGCAGAAGCAGTTCGCAAGTGCCGGTCGGCCAGCTCCTGAAATTACGAAAATTTTGAAACCGAAGTCTTCTTGAAAGCTAAGTACCCCGTTGGGGAAACTTTTCTTGCCTCAGACCGATGTCAGACAAAGTTAATAATTGTATTTCATGTGGGAAGCAAATACTGCATAAGGATTTCCATTCCCTCTGTATACCTTGTTTAGGCCCAGACCACGACGTCTCGGTCTGTCGCTTTTGTGCTACATTCAACAAACGCACCATTAAGCATTGGGCAGAGTTCGCCCAGCATTATTTTGGAAAAACATTTAACTATATTATGTTGTCGGATACTCCAACTCCAGTTTTATCTAAAAAACGCAAAGATAAGGTCCGACACACGAGGTCCGCGGCCTCTACCGACACCACGCCAAAGCCGACTACACATGGTCCGGTTCTCAGCGAGGCGCCTACGCAGCCCCTGACTACCGACGACACTTCATTGGCGGTGTCTCCTGTACCCGAGGTCGCAGGCTCCTCGGCCCACACCCCGACTACAGATACCGAAGCCACTCTTGGCGTTGAACTTCAAAATGTGGACAGGTCTACCTCCACTCAAGGTGTCTTCAGACCTTCCTCTTCTTTTTCCATCAAGGCTTTCACTAAGTCTAAAGCAGCCATGCATTCTAAGAGACAAGCTACACAGGGCCCATCTCCAGGCCCCATGCCTAAAAAAACAGATGCTTAAAATGGCTGAGGATTTAATTAGTCTTATCAGGGTTCTCAACCCCACCGGACAAAAGGCCCAGAGTGGAGGAAGAATCCCCCTCCTCTGATCAGGGCTCCATTATTTCAGAGCACTCTGATGATCAGGAACATTCTTACTCCCCTTTTGAAGACTCTGATGCAGAGGAATCCATTCCTTCTGTATCCCCCCCAGAGGATTACTCATTTGGGGAAACTTTGCATACCTTAAGGGGACACTTCCACTGGGAAGACCAAGATTATTCAGATTCCAAGAAAAGGCTTAGGGAATTTCTCTTGCTACCTCAGCACAGGCCTCTGGCTATACCTCCTGTCTTGGACATCCTAGATGATGTTTACTCGGAGGCCTGCCTTAATCCGGATTCTCTGCCTCCAGCCCCAGTCAAGCCTGACAGGTACTACAGGGTTCCTGACTCGCACCAATTTCTATACAAAAGCCATGCTGCTGACCCAGAAACCATCTCACAGGGCCCCAAGGGAATTAAGGCCTCCACTGCTAAAAATCCATTACCTTCCGAGAGAGATTCCAGATTCGTAGAAAGGTGGGGAAAAAAGGTTTATACCTCGGCTACCTTAACCATGAGGGCCTTAAACTGTCAGTTCCATATGCTAAAATACCAACAGTTTTTGTTATCACAATTGAAAAGTAAAATGTCACAACCTGAACAACCAGACTTGAAGGAGTTGCAGGATTTGATGCATAGTGCAGAACAAGTGGGTAAGCATACCTTACAATGTGGTTTTGATGCTCTAGAGGCCTCATGTAGAGCTGCTGTTACAGGATCAGTCATACGTAGACATGCCTGGCTCAAGGAACAAACCTTGCCTGATCATGTCAAAGCTAAATTACTAGATACCCCTCTACAAAAGGCTGTATTATTTGGTGCTAATGCTGAGGAGGTATTAAGGAAAATGGAGGAAAAGGCTAAATCAATGCAAACTGTGAAAGATTTTCTACAGGTACAACCCCCACGTTTCAGTAGAAATTGGCCTTCCAAAAATTGGTCCTTTCCAGCCACGGACAGACCCCAAAGAGGTAGATACAGACGCCCGAGGGGCAGGGGACAATCCCAAGGATCGTTTAGAGGCAGACAATGGCAAGCTCCTACACAAAGAGGTGGTGAGGATAACTCGCAATCATTCAGAAAGCAAGCCCAATGACTTTCCCCTTTGCATGCCAAGCAAGACTCAAATGGCAGCCCCCTTAGGAGGAAAACTGGCATTATTTTCAAAAAATTGGCATATTGTCACAAAAGACAAATGGATCCTGGACATTATAATCAGAGGCTACAGATTCCATTTTCACGCCCTTCCAAAAATGAGAGGCATGCCAAACCTGCCACACAATCAAAGGGCAGAGGCACAAAGGCAAATTACAGATCTCATAAACATGAAAGTTATTCAAGAGGTACCTACGCACGAACAAGGTCAAGGTTTTTATTCCAGACTATTCCTGGTACCAAGGAAGGGAAAAGATTGCAGACCTATTTTGGACCTATCCATCCTGAACACATTTCTACTCGTACCAAAATTCAAGATGCTCACTTTACAGCAGCTTCTTCCCATGCTGGGCAAGGAGTCTTGGCTGGTAACATTGGACCTCAAGGAGGCATACCTGCATGTCCCAATCAGACAAAATTGCAGAAGATACCTCAGATTTCTTGCAGGTTCAACCCATTATCAATTCTCTGCATTGCCCTTTGGCTTATCTACTGCGCCCAGAGTATTCACGAAATGCCTGGCATCAGTAATTGCCTACTGCAGACTTCAAGGGATACAAATATACCCCTATTTGGATGACTGCCTGATCCAAGCGGACAGCAAGCACATTCTTCAGAAACATCTGGCTTATGTAATAATGTTGTTGAACTCTCTGGGATACACAGTCAACAAAAAGAAATCAAGACTAATACCCTCCCGGAAGATAATTTTCCTGGGTGCCAACTTGGACACAAACACCCAGATGGCCTACATCACGCCAGAGAAGCAGGGGCAACTGACTCAATACTTCAGAACACTAGCAAATTGCACCAGGCTGACTGCAAGGAAAGTCCTGCAGGCTCTGGGATTCATGGCATCTTGCATCTTACTAATCCCATGTGCAAAGCTGCATATGAGGAAACTTCAATGGTACCTGAAAAACCTATGGTCTCAACACAGCCACAGTTTGGAAACAATAATACCACTAATTCCATGTCTGCAAAAGGAATTTCTGTGGTGGGCTCAAGCATGCCAAACAAACACAGGTCTTCCATTCAGCAAGCCTCAAGCAAATCAAGTCATCACAACAGACGCCTCGGATTATGCCTGGGGGGCGCACATGACAGATCGGTGCATTCAGGGCAAATGGTCCCAAAAAGAAAAGCACCTTCACATCAATCAAAAGGAAATGCTAGCAGTAATAAATGCTATTATAGCTTTCAAAGACCTTCTGCAACCAGGTCAACTATTGATAAGAACGGACAACACCACAGTTATGTGGTACATAAACAAACAGGGAGGAACACATTCATACCCCCTATGCAGACTGGCCATGTCACTTTGTAGCATGGCCATGGACTTACAAATCGAACTACAAGCACAGTACTTGCCAGGTAAGGAAAACACGCTGGCAGACAACCTAAGCAGAAATATGACAGATCCACACTAATGGAAGTTGCATCCAAAAGTTTTTACAGAAATAATCCAAGCATGGGGAAGGCCAGACATAGATCACTTTGCCTCCCACAAAAATCACCAATTGACAAAATTCTGCTCAAGGATTTTTCATCCAAAGGCCTGGAGAGTGGACGCTCTCTCTTTCAGTTGGACATCAATGACAGTTTATGCCTTCCCACCTCTTCCTCTGCTGCCCAAAGTTCTACTGAAAACCAGAGCAGACAGACCAAAGATGATTCTCATTGCTCCAGACTGGCCAAGACAACACTGGTACCCACTCCTGAGGAGCCTGACGCATTCTCCACCATGGACCCTGCCTCTAATGCCTCTTCTCCTGACTCAGCACAGCTTCAAAACTCTTCACAGCCAGCTAAAAACACTCAATCTAGCCGCATGGACGATTCCTTAGCATCACAACAGACCCTACTCTCCAAGGAGGTGCAGGATGTCATTTTGGAGGCCAGGAGGCCGTCAACTAGAAAAGCTTACTCTGCAAAATGGAAACGGTTTTGTGTCTGGAATGAGAAAAAGGGCCAGGATCCTGGAAAACTGAATTTACCTCAAATACTACAGTATCTAGCTGAGCTGCTAAGCAGTGGACTTTCATTCTCCTCAGTCAAAATCCATGCCTCAGCCATTTCTGCAGAATACAACACTG
Source organism: Protopterus annectens (assembly GCF_019279795.1). Taxonomy (NCBI): domain Eukaryota; kingdom Metazoa; phylum Chordata; order Ceratodontiformes; family Protopteridae; genus Protopterus; species Protopterus annectens. The sequence goes on from NC_056739.1 coordinate 1,159,617,636, forward strand.
ATCCACCCTTATTCTCTCACCCTCTCTTAAGACAGTTCCTCAGAGGGGCTAAGAATCCAAGACCCCCAAGGAAACAACCATTACCTGCTTGGGATCTCAATTTCATTCTGGAAAAACTGACCTTGCCTCCCTTTGAGCCAGCTGCCTCATCAGATTTGCAATATTTGTCCTGGAAAACAGCTTTCCTTCTGGCTATTACCTCAGCTCGTGGAGTTTCAGAACTACAAGCTCTCATGGCTGTGCAGCCTTTTATCATCTTCCATCAGGACAGAGTTTCCTTACGAACCAACATGTCCTTTATGCCTAAAGTGGTATCCAGGGTAGCTTTGAATCAGGCCATACATTTACCTACCTTTTATCCTAATCCTCAAAACAAAGGGGAGAGATTACTACATTCCTTGGACATCCACAGACAACTGCGTTATTATTTGGACAGAACAAAGCCTTTCAGAAAATCAGAACAGCTCTTTGTGTCCTATGCTGTAGGAGCTTCAAGGAAAGCCAATTTCCAAACAGACAATCTCAAAATGGATAGCCCACTGCATACGCTTTTTGCTATTCTTTTCATGGCAAAACTGTACCTACGGGCATCAGATCTCACTCCACCAGGGCCACAGCTACCTCTGCAGCTTTCCTCAGAGGAGTTCCTACCAAAGATATTTTGGAAGCAGCCACTTGGAGTTCTGTGCATACCTTCTCCAAGCACTACAACCTACCATTATACTCCAAAACTAGGGCAGACTTTGCCACTGCAGTCTTGCAGGGCATCCTGGCTCCTCCTAGTTCCACCTAGTGCCTACCACCCCTTTCTTAGCTTTGGGATTCTACCCATCTGTTATGACTGCAGCTGTATGCACGATGAACATAGTACAGTTTTGTACCTACCATAAATGTAGATGTTCGAGTGCTAATACAGCTGCAGTCCAGGTTTCCCTCCCTCCTTCCCCTCTTGGGACAGGCCTATTGGTTAACACCTCCTCATACAACCTGATTGAGGTATTCATTTATGGTGTATTTGCTTGCAACTACTGTATTTTGATTATATTGCATTGTTTTATTACACAAATTTATGTATTGCCTTCCTTCTGGGGGCACCTAACATCTGGGGCAAGAAAAGCTGAAGAAAATGGCGTTGGCTGGTTCCTTTATACCCCTGTCGCATTGACGTCAGGGAAGAAGCAACTACAACCGACGCCGGACCTAGACTTGGGAATTCGGCCGACCGAGGACCCGCCTGACGGCAGGAGAACCCATCTGTTATGACTGCAGCTGTATTAGCACTCTAACATCTACATTTATGGTAGGTACAAAACTGTACTTTTCTCCACTTCCATTATTTGCCAGGCAGACTGATCTCACCTCACCTGTTTGGGATATTATCCTGGCCTCTCATAAACCATCCACCAGAGGACTGTATCAGGACAAATGGAAAAGGTTCTCTCTGGTCAAAGGATAACATGCCAGATCCGAATTTGGCTCCGGTCATGGCAGTTTTGCAATACTTGTCTACGTTTTTTGAAGAGGGTGCTGCAGCCTCTACCATACGAGTACATTTGGCTGCAATTTCGAATTACCATAATGGGATGGTCTGCTGTTTATTTGGTTTATTTCTAATTTGGAGCTGCCACATTAAACTCAAGTTATTCTCACCATTGGTGCTGGACATTCTCGTTATTTGATCACAGTGGTTCAGTCCGTGCACCTGCCGTACTTGTGGATCTCATTGTGCTGCATTGACTGGGTTTTGCTTCCACTGTTGGCTTATGGGGTGACTCTTGATATTAGTGGCGGAAGCTCCTTTGATGTGTTTCTATCCTTTACAAGCCTCTCTTAAGATGCGGTGGTGGTGGTGCTGTGGTAGCGTTGTTGCCTCACAGTTAGACGTTGCCCGTTCGATTCTCAGAGTGTCTTCTGTGTGGCGACCTGTGTGAATGGGCGTTCCTTCATTGAAGGTTGTGCATTAGGCCCGGCAAGTCAGTATGTAAAAATCTACTGCCAATCATAAGCGGACCGGAGTTCCGCTGTGGCGACCCCTAACCAGGAAAAGCCGAAAGACACAAACAAACAAGCCTCTCTTAAGATCCACAGCCAACCTTTTAATTCTTTCTCATGAGTTTATAAGGTATCTTTGGTCCTTGGCTTGCTGTTGTATGCCTGCTCGTTTGTTTTCAACAATTAGATACTTGCGGTTTACCACATTTACGTCTTTTTCACTCAAAGGGTTAGACCACCAAACCACAAGCTGCAGGCCTTTTTCGCCCTTTTATTATCCACTGTGGAGGTTTCTTTTTGCTGACCGATTTGGGATTTGGATTGTATCTGTTCGGTTAGCGGCGAACGTCGACCTGTTTCAGGTTGGAGGTCACGGTTCCAGTATTGGGCACGGTTCTGGAGCCGATTCACGAGGAGGCAACGAAACCAGCGGCAGCAACAAAGGTCGGCCCTTGGATTTTCTTTGGGAACCATCCCTGAACTCAGGAATTTAATGACTTCTGCTCTCTTTGGTCAGCTTTTTCACAATGGAGTTTTTACAACTTGGGTTGTTGACTGTATTATCTTTTTGTGGCTGCTTGGTAACTTCAGATTTTGTTCCTTTAAATCATTTTCAGGTACTGAAAGACACACAAATCTTGGGCTGGTAGGTTTTAGCATAATCAGTAAATTGAACCAAAATGCTATAAAACCAGCATTGGACATTTGTTGCATTACTTGGGATTAATAACAGGCATTTTGGGACGTTATACTATTTTTTGCTCTTCACATTTAGAACTTATCTATGCCCTACTATTGGCTGAAATGTATTAATAGAATCAGCTATAAAACCAGCATTGGACATTTATTGCATTAATTGGGATTAATAACAGGCATTTTGGGACGTTATACTGTTTTTTGCTCTTCACATTTAGAACTTATCTATGCCCTACTATTGGCTGATACATATTAATAGAATCAGCTATTTCAGTACGATTGTTATCAGTCAGTATTGGGCTTTTCAGGCCGATTGTGTTTGTCTTTATTTAGATATATCTTGTTAATATTTCGGTGAGGCCTAGTGGATTGGGTTGTTTCTTCTTTTTCATGATATTTACTGGACATTTTTCACAAGGACTTTTTCTATTATTGTTGTGATATGGCCATGACATCATTTTTGGAACATGATTTATAATTCTATATGGTTTATTTTTTACATCATTTCTGATTACCTTTTATTAGGCACACATACAGTGATCATTGTTTACAACCAAGGATTTCCAATTTTTGAAAATTTTTTTTTACTAGGGGAGTTTTGTTTTATACTGCATCAGAATTTTCTTTACAGGTAACTATTTGATATTGGATCATATATTGTTTTAACTGGGTCTATACATTTGGTGTGAACTGTTTCAATATATTGTTATTTTGATTTACATTTCTGCAGCTTTTTAGCATTGTTCAGGTTTTTTGTTGGGGTCACGATCATATTTAACTAAATAATTTCAGATTCACCCCATAAATATTATGGATCTTACTAAACTCCTACAAGGTCTCTCTACAGACAGGGATGACCTGAATGTTTTTGGATTGGGACAAACCTCTACAGACAATTCCACATTGGGCCCTAATGATCCTGAAAATATGCTCATCATCTTTTCTTAAACTAAGAGCATGAAGTCCCTTAGAACCAGTGTCTGGCATCTCAAACTTTTTAAAGCATATGAGGTACGGGGTATTTTTCCATCTGGCAGATGATTTATTATTAGATGAATGGGCTCAAGACCAGCATAAGGCATCCATGGCCTTTGTTGAAATGCTTATTCCATATTATGAGCAAACAATAGACAAGTTCATTCTTGAAGTCAAAACGATATGTGGAGAGGTAACACGTTTTTTTGATAAGTCAGTCAGTCAATTGGCCAAGGATTTACTTAAATTAGAGCAACAGCTCAAAACCAAGAAGACCCATAAATTCAGCCGTAACATCACGGATTATGAGAAAGGGTAAACCCTTTGGATTACAGAAAAGTGTTAGATTTGTTGAGCAGGATAAGACCAAACCAGTTTTCAAAAGAAAGAGACCTCGGTTCATACTCAAACGATGTCCCAATGGGAGCAGTGGCACTTCAGGGGAGGATTCATCCTCCTCCACTGATATCGAAATCACTCCCACCTCCGAGTCACCGGTAGCTGAGAGACGTATAAGTACTGACCCTTTAGCGGGGGCAAGCATAGAGGGGGTAGGAAACACCGGTCCCATAAACACTATTCAACATCTTTTGGATTTGATTCTACCACACTAAGAGAAACTAATAATGTGCATAACATTTCTACCTACTCATTGTCTAAAACTGAAATAAAATTACTTAAGGGTCTAAATTTTGTCCCTGTTTTTTTTTTGTCAGTGAGGACACATTTGCCAATGATGATTCAAATTTTTGCCGATTGTTGAATTTAAGATTGTTTTTTGTGGATGGCACTCGGGCTGAAATATCTACTGATTTTCATTTCCAGAAATCTTCTTTCATGCCACCCATGGACAAACATGTTGCTATAGTTAAGGATTGTGTGCTCAAAGATTTGCATTTTAATAAGTTTCTTTTTACCAACATGAAGCACAACCTTACCAAACAGGAACAAGAGGTGTTAACTAAGCTTAGGAATAACCATAACCTGGTCATATTACCAGCTTATAAAGGTGGGATGGTTGTGGTTATGGATTGGCCTATGTATTTGGCAAAGGCCGAAAGACAATTATCTAATGGCCAATTCTATATGCACATGCCACTAGATCCAACTCAAAAATTTAAACAGGAAATAGATTCCTGAACCTTGCCGTGGAAGAATGTATCTTTAATAAGCAAACCTTGTATCACTCGACTGTATCTGATCCCCAATCTCAATACCTTTACTTATTGCCCAAAATTCATAAAAACCCATCCAAACCACTGGGGAGGTCAATTGTATCGGGCAGGTGGTCACTTACAGAACCCTTAGCTGCATTTCGCACTAAATATTTACAACCCCTTTTATCCATTGTCAGGGCCAGGATAGAAGATACTACTCAGTTTTTACAGATTGTGATGGACACACAGATTCCAGTTGGTTAATGAGCGCATTGGATGTGACCGCCCTAAACACCAACATTCCCCATTGGGCTGGGTTAGAGGCCATAGACAAGGCTAATTTATACTCACCAGGCTTTAACACCTTACTTGTTTACCTTACAGAACATGTGTTAACCAAGAATGTTTTGTATTTCCATGGTAAATGTTATTGACAGGTGAAAGGTACCGTCATGGGGGCTTCTTTTGCCCCCATTTATGCAGACCTTTTCATGGGTTATGTAGAGGAACAACTTATTTATGATGCCAAACATAACTTATATCTTGATGAAATTGATATTTGGCGGTGATGATGAAATTGATATTTGGCGGTGATATCTGGATGGTGTGGATGGGGGGATTATATATATGTACAGGAATTTGTACAGTACCTCAGTGAGAACAAGTGGGGCATCCAATTCATGTTAAATTACAATATCAGATTACATTTTTGGATGTCACTATTACCAGAGAAGGCTGATCATATGCTTAGGACTGAGGTATTTCGTAAATATCTCCAATATAACACCTTACTTCATGTCAACAGTCATCACCCTCGACACATCATCTGCAACATCCCCAAATCCCAATTTCTAAGGATAAGACGCATTTATTCATCTGAGAATTCCTATGACTTTTATCAACAGGATTTGAAAAACAGATTCCTCCATAGAGGATATGATATTGATAACATCAACGAGGCTAGTCAGTTTGCCTCACAACAACCCAGATCTTCTTTGTTACAATACCAACATATTCCCAAGGTTAATAATCTAGTTGAGCCGGTCAGTCTTGTTACCACCTTTGCGCGGAACATTAACACTTTCAGGCAGATTATTGATCATAATTGGGACATTCTTATGGCCAATGACAAGCTGTGTGAGCTTCTTTCTTCAAAATGTCTCTTCTCTTATTGCAGAGGTCCCACGTTGGGCTCTTATTTTCATCATTACAAACATAAGATGCCTTCTAACACACAGCAGATTACATTATTTGGGGACAAATTAGTAGGGTGCACCCATGTACTTAAGAGCAAAGCATTCACCAGCAGCAATACATCTAAAGTTTGACATTTTGTGTTTTGGTAATTGTAGTGCCGACTGGGTCATATATTTAGCTACTTTCTCCTGTTCTGCTTTTTATGTGGGGCAAACTTCTATGTCACTGAGGGTACGCATTTCCGAGCACTTCAGTGACACAAGAAATAAAAGATGTCCAGTTCATTATTTAAACACACTATGACCACACCACTGATCAGTTTAAATTCATTATAATTGACAGGGTTACAGGGAATAGAATGTCTAAAATTGTTTGGCATACTATTAAATAGAAAGTATCCAGTTGGATTATCAAGTTGGGGGGGTTGTTTAAACCTGGCCTGAATGAGTTAAATTGATTGTCCAATGAGATGCTGTATTGTGATTAGGCTTATTATATAAACTTATTGTGTGTACTTTTTATGGTTATAGCACTGAAGAAGGCAAATTTTTGACCGAAACTGGTCTGCTGTTTATTTGGTTTATTTCCAGTTTGGAGCTGCCACATTAAACTCAAGTTGTTCTCACCCTTGGTGCTGGACATTCTTGTTGTTTGATCACAGTGGTTCAGTCTGTGCACCCGCCGTACTTGCAGATCTCATTGTGCTGCATTGACTGGATGGGTACACCTCTCATCTCACTACATTTATGTAAAACCTTTCTCAAAGGAGTTTCACACATCAGGCCCCCAGTCAGACAGCCTATAGAGCCATGGAACCTCACGTTAGTTCTACAGTCTTTGACTCAACCCCCCCCCTCCCCTTGAACCCGCAGCAAAGTGTGACCTGAAATTCTTGTCTTGGAAATCCCTGTTCTTGGTAGCCATTACGTCAGCCAGGTGGGTTTGGAGCTACAGGCATTGTGCATCAGAAGACCCTGTTTGGTCTTTCACAAGGACAGTGTATCACTCCGGACGAATCCATCTTTCCTCCCCAAGGTTGTTTCCAACTTCTCCAGCAATCAGTCCATTGACCTACCAATGTTCTTTCCAAATTTTTCTAATAAAGGTGAGTACTGCCTACATTCCTTGGATGTACACAGACAACTAAGATTCTGTTTAGACAGAACCAAAATTATGCGCAAGTCTGACCAACTTTTAATTTCTTTTTCTGGACCTAGAATGGGAAATTCCGTATCTAAGGCTAAGGGACTGCATGCGCTTCTCTTACTCTTCCATAAAAGAACCTATGCCACAGTTTAAAGCCCATTCCACTAGATATATGGCGACATCTGTAGCTTTCCACTCCAGGGCTACTATGAATGACATTTGCACATCAGCCACTTGGGCTAACCCCCACACTTTCTTCAGTCATTACAAATTTGATGTGGTCTCAAGAGGGAGAGCTGCCTTTGGCTCAAAGGTACTCAGGAATGTTCTTCCATAAGGGCCGCCCATGTGTCTCAAGGTAGCTTGGGATTCTGTCCCATCAGTGATTAATGGAAAGAAGATTAACAACATCAGATAAAGAAGTTATGTCTTACCATAACGTTTCATCTGTGTTGTTCATCTTCTTTCATTCATCACTTCCCACCCTCCTTCCCCCACCAAAGGCTCCTGGGGGATACCTTGGGTCCAAGTGGGGTCCACAGGCAAACTCGATCTGAGGTAACAGGGAGAAGGGCATTATGAGTAGAAGCTTAGCTCGAGAGTTTTTGGCTGGGGTGAGCTTGATAATAGACTGACTCGGTTCCGAGGGCTCGGAACCGGACCCATCAGTGATGAATGAAAGATGATGAACAACACAGATGGAAAGTTATGGTAAGACATAACTTCTTTTTCACTGGATCATATTTTGATGTCAGAGGTGTACTCAATCAGAAATTGGCTGTTTTTGGAGGTTGGGAGACAATTAGTAGATGTAACTGGTTGACAGCTGCAGTTCTACTGATTATAGTTGAACAATTATTGATTTGGCTTGTCAGAGGTAGAGTTAATTTGTGATGGGGAGGAAGGTATCATTGTGTGAAAATAGATTAATCACTGCTTTTGTTTGTAACCAATGTGAGTGACATCTTCACACTCAGAGGTGATGTACCTTATCAGAAAGGGCTCATTATGAGAGGACTTTTTGTGAAAGGAATTGGAACTAATGATTTATGGTGTTTCATAAAATGAATTAAGACACAGTCAATGTTTTGTCTTTCAGAATTATTACTTAACTGTTTCACAGCAAGCCTCCAACAAATCATTTGATTTGCAAGAAATTTGAACACTCTTTTTTTCTCTGGGCAAATATATAAAGTAATAAATTGCTGTTTCTAAGTTTCCTGATTCACAACCTTCAGCTCCAAAGAAACCTGAGAGGTTCTGTAAGCTTCCTGAGGATTGTCACTTCTTAATTTAAGTGTCCCTCTACTTATCCTGCTGTGGTGTCAGTCTCTTCTGCCAAGCCTTCTAAACTCCTGCCCTCCAAGCTTTTGCCTGCAGGTAAGGATAGTTAGTAGCGTGATAGAGAATTGATAAGATTTCTACTCCTCCTGCTTTGGCCTTTCTGTCCATCAATTACCAGACCCACATGACCAGATGTGCACTAGCTTTGGTTGCCCAGATTTGTTGTTTTTTTCTCCGACTTCCCTGACTCTGAAGCAAAATCTTCTGCTCTTTATATTTTGGGTGCCACCCCTCCGGTGGCTTATCACTTTATCAAGTGTAGCTATGATGCTGCTGATGCTTCTTATAGAGCTGTTGCCTATGGCTCTGTCATGAGGTGTTATTTTTGGCGTTGTCTGCAGTCATTACCTCATTAAGACCAAGTTGCTGGATGCTCCTTTGGATAATAAAAATCTCTGGTAATGCTGCTACTATGTTTAAATTTCTTTAAGAAAAAGCCAAGGCTTTGCAGGATGTTAAACATGTTTTTGTCTCTCCTATCCCTAATTTCCAGAGGAATTATCCTACTAGGCCTTTTTTTGCAGGCAGCCTTGACAGGCCACTAAAAGGCAGGAAGAATGGTATGCGAGCTCCTCCTGCTAAGTGTTCTCAGGCTTCCGTGGCCCAGAAGCCACTTTTATCTGACAAGTCTGCTTGTCTTTGACATTTCACCCTCCCTACTCCTCAGCCAGGTTCCCTTGTCTTTTCATCTCCCCCTCTGTCTTCCAAGTTGGCATCTCATCACCTCAGATTATTGGGTTGTATTTGTCATCTATCAGGGTTACTTCATGGTGTGGAAGTCTCTCCCTCCTTTTTCACAGATTCCCCAACCTTCTCTGGAACAACTTCCTCAAATCTCAGAGGTACTTGGGTCCCTGGTGTACCACTGAACTATTCAGCCTTTCCATCCTTCCCAAGTAGGAAAGGGATTTTACTCTAGGATATTCCTGGTCCCTCGAAAGGAGGGCACTTGGAGACCTATTCTGGATCTCTTCTTGCTCAACACCTTTCTCAAGTTTCCTTCTTTTCAGGTGGTCATTCTTCAAACCCTGTTTCTCCTTTTAATACCCCAGGCTTGTCTGGTCTCCTTATATCTGAAGGATGCTTGCTGTCATATTCCTATTCACCCTTTTTTCAGAAAGTTTTTACGTTTCTCTGTTTCTTCTCTGCTTTGCCTTTTAGCCTGTCTACTACCCACAGCTCCTGTGATTATCTTTTGCAGGCTTCAAGGCATTCAGATTTGTCCTTATCTAGAGAACCTGTTGCTTCAGGCACTTTCTGTCAGTTGTCTGTTACAGGTTCTGGAGTTCATCTCTCTCCTGGGGTTCACTGTCAACTTCCAAAAGTCTGTCTTAACTCAGACACAAGATCATGTGTATCTGGATTGCAGGATTCAGACAGTGCCAGTGTTGGCCTGTCTTTCACCTTCAAATGTTCTGTCCTTGACAGCTTTCTTTCAGACTTTTCTTCCTCTGCCTGCTGTTCCAGCCAGAGTTTCTTCGAGCCCTTGCATTCATGGCCTCATTTATTCCAGTGCTTCCTGTTGCCAGACTGCATATGTGGAAGCTTCAGTGGTACCTCAACTCACTTTGGTTTCAGCATTGCCATTCTTTGGATTTCAGTTTGCCTCTCATTCCTTGTCTGAAGTGTGAATTTGAGTTATGGATTCATCAACTTTCCCAAAAGCCAGGCCTGCCTTTTCAGCCTCCAGTTCCTTCTCCAGAACTTCAGACTTGGGGTGGGGGCTTCCCGTGGTCACCTGAAAGTTCATGGTCTTCGGCCCCCACCTCAGAATTCAGACCATGTCAACATCAAAAAGATAAAAGCTCGGATTCTGGTCCTTCAGGCCTTTCACCCCATGCTCTCTCCAGGTCCTTTCAAGGTTTGTACAGACTACACCACAGTGATGTGATATGTGAAAAAGCAGGGGACATAATGTGATACCTTCTCTGCAGGCTGGCTCTTCACACCTGGGATCTGGCTCTCAGTTATCAGTAGCTCTTCAAGCAGTGTATATTCCTTTAAAGCACAAACTAGTGGCAGATGCTTTGAGCAGGTCTAAAACACAGGCTCACGAATGGATGCTTCACAGAGACGTGTTTCTGGACATAGTCCATTGGTGGGGTATTCCTCAGGTAGATCTTTTTACCTCCCTTCCAAACAAGCAGCTCTGTCTTTTGTCTTCCAGAGTGCCATGCCATCTGGCGTGAAAGACAGACCCTTTCTTACCCTTTGAAGGCAGTGTTTCTCTGTGCCTTGCCTTCCCTCCCCTTTCCCTTCTTCCAGCAGTCCTACAGAAGATTCATCTGTACTCCCCAAAAATATTTTTAGTGAATCTCTTTTGACCAAGACAGCAGTGTTTCCCCCTCGTAATGCATCTGGCCATGGCAGTTACCACAGGTTACCTCACCAGTTGAACCTTCTCACACAGGACAAGGGATAACTCATTCATCCTCAATTGTCCACTCTTCAACTGACACTGTGGATGATAGAGTTTTAATCACTTTTAGGCACCTCTATTCTAAGAACGTGATCAGGGTTTTACAGGAGGCAAGAAAACGTTCAACCAGAAGTCTTATATGCCCACATGGTAGAGATTTTCTTCCTGATTTCATGCTCATAAGCAGGACCCTTTTTCAGTGGGGGGTCCCTTTGGTTCTGTCCTATTTCTGTGAGTTGCGCCAGTCTGGTTTGGCCTGTTCTTCTGTACCACCTCCTTTGGATTCTTTATTTGAGGTCATACAGTTTCTTAGAGGTGTTCTGCATCCTAGGTCCCCAAGGAAGACCATTCCTCCTGCTTGGGACCTTAATTTTATTTAAGAAACATTAACCAAGGTGCCTTTTGAACCTGCAGGCTCTGTTTCTCTGCAGCATTGTACCTCGAAGACTGTCTCATTGCTTGCTCTTACTTTTGCTTGGAAAATTTCGGAGCTACAGGCCCATATGACCATCCCTGTCTTAGGTTTTTACAGGGACAGGGTGTCCTTCATACTAATCTTTCTTTTATGCCCAAGTTGGTTAATGAGTTCTTTGACTCAGACAATACAACTCCTTCTTTTTTTCCTTCTCCTCAGTATGCTAGTGAGAGGGTCCTGAATAGCTTGGATTTGCACAGACAAAAGGATATTATTTATTTGAAACTAAGGTCATTTGCAAGTCTGTTTGTTTTCATCCCAAGACATTGAGCTTGGCTGTTTCTAAGCAAACCGTGTTCTCCTGGAAATCTGCGGCCATTTCCTTTTTCTATTCTTTTCATGGCAAATGTCTGATTTGAAGTAGTTAACTTCATTTATCTGCAACCTGTGGGTATTCGGATCCATATCGGATCCGAGCCGGCAACTTTTTCCAAGCATCTGCTCCAAGCTCCTCCCCTTACCCATAATCCCTCACATCTCCTACCTTCCCTCACATCTCATTTGCGGCTTCATGCATAAGCATCGTGATCTCTTTAGCTCTAAGTTGGGTATAGTAAGTAATAGTTTTACTTGTACATTTAGTGAGTGTGTGTGGTTGTTAGTTTAACTCTTTCCTCCCCTTCGCTGTTCGTCAGTTTTTTGTGTAAAAAAAAAAAAAAAAACAAAAGTTAAAGTTATGGTAAGGTAGTATAGTAGGCCTCCCCGAATCTAGTGTGTGTGTGTGTGGTAGTTTTGGCTGAGTGGATCCTTAGTATGGCTGAGCAGCCAAAACCCACTTTTAAAAAATGCACAGTGTGTGGCCACAAGCTTTCACCGGCTGATGGCCACACTCTGAATGTTATTTGTCTGGGTGTTCCCTACCTTTCTTTGTCATGTAGTGTGTGTGCGGGGTTTATCCCTAGGGCCCTAAAAGAAAGGAAGGCAAAGCTGGTAGCTATGGGCCTTCTTACTGTTTCTGCCTTGGACACAGCAACCTCGACCTCGGCTCTCCCAGTAGCTGATCAACCCCCACCCAGGCTGGGACTCAACCTCCCACTAAGCCTGTTGAAGGGGAAACTAAAGGAAAAGAGAAGAAAGACAAAGATAAAAGAGAGGATAGGCACCGCAAGCAGTCTCCAGATCGGGAGCCCTTCCCTAACCCGCCTTCCAAAGTGACTAGGACTACTTCTCCTCGGCTCCACTCCCCGAGTTTCTCCCCAGAGCTGACGGAGCCCTTGGACCCGAGGCCTTCATCGAGGTTGTCGCACCGACCAGCCAGATCCGAGTCGTCGCCTCCTCGCGCTTGACTCTGAGTCTGTCAGAGCTAGATATGGACAGGATGATGAGGAGGTTCATTTGGACCCAAATCCAAGTGGGAGTTTTGCCAGGCCCCTCTCCTGCTGGAGAGGGGACCTCCATGTCCTTCTTCCATCTAATTTCTCCTTCCCCGATCCGGCCTGCAGTTTCGGGGTTTATGGATCTGAGGATCCTCGGAGCTGGGGGTTCGGCGCCAACAGTTCCTCCAGCCTCAACGCCGGCAGTTACCTTGAGTTCCTCAGGTCAGACCTGTTCGGATCCGAGCAACTCTCGGGGCCGAGAACAGGGAGTCAGATCCGAGGGAATGGAGGTGTCTTCGGCTCTGACATTGTCGGGTCCAAGCCATTCCTTCGGAACACCAGCTACCTCAGCCTCGGCCCCGATCCTCACAGCGGAGCCAGTGAGAGCTTCCTTCTTGTTGGTTGCTAAGGAGGTGCGCTCTCCATCGGCATTCGACGTGGTGGAGAGGGTTCTCTCCCAAGGTTTGAGACCCCAGCCTATTTGCTTGGACTCCGCCCAAGCTCCCGTGGATTTGGTCACGACTCCCTTCAGCTTGTCCCAGGGACAGCCCATGCTAGAGGACCCCCAGGTGGATCCCATTGTGGAACCCCCAGTGACTCACGAGCCCTCTTCAGAGAGTCCCACTGTAGAGGGTCCATGTAAGCATTTGTGTAAAAGGAGGCACATGGACTCCCTCGAGTCCCTGACAGAAGGTACTGACTTAGATGAAGGTGAGGGTTCCCCCAGGTCATTTCCCAAGGATGTCTCCTTTGGAGACATCATGGAGATCCTCCGCCAGAAGGGAGGTTGGTCAGCCCCAAAACCCTCTACAGATGAGTCAGTATTCCTGGAGGCCTTTGGCATGGGCCCATCTACATCCTGGGTGTCTCCTCCTGCGGATCCCTTAGTGGATCTTATTACCACATAGGCATGGAAGGAGCCTGACACCATAGAGCCAATACCAAAATGCCCAGACAGGAACCTCTCTCCCCCCTCAGACAGACTGGCCTGGTACAAGGGATCCCTGGTGGATGCTATGGTGGTTGCAGCTGCCACCAAGAGGGAACCGGCACAGGAAAGTTCCTCATTCCACCCTTCGGACAAGGAGTCTAGGGCGGTGGATCAGTTTGGAAAGCGAGTTTTTTTCTTCAGCGACGTTTTCTATTCGAGCGCTGAACTATTTGGCACACATCATACGACTTCAGTGAGACCTAGTCACAGAGTTCGCTGTGTCACCCCCAGAGTCTTTGTCGCCGGAGGACAAGCGATTATTCTCCGCGAAAATATCAACTCTCAAATCTGTATCGAACACGTTCATGCATCTTCTTTCCCATGCCATGGAAGGAGCGGCTAGTGCGGCTGGGACCAGCGTAGCTATGAGGCTACACGCTTGGCTCAGACTGTCAATTCGCGGACCCCTTCAAGGCGTTATTCACAAATGCTCCCTTTAATGGTTCTTCCCTGTTCGGGAAGACAGTAAGTGACACTCTGGACTAGAGCGAGAAGGACGGGAAGACTCTGTCTGCCATCAGAGTCTGTTTCTCTAGCCCTCAAAGATCCTTTTCTAGGAATCAGAGAGGGCAAAAGAAGATGTGGTTCTGAAAATCTCAGTTTTCCTGGGACTCAGGCAGCTCGTCCCCTAGAGGTAGAGGGGGACAAGACAGATGCTACCCCAGAGGCAGAGGGGGGGCCGAGTAATTTTGGGTCTAGGGAGACCTTCTTAGACAGACCCACGCAGCAGCCTTGAGGGGTTGCCTGACTGTCCTACTCTGGACACAGTCAGGGGAAGATGATCATTGCACCTAACGGCTTGGGAGTCCATTACGGCAGACTGTTGGGTGCTTCAAATAATATCCAGAGACTACTCCATCCCGTTCGTTACCCCTCCCGTCTAACCAAAGCACCTCCTGGATGTTCCACCTGCTCAAAGGGAGGCTGCAGCACAAGAGATTTCAAAGCTGCTTCGCAATTGAGCCATCGAACCGGTCCCCCCAAATCAGTCCGGATTAGGTGTTTACTCCAGGTTCTTTTTAGTGCCAAAAAAGACTGGGGACCTCAGGCCCATATTGGACCTGTCAACCCTGAACCTGTCTGTAGCCAAGCAGAATTTCCGGATGGCTACCCTGCAGTCCAGTCTATCTTATCTCCAAGAATGTGACTAGATGTGCTCGATAGACCTCCAGGATGCTTACTACCATATCAAAATTCGCAGACGCTCCAGGAGATTCCTTCGCTTCTGGCTGGGAGCCAATCATTTTCAGTTCAGAGCCCTACCCTTCAGTCTCACCACAGCCCCCAGGGTGTTTACCAAGGATATGGCAGTTGTAGCGGCTCACCTGAGGCTTCAGGGAATTCAGGTGTTTCCTTACCTAGACTATTGGCTCCTCGCTGCTGTTACAAAGCGTCTTCTTTGCATGGACAGAGACTCCTTCCTGAAACTTGCAGTCAACCTAGAGATATTACCATCAATGTCTCCAAGTCCCTCTTGAACCCGGTACAGATCTTGGAATTTATAGGGGCACGGCTGGACACTCTACAATTGAAAGTCTTTGTAACTGAGACAGAGTCAAGAGTCTACGGGCCCATGTATCAGCGATCCTTGGCCCCAGGCTGCCAGTGGTGGGCGATGTTCTCCGAGCCCTAGGCTCCAT
Source organism: Protopterus annectens (assembly GCF_019279795.1). Lineage (NCBI taxonomy): Eukaryota > Metazoa > Chordata > Ceratodontiformes > Protopteridae > Protopterus > Protopterus annectens. Next base: position 1,159,632,984 of record NC_056739.1, read on the forward strand.
GGCTGTGGCAATCTCAATCCTTCCCTGTGTGTGCCTTCACATGCGGGTGCTTCAGTGGACTCTTGCAGTACAGTGGTCTTGGCTAGACCTCCCCATGGACTATCCAGTTCGAATCAGCAGAGCCTGCAAGACGTCTCTTCTCTGGTAGCTCCAGTCGCCGGAAATCTTGGCAGGGCGACCCTTCAAAGCACCCACAAACCAAGCCACAGTGAGCACGGATGCCTCCCAGCTCGGGTGGGGTGGCACTGTTTGGGGAGGGACGGTCCAAGGCACGTGGTCCCAGACCGAGACTAGATTGCATATCAATGTTCTGGAGATGAGAGCAGTGCTTTTAGCATTGCAAGCCTTTCACGCTGTTCTTCCCCCGGGGACGATTACAGTTCAGTCAGACATGTATGTTGTCTGGTATATTAACAAACAAGGGGAAACCAGATCTTACCCTCTCTGCCGTGATGCTATGAGAGTGTGGGAGTGGGTGGTCTCCACCAGTCAGTTTCTGATTGCAACACACATCCCGGGATGCTCCAACATTTTAGCTGATAGATTGAGTCAGGCTATTCTAATGCCATACGAGTGGTCTCTGAAACAGTCGATAGCGGAAGAGATCTTCCTTGCGTAGGGTCAGCCTTGCTGCGATCTCTTCGCATCTCCTTCCAACATGAAGTGCAGCAAGTTCTTCGCTCTGATCCCCTCACCAGGGGACTCCCCCAGAGACGCTCTCGTCCATGCTTGGCCTCCCGGGTTACTGTATACCCCCCCCCATTACCTCTCATTCCGAAGTTTCTGGAGAAAGCTTGACGACTTGGGTGCAAAGTGATCCTCATTCCCCCGTTCTGGCCTCGTCACGTGTGGTTCTCCTTCCTCTGGTCTCATGTTCTAACTCCTCCTCAGATTCTGGATCCTTACCCGGATCTCATCTCTCATCCCTCGAGCACCTGTCCGCCCGACCTGGGCAGCCTCAAGCTGACGGCTTTGTTGTTGCAGTTCCCCTGATTGCTAGGACTCCCGGTCTGTCATCTTCAGTGAGGACTATTCTGGTGGCATCCCACAAGCCTTCCACTAGGAAGATTTACTGCAGCAAATGGAAATGCTTCTCTATTTGGGCTTCTCAGAGGAACCTAGATCCCTTTGCAGCCCCGGTTCCTGCAGTGTTGGGGATTTTGGCCAATATTTTCCAACAAGGGGCTAGTTCCTCCACAGTAAAAGTGCAACTGGCGGCCATCTCTAATTTTTATGTCGGCGAAAATATGAATGCTCTGGCCTCTTTAAGACTGTGTAAAGCTTTTCTGAAAGGCACCTTTCTTTTACACCCTCCGGTTAAGGACTCAGTCCCTCCTTGGGACCTTACCCTAGTTCTGCAGGCGTTAGTTGCTCCTCCCTTTGAACCCTCAGCGTCAGTAGATTTGAAGTTCTTATCCTGGAAGACAGCCTTTCTAGTGGCCATTACTTCGGCCAGGAGAATTTCTGAGATTCAAGCTTTGTCCGCCGTACCTCCTTACTTGATCTTTCATAAAGACACGGTCTCACTTCGCACGAATCCTTCCTTCTTACCGAAAATTGCTTCTGATTGAAACATTAATCAGACGATTAACCTGCAACTTTGGCAGCATCTGCTGCGTTTTGGTCTAGGGTTTCACTGGATGGTGTCTGTGCAGCAGCGACCTGGGCAAGGTCACATACATTCATTTCTCATTATAAGTTGGATTTGATCTCTAGAGGGAGAGCATCCTTTGGCTCTGCTGTGTTCAGGAATATCCTTCCATGAGGACCTCCCAGGAGTTTTGGTAGCTGGAGACTCTGTCCCACAGGTTGCAGATAAATGAAGTTAACTACTTCAGATAAAGAAGTTATGTTCTCACCATAACGTTCCATCTGAGTAGTTATACTTCATTTTCTGCAACCATCATGCCCTCCTTCCCCCGAACCTGCTCTAGGTTAGTGATGTTATTGAGTTGCTGATAGTTTGGATAGTGGCAAACTCGATCTGAGGGAAGGTAGGAGATGTGAGGGATTATGGGCAAGGGGAGGAGCAGATGCTTGGAAAAAGTTGCCGGCTCGGATCCGTTATGGATCCGAATACCCACAGGTTGCAGAAAATGAAGTATAACTACTCACATGGAACGTTATGGTGAGAACATAACTTCCTTTTTGCTACCATTAGGGCTCACTCCACTAGGGCTATATTGCCTCTTCTTATGCTTTCTTCAAGGGGTTGGACAGCAGTTCCTTTCTTGGAGCTGCTTCTTGGTCTTCAATGCATACCTTTACTAAGCATTACAAATTGGATATCATTTGTAGGGCCACACCAGGTTTTGCTAGGGCCATTCTGCAAGGGTTTGTTTAGGACTGTTCAGAGGCTTCCACCTTCCACTCCTTTTCTTGAGCTTTTGTACTCTTCCCCAAGGTGAAGAATACTTCAACAGTGATATAGAAGGACATAGTGCAGTTGTGTAAAATTTTACCATAATAGTAGATGTCCTCTTTACTGTTGCAGTATTTGCTCCCTCCCTCCACCCCCCCCCCTTTTTTTCTTTTTGGCTCTGTTTTGGTTTCCCTCCTGGCAGAGGGTCTTCTTTTTCCATCTGCAGTTTCTCCTTCTGGATGTGCATAGCTTCCTTTGTCCTATTGAGACTGTATGTACTGGGGCAATTTATTACTGGGGCAATTTATTTCTGCGTAACTGCGTCTATACGTCGCCTTTATGCCCTAAGTCTTGAATAGGGAGCATGTGACATGCAGTGCATACAAGATCTAAAGGCCTTGGTATACTGGACAGATGTTGGACTGTTCTTGGCAGGAAATCCATGTGGTGAAGAATATTACAGCAGTGAAGAGAAGGATATTTACTCGTATGTTAAGATTTTACAAAACTGTACTTTTTATATTAAGTAAAACTACTGTTTATTTGCTCCTGAAGATGGTGATCTAACATCAAGGAATCATTGGGTTATCCTCTCCTCCAGTTAGCAGTCATTGTGAAAGCTGCAAGCCTAGCTAGAGAGAATTTTGTAGATAATTCTATGTCATTGTAAATATTAATATAATCCACAGGCTTGTTTTTACAAATGTAAGAAAACTAAATGTAAGAAAACTGTATTATATGCTGAACTTCAAAAATGTAGTCACAGTGCACCCTGCTGGAAGAAAGCTGTTAAGTAAAGAATTACAACTATGTTTGATCTCAAGCTTGGAGACAGAATGTCTGTGCTAGCAAATTTTTTTCTGTTGCTATTCAGACAGAGATAATTACTAGATAGTTTTACATGTAAATGTGTCTTTTATTGCTGTGGATTCCTGGCCAGGTGCAGTGTACAAAGAATTGTAAATTTTGAGTTTCTATTAGCTGGGAACTAAAGAAGAAGTCTAAACAAGGAGAAAGTTACTGTCAGCTGCCTGTTGGGTGCCAGGATCTGCCACATAATGCACGCACTCAGGTCACTCCACAACAAGTACAAATATGACTCTGTCATTGTCCATGTTGGTGTGAATGACCTGAGACATACCAACCTGGACTACATGAAAAGAGACATGGAGGAGCTCTCCGATCTTGTAGCCCAGGCAGGTATGACCCTAGCCCTGAGTAGCATCCTGCCATCACCCAGAATGATACCGCAGTACAAGGACAAAATGATTGACTTCAACAATTGGCTAAGCTTCTGTTGTCATTCTAAGGGGATCCAGTATCTGTCTGCCTGGATGACATGATCGACAGACCATGATGCTTTGCCAGAGATGGCTTGCACCTGGATTCCGGATACTGGCTAAGGCTCTTGCCACCCCATAGTGCCTTTTTAAGGCAAGGTTCAAATGACAAATTCACCACCATAACAGGTACAAGCAAGCAAAATTTGAGGGTAATGCTTCTCAATGCTAGAAGTCTAAACCTCAAAATGCATTCACTCGAGGCACTCCTTAAAATGGAGAACATCGACATCTGTGCAGTGACAGAGGCCTGGTTCAAGGCTCCAGAGAGCACCCCTGCATTACCAGGCTGTAATTCATACCACACTTTTCGGCCATCTAAAATGGACCGAAACACTAAAGGTGGAGGCGTGTCCATATTCATTAAGGATGTCCACACCTCCAGGCTAGTTGCTCAGCATAATACATCCGAGATTATAGATGCAACTAACTCTGGGCAAGACCGCAATCCAAATTGTAACTTTCTACAGATCCCCCACCATGCCCCAGGATTCCCACTCCTCATTTCTTGATACACTGGAAAATATTAGGTTACAACCCAACACCCTAATAATGGACGATTTCAACTACCCCACCATTAACTGGGAAAACTACTCATGTACCAACTATTTTGCTCAACGTTTTCTGGAATTCATAAATTCCAATGCCTTGGATCAGCTTATCCACACCCCTACCAGGGGCAGCAATATCCTAGACCTGGTCATTACCAACATGGTGACCAGTGTTCCACACCAGAGGTCAATTCCTCATTGGTCAGATCCGACCACAAGCTAATCAGCCTAGACATCCACATCCCATCCCCACCCCCCATTAGGGAAACCACCGTAACAAATTTCTCCAAAGCCAACTTCACGCTTCTTAAGACCGAAGTGGCAGACTTCACGACACCCATCCAGACGGGCAATAGAGGTGCGACTGCTGAATCCTACACAAATGCACTTTTTAAGCACTTACACGAGTGCATGGATCGTGCTATCCCTAACAGAACCAAGATGCTATCCTCCAAAAAATGAAGCCAATCTGGTGGTCCCCTGCCATAAACAAACTCTACAACAGAAGAAAGAAACGGTTGCAAAAAAGAGTAAAATCCCATGACTGGAAGAACTCCCTGGTCAGCCTCAGTAAGAGGCTGAGATCCTTCATAAAATCCTGCAAAGCTAGTTATGAAAACAAAATCGACACAGATTCTAAAGACAACCACAAAGCGTTCTATAGCTATGTCAAGAATCTCAATACTCAGATCTGCTCTGAGTAGCAGCACAATGGCACTAAATATACAGAACCAAATGATACTGCCAACATCCTGGCAGATAGGTTCATTGCTAACTTTACCCCCACACCCCCTAAAGGGCCCATCTCTAAACCGGAAGAATGCAAAGTTCCTGTAATCACAGCTACACAGGTCGAAATTGCACTCTCCAAAGCCAAGAACACAGCATCCATGGGACCTGACAACATCCCAGGCTGCGTTCCACACGAACTACAGAATGAACTGGCACCCCACCTAAGCACCATGTTCAGTCATAGCCTCACCTCAGGCTTTGTGCCCACTGAATGGTGCACAGCGACGGTTATCCCACTCCACAAAGGGGGAGCCACCACGGACCCTGGGAACTACTGCCCCTCTAGCGTAACAAGCCTAGTCTGCAAGGCCATGGAACATATCATCAATGGACCTTATAAAAAAAAGACATTGGTAATCTCCAAACTCTAGACCCCACCCAGTTCAGGTTTGTAAAAGGCAGATCATGTCTCCTAAACCTGATTGATTTCTTTGAAGCAATCACCAAAGCCGTAGACAAGGGTAAGATGGTTCATACAGCCTATCTAGATCTCGCCAAGGCTTTTGACACCATCCCCCACTCTGGAATTATTAGATAAACTCACTAAACTAGGTATAAATCCCTATGTCACAAGATGGGTTGCCAACTGGCTCATTGACAGAACCCACACTGTGAAAGTAGCAGACTCCAAATCCGACTTTAGACCAGTGACAAGTGGACAGGGTTCAGTCCTGGGTCCTCTCCTGTTTGGTATCTTCTTTTCTGAAGTACAGGCTAACACAGAATGTCTTTGGCTAATGAATTTCGCAGATGACTGCAAACTAGGAGCCAAAATTGAAACTCCTAACGATGTGGACATCGTACAAAAGGGCCTCACTGAGACAGATGCCTGGTGTCAAAGCCATGGCCTCAAGCTCAATGCCAAAAAGTGCATTGTCATCCCCTTTGGTAAAAACTCTGTACCCATGCGCTACCACATAGGTGGTAGTCTACTTAATACCGAAAATGTGATGAGACCTTGGGACACAGATGGACAGTAGTCTCTCCTTTAATAATCACATTGCCACAGTAGTCAGGAAATCCTTCTATGTGGCACACCTCATCACAAAAAGTTTCTCATCCAGGAAGAAAGAGGTCATTGTTCCCCTCTACTCGTCACTCATTAGACCCATTATAGAGTACAACGCCCCTTTTGGTATGTACCTCACAAGACATCTACAACAACTGGAAAGGCCTTAGAAATACCTCACAAAGAGGATTACCGGCCTCAAACAGATGCCCTACGCAGACCATCTCAAAAAACTCCAGCTTTATTCAGTCGCATATTGCCTACTCAGAGGCAATCTCTGCCTAACGTACAAAGCTATATCATACCCAGAGCTGTTGTACATGCTCCACTTAAAGAAATCCCAATACCTCCGAGCTACATACTCTAGGGACCTAAACCTTGTCACCACAATAAACAGAACATGCTGGAGGGATAGATTCCTGTCCCAGAGACTTCCCATACTCTGGAACAAACTACCTATCTATATCAAACAAAGCTTCTCATTAGCACTCTTCAAGAAAAATATTCATGATTGGATGGGAAATAGGAAAATAACCCCGGGGATTACCTCTGTAGCTCTGCTCGACAGGGGCACAGAAAAAATAATTTTCTTGGGTGGTGAAAGCCAGGGTACCTTTTTGGCTAGGCTTGTATAGGTCTTAGGGCCAATAGCCTAGTACCTACCTGTGACTCAGCAGTACTGTGTATCATCAATTTAAGACTTTCTCAGAGAGAATGATTGAGCAGTTTGAATTTTGTCTGAAGCTGACAACTCAACAGCACTTTGCCTTGTAAGTAAAGTTACTTAGGATATAGTTTCTCTTACAGTTAGATAGGAATTTAACCAGATTAGTCTAGCTGTTTTCTATATTTATGTCAATTTATCCTACAGTATTGTTTTAAATTTCCTTTGATTTCTGAACTCTTGATTAGCACTGTGTTGAATTGATGAGATTTGTCTTGTGTTTCTATTATTTATTATTAAATATTTTTAAACCTTTCAACTGTGGCTGTTTTGTGCAGAGATAATTTAAACTCTTAGAGAGTACTTGCATGTATGTGGTAATACTGTCCAAGCCACTCCAATAGTCTTGCTGTTCATCATGCTTACTATTTGGATAACAGTAATATTACACAGTGAAATTGGTCACCCTTTGAGAAGGGCCTTATAGTAGCTGATATTAGTGGTTGGTGGCATTCAGTACTACCTTATAGTATGGGCAGAAAGGGGGCATAGATGGAGAACCTGTGCTAGCTTTCCCCAGGAGTGTCTGTATATAAATCAAATCTTAGTGTGTGTGTGTCAGCTACTTGAGCAGGGACACGAAGCACTGGTTGGACAAAAAGAATACTGGAGGTTTTAGCTTGACCACTAGGCTGAGATCTGGACCCTATAGTTGTGCCACTGGGGAATCATCTTGAGGATGTGGAGAGAAAGGGAGAAACCAGCCCCAGACTGTCTGTGATTTCTGTCTGCTCTTAAGGGAAATTGTACTTTACTGTGTATGTATTTACTTTTTATCCCCCCAGTGTGCACATCCCTCACTGGTGCTAGTGGTGAGGATTGAGGCACCTTGATTACTGGGCCAGTGCACGGGCATCACAGTCACCATCGTACTCAAGAGGTTTCTTTACTAAAATACAGGCACATGTCTGTGTTGGTGCACACCATTTCTTTTTTTTTCTTTGTTACATGCCACTTACATAGTTTGGATTTTGATTCCTAATTCTTGCAGTTCCTGATAAAAAGATGTTCTTCATATTGATCACTGCTGCAGTAGCCTTAGCTATATAGGACATAGCCTACCAAGGATATAACAGCCAGACAGCCTCCAAAGCTTCAGGGCACCTTCCACATGCCCAAACTGTCAAATAGCTCAAGTTGACCTGACTAAAAGACAAGTCTGAGCGTGAAACTCTTCAGAGGTTTCCTGTCACTGAAGAGGCTTTTGAGGATCAATAGTTGGTATGTGGATTCCTTTGCTGGGCAAATAAGCTCCCTTTGGGGGGGGGGGGCTTACATTTTCTTAAATGTGTTGGCGTTTTATTACTTTTCTCTTCAGGAGACTTATTTTAAAGCTGTGACTGTTGCGTTGTGTTTTAACAGACTATCTTGAGACTGTAACATACTTTTAAATGGAGCACTCATTTTTTCTTTCAATTTAAAAGTAATGTTAACTAACTGAAAACATACTTTCTGTGGAATAATGCTGTTTATTTGTCTTTTGTTGGGCTGGCATATTGTTTGAAGGCGCTTTTTACTGTGGTTCTTCTGTTAAAATAAATAAATAAATATCCTCTGTGAACTGCTAGTTTTACCGACATTTGCTGCTGGTCTTCCCTGGGAAAGATGCACAATTTTCGGCCTGACCATGGAACAGACTACCGGTCCCATGATCGAGTCTTCTTCCAGCCACAAAAAGAAAAAGTTAAGCAACCGCCTTTGCCACCACAGCAGGCTAGCAGTTTTCCTCAGCTACAGGTGGGTGACTCTGCTGTGTACATTTGTTGTACCTAAGCCCACTCATCTTTTACCCCAAATCTCTCTGGTGTAGCACCTACAGCCACTATGGACTAGGGGTTAGCCACATCCTCTGCGGCTGTTGGAGTCCCCACAGTGGGCAAGGGAGAGCCACTCTTGGCAGTCCTGGGAGAGAGAACATGGAAGGTTTCCATGTTACACCAGAATGCTGTGTCCATCCCTGGGGAAGCAGCTGCTGCCATTAGCAACACAGTTTTTCTGTCAAAAAGAAACAGAAAACGAAGCATGTATGTACTCCTCCTCGTTTTTCTGAAGACAGGAGTAGTTTACTTCTGGCTCAGGGTTCAATTCAGGCTGTTGATCTTTCTTGTAAAGTAGTTTCTGTTAAAAGAAAGAGGGGTTTCTCTTTTCCTGAAGAGATTCAAGATTCTGAATCTCAACAGGAAGATGTAGGGGAAGGACTCAGGATTTTTTTCCTCAGATTTCTAATTCAGACTTGGAGGAGAGCTCAGTTTCTTATTCTTCCATTGGGAAGTTCTTTTTCTTTGAGCTATTGCTAGAATGTGCCAGTGCTTTCAGTGGGAGAAATCCTAATGTTTCTCAGTCCCTCAGAAAATAGAGTTTTGCAAAAGGATTTTCCAGAATCTATGACCATTTCTCCTGTTCTGTCAGCTGTAGAGAATGTGTATTTTAATGTCTGCAATTTTCCTTAGTCGGCCAGCTGCCCCTAAAAAGGCAGATATACGATATATAAAATTCCTGTCTTTTAAGTTTTTATACACTATTCCCAAGCCTGCTCTACAGCTGTCGTCTTAGTTGATCCCATTGTTATTAAGCACTTGGTTAATTCCAGTCCTATTCTTTCTGGTAAGGATGGGAAACTTATTATTTTTACACACCTTTATTGACTTATCACTTGTGACACAGGCAAACTTACATTTATGTAAAAGTAATCAAACCATATAAACTCACCAAAGCCTTGTAGCATCTTATTGTATACTTCCATTTAACACACATAGCTCCTTATGGCTTCCAGACCTTTTGTGGGTCTGTCTGTCTGTCTTTTAAGTGGCTTTCCATTTAATATGCAGTATTAAAAAAAGCAAGGATTTATTAACAAAATGATACTAAGATTGTTAATATAGGATATGGAGAAATGAATCACTTTTTATTCATGTTTTTATATCTATGATCATATTTTCACAGCTGAGAGACATACATGCTGTTGAGGGGTATGATATGAAATGCCATGGGGAGAGTTAGGAAAATTCATTACCAGTGTCTGTATCACACTGTACTGGAGATATTGCTAGTTGGTTGTTAGTAATTATGAAAATAAGCAGTATTTCCATATGTACTTAATATTACCAGTAGTACAGTCACCTGGCAAAAGTTTCTGTTCCAGGACTCTATGCAAGAATGCCTGGAAGGCAGATTCCTTCTCTTTACTTTGGACAGGAATGTTCCTATAAGCTTTTCTACCCTTTCCATCAATATCCAGGGTTCTTCTGAACATTCAAAAGGAATCCCCAAGATCATTGTATTGACTCCCTTCTGGCCTAGGCAACTGTGGCTCTCTTTTCTCTTGGAAATAGACAGTGACAATTACCACAAGCTTCCTGACACACTAGTTCTACCCACACAAGAACAGGGGTGTTTGATGCACTCTGACATCAATCATTTTCAGTTGACTGCCTGGATGATAAGGTCTTGATTCCTTTTAGGCAACTGTTTACCGAGGACATGCAGCAGGTACTAATGAAGGCAATAAAGCCTGCTATTAGAAAATCTCATATATTAGCAAATGGAAAAGGATTATTAGATAGTGCCAATGATATAACCAGCACCCATTCGTTGCTAGTTATTCTCTGGTTTTACAATATTTGTGCAAGTTACCATCCAGTAACATTTCTTATTCCTCTATCAAGGTTCATTTATTGGCCATTTTTCATGTCTGCCCATAGATCCTCCTCTTTCAAAGCAGTGTAATGTTAAAATATTCTTGAAAGGGGTTTTGCCTAAGACCCACCAAGTAAACCTGTGGGCTCCTCCTTGCGATCTTAATTTTGTGTTAAAGGTGCTAACACTTGCTCCATGTGAACACGCTAATCTGGCTGAGCTGAGGTTCTTAACATGGAAAACAGTTTTACTGATTGCTCTGACCTCTGGAAGAAGGGTATCTGAGTTGCAAGTTCTTATGGTGAGTCAGCATTATCTCATTTTCTATAGGGACAGGGTTTCTCTGAGAACTAATCTTTATTTTATGCCTGATTTAAGACAAACTATACATCTCCTTGTTTTCTTTACTGAATCTAAAAATAAGGGAGAAAGGATACTCCATACCATGTTTATCCTGAAACAACTCTAGTACTGTCTTGACAGAACTATATCTGTCAAATCTTTGGATCAGTTGTGTGTCTCGTGAAGATAAGAAGAGACTACCTGTGTCAAAACAGGCTATTTTCAAATGTTTGTCTAAGGCTGTTAGTTTTGTTATACTCACCATAACAAATCTGTTCCAGGCTGGGTCAAGACCCTCTTTACCAGGTCCTTAGCTTCATCTGTAGCTTTTGGAAAGTGGAGGATTATAGAAATATTTTAGAAGCTGCTACTTGGAACTCTGTACATACTTTTGCAAATCACTATAAGTTTGATTCCTTCTCTAGGTCCAGATCAAGCTTTGCTAGGACCATACTCCAGGAACTCCTGGACTCTTCTCCTTCCACCTCCCGAATGTAGTTAGCTATGGCAATCTACCCATAAAGCTAAGGCTACTGCAGCAGTGATCTGTATGAAGAATATAGTACAGTTGTGTAAGTTGAACTTATCATAACATAAATGTTCAAGTGATCACTACTGCAGTAGCCACTCCAACCCCTTGTTTTTTGGTGTGCTTTTTTATGCCAGGGTGTGGACATTTATGTTTGTTGTTGTTGTTAGCATAGCCCTTTCAGGGCTCAGCCTCCTTCTTTTTGCTGGTAAGAAAGCTCCAAAGGGCATTGCACCCAAACTTGTCTTTTTGTCTGTTAAGCTTGAGCCGCTTGACAATGTGTGTGTAAGGTGCCCTGAAGCTTTGGAGGCTGGCCTGCCATTATATCCTTGGCAGGATATAATCCATATAGTTAAAGCTATAGCAGTATTGCTCATTTGAACATGTACTTTTATGGTAAATTCAGCTTACTTAACTGTACTTTCCTGTTTTTGCCTACTATGTGGTTTAAGTTTTGGCAAAATAAATTCTTAATTCAGGAAGATTGGCAGAGGTAAGGACCCTGGTGACACTGGTGGAAAAATTCATGTTAATATGTTTTGGGTAGGCTGGAGTATCACCTGATATTCTTCTTGGAAGATGAGCTGGAACTGTTGCCTCCTAGAGTAAGTTGTTTGTATTTTATATCCTGTAGCCTGTCAGGTTTCCCAGGGTAGGGATTATCACCTACTAGCAGAGGTTCATTTTTTCTTCCTTATCGGGAACTTGGTGACTGGAAGAGGTGCATTCCTGGCTTCCACATTGAGTGATGCTTCCTGGAGTTTTAGCACCCCCTTTCCCCAGCTTGATCACTTTTTCCTTTACCACACAACCTCATCATGGGGAGTGGCCCCTTGACTTGACTCGTTTATTTGTGGATTAGAGTGCACTTGGGATAAGGATTCTTTTTCTAGGACTTGTCTGTCAGCCTATATGGATTAACTGTTCAAAGTTGAGAAAGAGTCATAGGGTGTGCCCATGCCATAGTTAGTGATCCAGACATGAGAGATCAGCACTTTTTCTCTCTTAGTGAGACCTGGAGTCATGGGGGTGAGACTTCACCAGTGGGGGATTTCAGCTGGTTGCTAGCTTCTGTATTGGCATATGTATACCATTTACATGTGAGTGCTGTGAAGACACTGTATTCTGAAAGACTTCAGGCTCTTGTATCTTTTTGGCTCCATTAGGGAATTAGGTGCAAGAATCTTTATTTCTGAGACATTTGAAGCTGTATTTCTGGAGCTCCTTAAGCACCTCATGGGATGATGACTTCTTTATGGAGGTTATGTGATGCTGGAGTGTTTGCTTCTATCTCAGCCGAGATTGCACCTGGGGTATCCTTTCTGAACATTTTATTTATCCCTATAAAGCCAGCCTTTGTTATTATCATCCGGTAAGTTTGAAGGTGGCCTCATTCTGCTGCATGAAAGAGGGCTGATGCCTGAAGTCACCTTCTGGCAGAATATAGTGAGAGTTTGTCTCAGCATTCTTCCTGTCCAAATTCTGCTCTTGGGAAGCTGGCTGAAAGGGTGGTCCATGGGAGGATGGTGTTATTGGTAACGTGTATTCCTTTGTTGTTTTAAGTTTAGGGCCCTCAGCTATGTGTCCCATGTGTCTGTGTGCAGAGTCTGCTGGTGTGATAAGGTTATGGCCTTGTTGGAGCCCCTGTTTGAGTCTGAGATCAGGGAGGACCTAGTCTTCTCCCTGGAAACTGAGTATAAGCAACCTCCAGAGTTCTAGAAGTTTTTGTCTCTTGGGGCAGTAATAATGGATTTGTTTCTCATAAAAAGGTAAATAGACACAAAGTAGGATACAATACTGACACAAATATAAATACAGATGAAAGAGTAATAATCAGTGCAAATGGGAGAGTATTTACAAAGAAAGTGTGTGCACAGTAAACAGTTCAGTGAGATGATACAGTTCTTACCTCATTCAGTCCAATGGAGCTCAGGAAGTTTGCACTGTAACTTCCAATGGGCAGAGCCTAAGCCTTTTCACAGAATCGAATTGTCCTCACATTTCAAACAAATGTTCATATCTCTGGAACCATAAGAATTATTAAAGAAGTATAAATGGCACACTCTTCGGTACAAACTATTTTTATAGTGGTAGTATTCTTTAGGTCCTAGGTCTAAAAATACATTGTATAAGTCACAGTAAACACAATAACTATGACATTTGTAATATTTTGTAAACAACTTACAATATCTCAGCAACCACTCAAGTTACACACACACTGTCAAGCAGCATTTTATTCATCTAGCTGAGAGCTTTCATATGAGGTTAGAGAGTTCTGTCTTTGTTACTTGGTTGTTGTGATATTTAGAAAAATGGGAAAATTATTTCTATATAATCCTAGGTATTTTTGGCTGTATGACATTAGGGATGATGATGCCTTTTATGACTTTGAGAGGTAAATAGGGGTAACGGAATTTTTTGGAGTGGAAAACAACATAGCATTTGTTTTATTGTTAAATTAAAAGTCTGTTTGCACAATGCCACATCCCTACCTCTGTGAATTTAGATTTAAGTTGCCTTGTAGTGATTGGATTATTTTGCTGGCATCTAGCATAATAATATCATCCGCATTTAATGTAATATATTGTAGTTTGGAAGGTCAAGAGTGAGAGAAGTACTGATCTTAAAACAGAATCTTGTGGAATGCCAGTGTTGAGTGTGGCTTGATTAGAGAAGATGTTAGGTTAAATTAGAAATGCTCTGTCTTTTAGATAATTTAGGAACTATAGAAATGTGTAATCTTCAAAGTTAAGTTTGTGTAGGTGGAGGTTGTGGTTTATGCTTTCAAAAACCCTAGTTATGTGAATAAAATAGTAGCTAAAATTATGTCAAGAGCAACAGAGTAAGCCAGTCAAGGTGCTGAACGGGTTTCTGAAGCCATGTTTTATATCACAGAGAAGACCATAGTTACTTGTATTTAAAGAGTTATTTATGTATTATGTTTTCAACCATTTGGCAAATGGGGAAATGATTTGAAGTATGTCTGTAATCCTTGAATTCCTTGTCTGTATGAACCTTTGGGTGAAGTATGATGACACAGTATTTGAAGGCAGCTGGGACTATGCATGTTTTTAGGGAAAAACTAAATGATGTTCTGTAGTCCTATCTCACCTTCATTCTTTACATATGGGATTGGAGCCGATCCTCGGCTCCGACTCTGCCTATTTACAAGCTGGAAGACTTCTGCTTGGCTCATGGCTAGGTAGGTATCCCATGGTGCACCAGTACAATCCCCAGATATCGTTTGCCGCGTCGACGAGTTCAGTTGTGCTTCTCTTTGGCTCTGGCTAAGTGATTGCATTTTTTCCACTTTTACCACAAATTTCTTGGCTGTTTAGTTTAGAATAGTTTAATATAGTTAAATCTGTTACTGCTTATAGCAATCAGTTAGCATAGTTGTTATTGTAGTTATTAGAGTTGTTAGCTTCTACTTGTGCCATTTGGTGCAATTGTTGGCCTTTGGCCTTTACTTTCTTCGTTGGTATCCCGTGTACTGGTTTTTCTAGTTTGGATTAGCATAGGCGCCTTTTGCGCATTAGTATTCTGTGTGTTTGATAGAGTTTTGGCGGTTTTCCGCTTGCTATTTAGACTAATTATTAGCATCGTTGGATTGCTGATATTGTTAACAGAACTACGTTCTGTTTGTGCTTGACATAATTTTGAAATTGTGTCATTCTCGTTCATTACTGTTTCAGTTGAGTGTGTGATATTTCTTACTTTTTCTAACTTTTGAGTCTGTTTCAGTTAGAACACCCTATCTCTTCCTTGCCAGGGCTAGGCCCGTTTAAATTAGAAGACCTAGTCCTCGTGGTGTCTTTTCCTTTTTGCAGGGCTAGGCCCGTTTAAATTAGTGGACCTAGTCCTCTCTCTTCTTCTCTGTGTGCGTGTACTATACTGATAATCAGAATGTCTAAAGAGAGTAAGGAGCATAAGCCATCCGGCTTCAAGAAATGTATTAAGTACTCCCAAAAAATGTCTGTAACGAATGGTCACGGTAACTGTGTTTACGGTTTAGGGGCCATACATTTACAGGAGACCTGTTTATTTTGTCATGCGTTTAGTCCTAGGGTGTTGCAGGAAAGGAAGAACAAGTTAATCCTAAAAGGTCTTCTTAAACTTTCCTTCGAGGAAGATTTGTCTAGTTCCTCATCATCCTCTAAATCTAACAAAGGAAAGTCAAAATCTTCTAAGAGGCCCTCCCTTGCACCGGCTGGTGTCTTGGAGCCACCTCTTAAAGTTGCAAAAACTGTCTCATCGGCTCCAAAGACTTCGGAGCCGACTGAGAGTGGCATTTTTGTTGCAGGGTCGGTTTCAGGTATTTTGTGGAGCCGACCGCTGAGACTATTGAGACTGCTTCTCAGAGCCAGTCTATGGACCCTCTACCGGCCTCCTTGTTGTTGAAGTCTCCTGTACCTTTGAGATCTCTGCCTCCTACTGTGTCATCCAGGTCTTCCAGGAGTTTATCGGAAGAAGATGTGTTGAGGGTAGTGCTGAGATTTTTGAAGTTGTCTGCTTTGCCTAAATTGTTGTTGGCTCCAACCCAGTCGGCTCTGGAGCCACTCAAGCCTGTTCAGTCCTCTGTGTTCATTCCTCCTCTGAGCCATGCTGGTCTTTCGGAGCCAGAGTGCTTGGTACCACCGGTGGAACCTTCAGCTCCAGCTCCCATTGTGGCTGTTTCGGAGCCGAGTTCTGCTCCGACACTTTCGGTGCTGTCCGTAGCATCCATGGGGCCGAAGCTCTCTGGTCGGCCCCGACAGGGATGCTTGGAACCGAACTACTTCAGTTCCGAGTCTTCCTCTTCCTCTCGGTGCGTCGGCTAGGGTGAGTTCGGACCCTACGTCTATCTCGGAGCCAATGGCTCTGGCTCCGATGGCATCCTCGGTCTCCTCGGAGCTGGAGAGATCGGCTTTTGAGATGATGAGGAGTGTGCTGTCCTGACCGTCAGCTCTTACCAGAGGTACCGGCACTCTTCCCCCCATAGCACCTACTTCTGTCTCAGCTCCTACTCCCTCCAGCATCAGCAGAGACCCCCAGCCTCAGTAGCCACTGGCTGGTGGCCCCCACTTTTCCGAGACCTCCCCGGAATGTCCTTTTGAGGAGTCTCCACGGAAGAGGACTTGTAAGAGGAAGCATGTCAACTTCCAGGATGAGTCTTTGACATCTGACACTGACCTCGAGGAGTCGGAAGGGTCCCCCAATTGTCCTCTGATGATGTTTCCTTCGTAGACATCCTGGAGATCCTTAAACAGAGGTGCGGCTGGCCCACTGTCACCCCTTCTGATGAGTCTGTGTACCTGAAGGCTTTCGGGTCTCAACCTTCTGCCTCTTGGGTGTCTCCACCCGTCAAAGAACTGATGGATTTAGTTAGTCGAAAGGTGTGGGATACTCCTGATGCCATGGAGCCAGTCCCCAGGAGCCCGAACAAGTTCCTTTCTCCCCCTCCAGAAAAAGACTTTTTATCTAAAGGTGTGCCTGTAGACGCCATGGTGGCGGCCCCTAAGAAGAAGCTAGCCGAGACGACTTCTATTCATCCGCCGAATAAGGAGCCTCGAATGATGGACAGATACGGGAAGCATATCTTTTCTACAGCGGCATTTACCATTAGATCGCTGAATTACCTTACTCACTTTATGAGGCTCCAGAGAGATCTCCTTAAAGAGTTAGGACACTCTTTACAAGGTCCATGTATTGAGGGAGTCCCTGACAAGGTTTCTGCCCAGTTGTCCACCTTGAACTCTGTTGTTAACTCTTCCATGCGGCTTATTTCGTATGCAGCCAATGGAGCGAGTAGAGCAGCAGGTTCAGGAATTTCCCTGAGGTGTCATTCCTGGATGCGTTTGTGTAACTTTGTGGAACCATTTAAGACTACCTTTACCAACGCCCCCTTCGGTTCCTCATAGTTTGGATCCAAGGTAAAGGACACTCTCACCTGGTGCGAGCAAGAAGGAAAAACACTCTCTGCAGTGGGAGTACGTTTTACTGTTCCCTCTAGACCATACCGTAAGGGTCAGAGGGGCGGTAAGATGTGGTTCAAGAAGTCCCAGAGGTTTTTCCAGGAGGCACAGGGTGAATCCTCCTTCAGAGGCAGAGGAGGAGGAGGAAATGGTAGATGTCGCCCTAGAGGCAGGGATGGTCCGCAAAACCAGGGAGGTCGTGATTCCTTTTGGGGCTGGCCTTACTAGTGCTCCTGATGTGGGGCCCGACTGTGCTTCTCTGGGCTGGACGGGGGTCACGTTTCTTTGTATCCAGAAGCCTGGCAAAGTATCACTCAAAACAAGTGGGTACAAAGAATTATTACCAGAAGTTATGTCATACACTTTTCTCTTCCACCCTTTGTTCCCAAAAATATCCCAGATGTTCCACCCAGTCACAGGGATCAGGTAACTGTGGAGGTCAGCAAGTTGCTGTCAGAAAGAGTCATCCAAACCGTCCCAGCAGACCAAATAGGATCCGGAACTTACTCCAGATTCTTTTTAGTGCCAAAACGTACAGGGGACTGTAGACCCATTCTGGACCTCAGCAGATTGAACGAATCAGTAAAGAAGGACAAGTTCCAGATGGTAACACTGCAGGCTATACTCCCGTTGTTAGGGAAAGACAATTGGATGTGCTCAATAGATCTCCAAGACACTTACTACCACATAAAAATGGAGAGGGCATCAAGGAGTCATCTATGCTTCCGGCTGGGAGCCGGTCACTACCAGTTATGTGCTCTGCCCTTTGGTCTCACCAGATCCCCCAGGGTGTTCACCAAATGTATGGAAGTAGTGACAGCTCACCTGAGACATCGAGGATTCCAGGTGTTTCCGTATTTGGACAACTGGCTCCTGACTGCCCCCACCAGGCATCTACTTCTTTAGAGCAGGGATGCTACTATTCAGCTTTGTGCCCAACTGGGAATCTCTACAAATTGGGAAAAATCTGCCTTATTGCCCTCTCAAGCTGTGATTTTTATGGGCGCAGAGATAGACACAGTAAACATGGTGGCTCGTCTTCCTGCCAAAAGGCCACAAAACCTGGTTCTTCAAATTCAGCATCTTCTCCCCTTATAAAGGGTCAAAGTCAAGATTGTTCTGCAGCTCCTTGGGACAATGGCTTCCACCATACTATTAGTGCCACTAGCCAGGTTACACATGAGAATTCTTCAGTGGCTTCTGTCGTCCCAATGGTCCTTTCAGCACCTTCCATTATCCCATCACATTCTACTGACAGAATCTTGCAAGAAGGACCTCCTTTGGTGGACATTACCCAATCAACTGACCACGGGCGCTTCATTTGTTCCTCGCCAACCTGTTGCCACTGTGACCACGGATGCCTCACAGATAGGGTGGGGGGCATTATCTAGGTAGGATTGTCTAAGGCACATGGCAAGACCACGAAGCTGACCTGCATATCAATGTTCTAGAGATGAGGGCGATGCTCCTGGCGTTGCAAGTACTTCACGACCTTCAACCTGTGGGAACTATTGCAATACAGTCAGGCAATATGTCGGTAGTATGGTACATCAACAAACAGGTCAGAACCAGATCTTACCCACTCTGTCGAGAGGCCATGTGAGTTTGGGAATGGGCGATATCTTCCCAGCGCTTTCTGGTGGCAACACACATTCTAGGGATGACCAACGTGATAGCCGACAAGCTCAGCCGGGCGATCCTGATGCCTCACGAGTGGTCTCTGAAACAGGAAACAGCGGAACAGATTTTCGGGAGGTGGGGACAGCCTTCCTGCGATCTCTTTGCCAGCCCAATCAATGCCAAATGCGGCAGCTACTTTTCCCTCATCCCTCCTCCAGGGGAGTCACCCAGAGATGCACTTGTTCATGATTGGCCCCTGGGTCTCCTGTATGCTTTTCCTCTCATTCCCAAGGTGATTCACTCTGGCCTCTTCTCCTGGATGATCCTTGGATTCTGGACCTAGTTCCAGACCTGTTGACTCACATGTCAGGTTAGCTTCACCCCTCTTTACACTCCCTCAATTTGACAGCGTGGCTGCTCCAGTTCCATCCCTAGTCAAGCTTCACGACTTCTCGCCTTCCGTGACTCGTATCCTTTCGTCTTCTCATAAACCCTCGACTAGGAGATTATATTCCAGTAAATGGAGAAGATTCTCTCTTTGGGTGGAGAAAATGGATGTTGACCCCTACACTGCCTCCATTCCAGTGGTTTTGGAACTTCTTTCTGAACTGTTTCACCAAGGATCTGCGGCTGCCACTATCAGAGTTCAGTTGGCAGCAATTTCAAATTTTCATCTAGGTTTCTTAGATTCTAACTTGATGTCTCATAAATTGTGCAAAACCTTCCTTAAAGGTACCACTTTGCTAAGACCTCCTGTTCAAGAGCCTGTGCCTTCATGGGATTTAAACTTTGTGTTATCAAAATTAACCTCTTCGCCCTTTGAGCCTTCTCATTCATGCTCCCTGAAGTTTTTGCCGTGGAAGACATTGTTTTTGGTGGCTATCACGTCTGCCAGACGGGTGTCAGAATTGCAAGATTTGTCTGTTAAACCGCCTTATCTGATTTTTCATAAAGACAGGGTGTCCCTTCGTACTAAACCTTCCTTTGTCCCCAAGGTCTGTTCCCATGCCACTTTGAATCAGTCCATAGAACTTCCGGTTTTCTTTCCAAATCACTCCAATGCAGCTGAGTACAGGTTTCACCAGCTGGATGTCCATAGACAATTATGTTTTTATTTGCACTGGACTAAAGACATCAGAAAATCAGATCAATTATTAATTTCCTTTTCCGAATCCAGGTTGGGCTTACCAGTTTCCAAAGTGACTCTCTCTAACTGGATTTCTAGCTGTATAGCTTATGTTTGCAGTTCTGAGGGCAAACCTTTACCCTTTAAAATCAAGGCTTATTCTACCAGATCTCAGTGTACCTCTGCAGCCTTTCAAGCCGGGGTCCCACTTGATAATATTTGTGCAGCTGCTACGTGGGCTACCCCTCACACTTTTATTACTCATTACAAATTGGATTTAACCTCCAGGGGTAGAGCATCGTTTGGCTCCACGGTACGCAGGAGTATTTTTCCTTGAGCCACCCGAGAATAAGGTGCTAGGGACGCTATCCGATATGTAAAGAATGAAGGTGAGATAGGACTACAGAACATAAAGAAGTTATGTACTTGCCATAGCGTTCCATGTTTGTAGTCCATCCCACCCTCCTGCCCCCATCTTGGAAGTACCTGGAGACAGAAAAATATTAATTTCATTATTTATGGAGACCTTTTAGTATTGGCTTCTTTCTGTATGTTGTTATTATTTCTTCTAGTAAACAGCAAACAAGATCTAGTGATTGTACTGGTGCACCATGGGATACCTACCTAGCCACGAGCCAACCAGAAGTCTTCAAGCTTGTAAATAGTCAAGTCGGAGCCAATCCCCATATGTAAAGAATGAAGGGTGAGATGGACTACACACCTGGAACGTTATGGTAAGTACATAACTTCTTTTTTATGCTAGGGGTTTAGATTTATTTCTGCAGCCAGCCTAAGAAGTATTGGATGTAATTTGATAAATTTGGCCATTGAAGAGCTTAGTTTTCAAAGTAGGGATTTGGTTTGGTCAATGGATGTAACTGTAGAATTGAAAGTTGCAAAGTGAGAAGCCAGTGGATAATGCTACTTGGGTTGGTGAAGTGTGTCAGTATAGGATTTGTGCAATTCTATACTGAGCAAATTAATGTATTTTATAGTAGTGAAAAAATAATTCTTGAAGTCTTTAGCAAAGTTAGTGCCTTCCAAGCATTTTCCCTTTGCTTAATTTCATTAGTTAGCCTGGGACATAGCTGGGCTTTTAGTCACTTTCATGTGACAGGATAAAGGGCTTCTTGAATGTTTAATAGATTACTAATACAATAAGACAGAGCAAATGTTGGCCTTTTCTTGAGAGTGTTGGGGGAGAGACAGCAATATTATTCAGGTAATTATTAATGGCAAGGTACTTTGTTTTGAGACATAGTCTACGTGTAAAAATTTGTGAGGGGTCGTTCTTTGCTTTAAAGAACCATGCTGGAATGATGGGATAATGGTCACCGAAGAAGATGGATTTAATTTTGATGTTTAATCATCTTTGTTTTATATTTGCTGTAATACGATTTAGTTGTTGAATGGTTATCAGCTTTAGTATTGGGTTATATGGGGTATTGAACAAATTGTTCAAGTCCATGAGTATGGAGTATTTTATTCAGTTTGTGAACCTCATGCCTTGTGACATTGATGTTGAAGTCACCTAGTGTAATAACATTCCTATTGATGTGTTTTTGGAAACATGTTTGTTGTTCTATGGTAGGGTGGTGTGTATACAACACCTATGGAGAGATGAAGATGGTCACCAACAAGAATGTAACTTAGTATCCACTTGGCGATTTTGTTACTAGTAAGTTTCCTGTAGTATGGCTTAATAGTTCAGTTGATGAGCTGTGTTTGAGTAATATCACCCCACCACCACCACCATTTCCACTACCAGTTCTGTTTTTTCGGATTAGGGTGTACGTATGACAAATGTATGCTGAGAGGCAAAAGTCATCTTTAGTCCAGATTTCTGAAATGGCTGCATGGATTGATGCATGCAATTATAAGTTATTTTTAAGTAGGCTGTAATGTGGTTAGAGTGAAAATTGGCACATAGCTCTAAGACTGCACACTTTGTTAGAACTTTTTATATTTTGAATTTTACTCCACGGTGTAAAATGATATAGGTGGAGTGCGTGCTAATTGTGCTTACTTGCAGGGAAATTAATAGAGATCCCTGGCTTTCAATGTTGCTTCACTTTAAACTTTCTGTATTTATTTTCTGATCAATTTTAGGCAATCATTTTGAGCTTTTCCTCCCGGCCCTTTGCTGAAAATGCGGTTTTGCCCAGTCGGACTTTCATGGTAAACAAATGTCAAATAAAATAAATATTTTTTAAGCCTTCTGAAATTTGGCTATGTAATCAAATATGGGGAGTTTCAAAGTTGTGGTGGATTGCATTTATCTTTTACTGTTTAACCCCGTTCTCAACTGTAATTTAAACTCCACTGCCAATAAAAGTTCAAGGATAATCCTTTTTGCCTGTAAAAACTGCATTTATCTGGTTTGAAATGGTGCCATGTGGGTGGCTTGGGCAGGGATTCTGTGCTCTCAGTGTTTCATTGCTTTCATTCTGTTAAAGACCTTCTTCGTATTGACAAATAAAACTGTCATAATGTTTGTAAGTTAAGGATTTGGAGTGAAAATATAATCAATAAACATTTAAATCATTATGTTTATTCTCACTTGGATGGATTTCAAGTCTTGTGAGTGGGGTAGCCTGCATTTAAATATAACTGGAACTAGGAAAAGGTTATAGTTTTAGAGGTTACTTCTTTTGGTATCTTTGACTTACATTCTCCAACACGGAAGAGAGACAGGAATTGTCATTCTTACCAGCTAAGAAGATATATGAAAACACTTAAGTACTGCTACCAAATGAATCTGAACTTTCTGCACATATTGGAGTATCTAGGAATGGAAACTCGCCCTGTTCTCCTTTATTTTGTAGTCTGTATATGCAGACTGTTCTCCCTTTCCCCTCTAAATGATTTCACTCGTAACTGAGCCTGCCAAGTCAGCAAAATGTAATATGCTTGACAAACTGCCTCTTTTCAACTTGGGTTCAGTTCTCATTCACATTAGCTATTCGCCAGTACATCCATAGAAGCCAGTTTTCCTTCTTCACCAACTAAGGTTTGATTTAAGAATTGTGATTTTTTTTTTTTTTTTGCTCATACACCTTTTTAAGACACCTTGTCTCCCATTTCTAGCTAGATAGTGGCCCCAACTCAAAGGTTTCCTTGCATTCATTTTCTATTCCAAATGTATTAAATCTTGACGATGTTTTTATTTCCTTTTCACATCCATCCTGAGGGGCCCCAGCACTCATTCATACTTACTGGTGTTATTTCTTCTCAATATCATTGTGTTTTTACCTTCATTACTCTCCTGAAATACTCTAATCCATCCACAACCCTTTTTTTGCTCATAGGGGTATCACTCCTGAATTCTTCCCCATTTTCTCTTTTTCCAGACAATTTGGTACAGAGTGAGATAAGTATATAATGTGCAGCAGAAAAACAACAGTGGTAAAAATAACCAGCATAATGCCCGTCATCTTAACATCCTATCCAAACATATCCCTTTCTATCTTCTAAAAGAATCCAAGCTTTTGTATAATTTATCTCTCTAATTTAATCCTGCTGATGCTCCAAGGCAACTAGTCAAGTTATGACTCCTTCAGAAATGAGTTATTATGTTATGTTATGAATTATTTCTTGACCTAGTCTATAATTAATTCATATTGTTTTACGTGTTTAGTTTGTTCATTGAAATCTTTCTTTCTTTCGTTCTTTAATTTTGGTAACATTTCATGTAAGTCTTCATAGGTTCATAGGTAAGTGCTAGGCTATCGACCCTAGGGCCTATTCAAGCCTAGCCAAATGAGTTCCCTGGCTTTCGCCACCCAAGAAAATAATTTTCCTGTGCCCCTGTCGAGCAGAGCCACAGTAGTGATTCCCGGAGTGAATTTCCTATTACCCATCCAATTGTCAAGATTTCTCTTAAAGAGGGCTAATGAGGAGCTTTGCTTGACATGAATGGGCAGCCTATTCCAGAGCAGGGGAAGCCTCTCGGACAGGAATCTATCCCTCCAGCATGTTATGCTTATTATGGTGACAAGGTTTAGCTCCCTGGAGCGTGTGGCTCAGAGAGATTGGGATTTCTTTAAGTGTAGCATGTCCATCAGGTCTGGGTTAAACATGGCTTTGTACATTAGCAGAAGTCGCCTCGGAGTAGGTGATATGCAACTGAGTAGAGCTGGAGTTTTTCGAGAGGGTCGGCGTATGGCATCTGTTTGAGGCCAGTAATCCTCTTAGCGAGGTATTTCTGTGGTCTTTCCAGCTGTTGCAGATGTCTTGTGAGGTACATGCCAAACGGGGCATTGTACTCTATGGTGTGTCTAATAAGGGATGAATAGAGAGCAACGATGACCTCTCTTTTTCTGGAGGGAGAACCCCTTTGTGATGAGATGTGCCACGTAGAAGGATTTCCTGACTACTTTAATGACATGATTATGAAAGGAGAGACTACTATCCACATGTATCCCAAGGTCTCATCACACTTTCAGTGTGTAGTAGGCTACCACCTATGTGGTAGTTCATGGGTACGGTATTTTTCCCAAAGGGGATGACAGTGCACTTCTTTGCACTTAGCTGTAGGCCATGACTTTGACACCAAGCATCAGTCTCAGTGAAGTCTTTTTGTAGAATGTCCACATCCTTAGGTGAATCGATTATGGCTCCTAGTTTGCAGTCATCTGTGAATTTCATTAGCCAGAGACCAGCTGTATTTGCCTGGACTTCAAAGAAGTAGATACCAAACAGGAGAGGACCCAGGACCGAACCCTGTGGTACTCCGCTTGTCATTGGTCTGAAGTCAGATTTGGAGTTGGCTACTTTTCACTCTGTGGGTTCTGTTATTGAGCCAGTTGACCACCCATCTTGTGACATAGGGATTTATGCCTAGTCCAGGGAGTTTATCTATAATACCAGAGTGGGGGATGGTGTCAAAAGCCTTGGCGAGGTCAAGATTGGCATTGTGCACTACTTTACCCTCGTCTACGGCTCTAGTGACTGCTTCAAAGAAGTCAGTCAGGTTTAGGAGGCATGTTCTACCCTTTATAAACCCAAACTGAGTGGGGTCCAGAGTTTGGAGGTTACCTATGTCTTTGTTTATAAGCTCTAGGATGATATGTTCCATGGCCTTCCAGACCAGGCTCATCAGGCTAATGGGGCGGTAGTTCCCAGGGTCTGTGGTGGGTGGCACCCCCTCTGTGTAGTGGGATAACTGTCACTGTGTGCCACTCCTTAAGCACAAAGCCTGAAGTGAGGCTATGGTTGAACATCGTACTTAGGAGGGGTGCCAGTTCATTCTGTAGTTCATGCAGAACTCAGCCTGGGATGTTGTCCAGTCCCACTAGATGCTGCGTTCTTGGCTTTGGCGTGTGCAGTCTTCACCTGTGTGGCCGTGATTTCAGGGGGTTTGCAATCATCTGGTATGGGGATGGGCCCTTTGGGGGGTGGAGAAGGCGAGGTTTGCACTGAACCTGTCTGCCAGGATGTTGACAATATCAGTTGGTTCGGTAAATGTAGTGCCATTGTGCTGTTGTTCAGAGCAGATCTGAATGTTGCCATTGAGATTCTTGACATAACTGTAGAAGGCTTTGTGGTTGTCTTTAGAATCCAAGGCGATTTTATTTTTGCAACTAGATTTGGAGGATTTTATGAGGGATCTCAGCTTCTTGCAGAGGTTGACCAGGGAGTTCCTGCAGTCATGGGATTTTACTCTTTTCTGCAACAGTTTCTTCCTTTTGTTGTAGAGCTTGTTTGTGGCAGGGGATCACCAGATTGGCTTCCTTTTTCTGGAGGATAGCATCTTGGTTCTGTTGGGGATGGCACGGTCCATGCACTCGTGTATGCGCTTATACAGTGCATTTGTATGTGATTCAGCAGTCGTGCCACTATTTTCCATCTGTGTGGGTGTAATGAAGTTTGCCACTTCTGACTTAAGAAGCATTAAGTTGACTTTGGAGAATTTTTTTACAGTGGTTTCCTTAATGGGGAGGGGGGTCAGGATATGGATGTCTAGGGTGATTAGCTTGTGGTCGGACCCGACCACGAGGAGTTGACCTCTGGCGTGGAGCATCTATTACCCATATTGGTAATGACCAGGTCCAGGATATTGCTACCCCTGGTAGGGGTAAGGACAAGTTGGTCCAGGGAGTTGGAATTGATGAATTCCAGAAAACGATGGGCAAATGTGTTAGTACATGAGTAGTTTTCCCAGTTGACGGAGAGGTAGTTGAAATCTCCCAAAATTAGGATATTGGGCTGTATCTTAATATTATCCAGTATATCGAGAAAGATGGAGTGGGCGTCCTGGGGCATGGCGGAGGATCTGTAACACGCTACAACCTGAATTGCAGTCTTGCCCAGTGTTAATTATACTTAGATAATTTCGGAAGCATTATGTTGAGCAACTAGCCTGGAGGTGTGGATATCCTTTATGAATATGGACACGCCTCCTCCTTTAGTATATCTGTCCTGGTTGGGTGGCCGAAAGTTGTGGTTAGAATCGTAGCCTGGTAATGCAGGGGTGCTCTCTGAAGCTTTAAACCTGGTCTCTGTCACTGCACAGATGTCGATGTTCTCCATCTTAAGCAGAGTCTCGAGTGTTTGCATTTTGAGGTTTAGACTTCTAGCATTGAGTAGCATTACCCTTATATTTCGCTTGTTCATGTGTACTATGGTGGTGCGTTTGAGGTTTGAGCCTTGCCTAAAAAAGCCACTATAGGGGCAGCAAGAGCCTTAGCCAGTATCCGGAATCCCAGCGGTTACAGGTGCAGGCCATCTCTAGCAAAGCATCGTGACCTGTCGATCATGTCGTCCCAGGCAGACAGATACTGGATCCCCTTGGAATGACACCAGACTCATAGCCAGTTCTTGAAGTCAATCATTTTGTCCTTGTACTGTGGTATCATTTTGGGCGATGGCAGGATGCTACTCAGGGCTAGTGTCATACCTGCCTGGGCCACATGGTCAGAGAACACCTCCATGTCTCTCTTCATGTAGTCCAGGGAGGTACATTTCAGGTCATTCACTCCAACGTGGACAGTGATGGTCATACTTGTACTTGTTGTGGAGTGACCTGACTACGTGCATTATATGGCAGATCCTGGCACCCAACAGGCAGCTGACAGTGACTTTCTCCTTGTTCAGCATGGTGAGGAGGATGTCAGTGTGCCTGACTATAGAGTCGCCACTGACTAGTGTGCTAGGTACGTTCTTTTGCGTTATGGGCTGAGGTTGAGTGGCACACTGATTTTGTGGACTGTGCCTCATTCAGGTAGTGTTGGGGGGGGTTGCTTGCATTTCAGCTTTGGAGGTCTCTGTTGTTTGGGCAGATTTTTATTGAGAACCTCTGTGAATGTAGGTGTGTGCTTTGTATTACTATGTGTGGGTTTGGAAGATGCAGGTTTTGATGGACTATGTGCTGAGTGCGGTGTGGTGTTAACCTTCTCCTCTTGACTGTCTAGTCCAGTCTTGGATTGAGAGAGTTTGTCTTCCAGTTTGGCTATATAAATGCATCTCTCACAGGTTGTAGTGTTGGATGGTAGGAGGAGAGGGTTGTCAGTGTACATGAGGCAATTGCTACATTGCCCCAAGATGCCCAGATTCATCAGGTGGACAGGAGAAAACACCAGGAGCTGACCCTTGGACATGCCTGGTTGGTGCTTATTAATTTAAGTACTGGGAGCTGATTTCCTCTTGATTAGTAAGGAAAGCTGAGTGCTGC